>NC_141388.1:25843059-26139031 GCF_017979445.1 Akebia trifoliata
ATACCAAACATGGGCTTTAGCAATAATGGAATTTCCAGTAGAGAGCTTCTATTGCCACACCAAATTTTACTAATGCCACCCAAAGACGTGTTCTATTTCTTTGGTGATTTTACATATGAATTGGGGTGGTGTTAGCAAATTTGGTATGGCAATAGAATCACTCTATATGTAATATTAGGTCAATATTTGCACTGGTGCTGTGGAGCTTCATCTAAGTGCAAATATATAATCTTATTTGTGATCAGTTGTGTTTCTTGACAATTACTTGCAATCTCACAGGTTGCGATTTCAAGGCGTCTGAGTGATGCTAATGCTGGACAGCGCAATCAAGAGGATGCTTCAACTAATGAGAAACCAAAGGTTTGTTGTAAGAAAGAGGGTTCTATATTGCCTGAGAAAGCTGGTGGTCACACAGCTCGTAGAATCATCGTTCATGATCGAAAATGGACAGATGGCAGTATCCCGCTTGATGCTGTCCCTCCAAATCTTGCAAAACTTGGGAAGGTATGTGTTGTAGAGATTAAGGATCCAGTATGTAATGATTTGTGATCTATCCACATTGAGACCAATTTGCTGGATGAGCATATTGGGGCTTAAAATGGGACGGGTTTGGATCGAATCTGAATATATCCATATCCAGATCCATTTTTTTTTTCAAATCTGACTCGGATCCAATTAGCTAAAATCATATCTGAACCATTTTGCTTTCATTAAGTCTGGATCCGGATCCGACCTGACTGAATTACTTTATTCAGGTTGGTTAATTTCGGCTGTTCACCATTTTTCTTTGCCATATTTCTTTTCTAATTGCTATATTATTTTATTTTACTATTATAGTTCATTTATTTTATAAGAATTCATGTTGTATTACAGTAGTAGAAAAAATACGTTTTGAAAAATATAAAATATATTTTTCAAAGGAAAATATCATTCGGATCTAGGCGGATATAGGGATGGACCCTTATTCGACCTGGATCCAATTTGGGGTCTATGGACATCAATCCATATCCGACCTATATTTTTATTTGGATCTACTCCAAGGGTACCCATTAAATTCGGATCACTAGGATTTTATGCAGCACATCCATGTTCAGACCAGCTGCTGTGTCACCTAGCTTTCTTTTCCCACCATTTGAGGAGCTTTGTGTATTTTGGTTGCTATGTTTTTTTGTTCCTCCCGAATCTGGATATTTAATCTGAAGCGTCTGTTTTTTTTCCACCTATTAACTCAATGCAGGAGGCTCTAAAAAGGAGAGATATTGCTTCTTCGGCTGCTGCTGATGCCTTGGAAGAGGCCTCTGCTACTGAGTCTATTGTTAGGTGTTTAAGGTAATCCATCTGAGTTTAAGGACTGGTCCGATGAATTGTAAAAGCTGTTCATTTTACATCCATTTTCACTGTTTTAGACTAACAATTTTTTATTTATGTTCTTTCAGCATGTTTTCGGATCTATGCTCATCATCCAAAGCTGGAAATCCTTTAACTGCCATTGACCGATTCCTATCAATTTATGACCTTATAAATAAATCAACGGCAGTTGCTGAGTCTGCTGTTGTCCGAACTGAGTGGTCAAAATCAATTTCTCTTTGGGTTGAAGCCGCATTGGCTACTGATCTTGGAATTGTCTCTCTCCTGTGTAATGGAACAGGAAGCCTTCCTAAAATGCCTACAATTGATTCCGTTGACATGATAAGACCTGCCAAGAACCACTCTAATAGTGTTCAGTCATCCGTCTCTAATGGTGTCATTGACACATGGTCAAGGGGTTCTGGTGTCAAAGACACGTTGGAGTTGGCAAGAAGTTTGAAGTTGGAGATGCAAGCATGGTTTTTGCGATTTGTTGAGGAGGTCTTGGATGCTGGTTTTAGGGTCTTGGAGGAAAAATCAAATGATGCTACCGGGGAGAATGGCCCGATTGCGGCAGTTCTATCGCAATTAAAGCAAGTTAATGATTGGTTAGATGATGTGGTGGGAAAAGTGGAGGGTCCTTCGACCGAGAAAATTGAAAGACTGAAAAGGAAAATTTATGGTTTTGTTATTCATCATTTGGGTACGGCTTTTGATAATTAATTCTACCGCATTGATTCCTCCTGTTTAAATTTTTTTTGGTTAGTGAACCCTTATGTAATTTTCGTCGAAACATAATATTATATTTGATGATTTCTTTTGGTAATTTTGGATGAAGTTTTTCATTATCAGTCCGGTATTATAATTCAGCCAATTCATTAGAAGATATTTGGCAAAAAAATTCAAGATTTTGAGATCCATTTTATTAGGAAATATATTGTATTAGTTGTATATTTATATATCTTCCATTCTTTAGTTACCTTCCAAAATTAGTGTAATTCAAATCCTAGAAAAAGGGGATCATGGCTTCCAAGCCTTAGACTTAGCTTGCCATATACATTATATCTTTATGTATATTACACAATGTTAATGAAAATATATCTCAATTCCTCTATTATTCATTCTGCCACTATTATTATTTTATATGGTATCAGAACCCCATCCTGGTGCCTAATTGCTGATCCCTTCAAAAGCCTTAACAACCAATAAAACACCATGACAAATACAAATCAAACATCAATAGAAAAATCACTTTCCAAACATCCAAACACCAGTAACGTCACTTCATCCATGGATTCATTTAGTCCATATTTCGTCCATCATTCGGATCAATCTAGTCCTATGCTCGTTCCAACGAAACTGAATGGCGCCAATTATCCATCATGGAGTAAATCCATGATTCAAACCCTTACAACCGAGAACAAAATTGGTTTCATTGATGGATCTATTGAATATAGAGCATCCAATAGAATATGCTCTTTGGCATCAATGCAACAACTTGATTCTATCATGGCTCACCCACTCGGTGGAACCTGATTTAGCCAAAGGAGTTGTTCATGCCAAAACGGCTCATCAAGTGGGAAGATTTCAAAGACCAATTCTCATAGAAAAATGCAGCAGCTATTTATCAGATTCAAAAATCACCGGCCACTCTTTCACAAGGCACGATGACAGTCTCAGCTTATTTCACAAAACTCAAGAGTCTTTGTGACGAATTAGACACATATCGACCTATCTCTGCTTGTAACTAGATGAAGGTGCACATCGAACAAAGAGAAGAAGATTGGACAATGCAATTCCTCATGGGTCTCAATGACACTTACAATGTTGTTCGTAGCAACATCCTTATGATTACTCCATTGCCTAATGTTCATCAGGCTTATTTTCTTGTCAATCAAGATGAAATGCAATGGCAAGTGACATTAGAGACAACTGAAAACTTCTCCATCGCTACTGCAATTCAAAATCATTCGAAAAACTACTCAAATAAGTCAAAGGGGAAGTAATATGAACACTGTAATTTTTATTGCAAACACTGTGATAGAAGAGGACATACTAAGGATAGATGTAGATACAAAAATGACACATGGACACCCAACATCACAAGCAATCGACAAGGTCAACCACAACAACGACAACGTGGATTTCAACAGAATTCTTTCCCTATTGCTAATGCAACAGATTCCCCTCAATCTACACATGGAGTTTATCCACAGGACATTAGCAAAACAAGCAAAATTCTCGACCAGTCAATGCCTTGCACGGATTTTCCACAGAGCAACTTCAACAGCTTTCCCTTGCCTTATCAATGATGAGTCCAAACCTAAGTGCTAGTAATAAAAACACTTATGCAAATGCAACAGCTTTGTCTCCTTTTTCCGATGCTTCGATTAATTTTGTATTCACTAAACCTTGGATTTTGGATGGTGGAGCCACCAATCATATCACCTCTGATTCCACACTTTTTACCAAAACACAATCATCATCAATACCTATTGTTAACTTACCAACCGGCTTTATAGCCTCAATCACTTCAATTGGCATTGTATCTTTTAATTCTAATATCACCTTAGATGATGTTCTGTGTGTTCCTAGTTTTCACTTAAATCTAATTGCTGTGAGCAAAATTACCACTACCTTGAATTGGTGTGCCATTTTTTTCCCACTTTTTGTGTTCTACAGGACTTGATTATGGGGAAGATGATTGGCTCGAGTAAACAACATGGTGGTCTCTATTACATGCCTCCGTTGCAAAGGACACCAATCTGCCATCAAGCTTCACACCCTTCCAATCTATGGCATATGCGTCTTGGACTTCCATCACCATTTCGCCTTAAATTAGCTTCTTCATTATTATCTTCAAACAATATTTCTTATGACAATAATTGTATTGTTTGTCCCATGGCAAAACAAACATGACTCCTATTTCCATTAAGTTCCATATCAACTTATGCCCCATTTGATTTATTACATTGTGATATCTTGGGTCCTCACAAAGTTCCCAAACACTCAGGGGCACGATTTTTTCCTTACCATTTTAGATGACTTTACAAGATACACATAGATATTCCTTATGCAACACAAGTCTGAAACTCAAAACATTTTAAAATCTTTTATTGATTTTGCTCATACTCAATTTCATGCCTATGTCAAGGCAGTCAGAGTAGACAACGGTTCTGAATTCTTGTCTATGAGAAACTATTTTAGGTTTCATGCAATTGAAAATCAACGCACTTGTGTTTACACTCCACAACAAAATGGAGTTGTGGAAAGGAAGCATCGTCACATTCTCACTATAGCACGAGCACTACTTATTCAATCCCATTTACCTTTGCATTTCTGGGGTGAGTGTTTTAATTGTTACTCATCTCATTAACCGGTTACCATCACCATTGCTTTCAAACAAAACACCTTTTCAATTGCTATACAATTGTCCACTATTACTTGATCACCTAAAGGTTTTTGGTTGTCTATGCTATGCAACTGTTGTACACCCAATTCATAAATTCGAATCCCGTGCCAAACGTTGCATCTTTGTTGGATATCTGACTGGGTAAAAGGATACAAACTATATGACATGGAAACTGAGAAATTTTTTGTCAGTCATGCTGTCAAGTTCCATAAAACCATTTTTCCATTTTCATCCATCTCAAGCCCATCAAATTCTGATTTTGTAGTGCCCAATTTCCTCTCCAAAACCACAGAAACACAGTTTATCATGTCACCATTCCCTTCTAGCACCCATTCTCACCAACCTGAGCATACAGAAACAACTAATACACATGAACCCATATCTCCCACACATATGCAAACCACACCCGTTTTTCTCTGCAGCACTACTTAGTCTTCTACGCTCACACCAGAAGTCGAAACTACACCACCACTATTAGACCCGTCAAACATTCCTTTTGAATCCACCACTACTTCCATTCCACCTCCGAGATAGTCAACACGGCCTAAGCGACCTCTGGTATGGCATAGAGACTTCCTACTGTCATTTCTAACTAATCAGTCTACCTTTGCACCGAGTTCTATAACTGGTACTCGATATCCACTCTCCCATTTTCTTTCTTACTCACGTTTTAATATTCCCATTCCACTTTTCTAGTTACCATCACAAATCATACCGAGCCCAAAACTTATGCTTAGGTTGTCCTTGATCCACGTTGGCGACAAACTATGAATACAGAATTAGAAGCATTACAACTCAACAACACATGGAGCTTAGTCCCTCTTCCCATTGGCTTAAAACCGATAGATTGTAAATGGGTCTACAAAATCAAATACAAATCTGATGGCACCATTGAGCGCTACAAGACTCGTCTCCTTGCTAAGGGATACAATCAAGTTGAGGGTGTTGACTATGAAGAAACATTTTCTTCAACAGCCAAGCTTACAACACTTTGATGTCTTCTTACTGTCGCTGCTGCTCGCCATTGGTACATCCACCAATTGGACGTTCAAAATGCCTTCCTCCATGGCGATTTACATGAAGTTGTCTACATGGAACCTCCACCTGGTCTTCGCCGACAGGGGGAGAACACTATATGTCGGCTCAACAAGTCTCTTTATGGACTTAAACAAGCATCAAGAAATTGGTTTTCCACATTTTCAGACACTATTCGAAAGGCCGACTATCAACAATCAAAGGTTGATTATTCACTTTTCACCAAGGCTCAAGATACTTCTTTTACAACAATTCTCATATATGTTGATGACATACTCCTTACAACAAATGATCTACATGAAATGGAATGCCTCAAAAGATTCCTTCTTAAACGCTTCCGTATCAAAGATCTTGGAAACTTGAAGTACTTTCTTGGTATTGAATTTTTCCATTCCAAAAAAGGTATTTTATGTCACAAAGAAAGTAGGCATTGGACATTCTACAAGATTCAGGACTCCTAGGCGCATGTCCCAACAATTTTCCAATGGAGCAAAATTTGAAACTCATTCCTAATGATGGAGCATTGCTAAATGATCCAACAAAGTACAAAATATTAGTTGGCAGATTGGTTTATCTAATAGTGACAAGACTTGACATAGTCTATTCAGTTCACATTGAGCCAGTTCATGCAAAAGCCTAGGATACCTCATTGGGACGCTGCCATTTGAATCTTCAAATACATCAAAGGTACCCCTGGTCAAGGATTATTACTTCCTTCCAATAACAGTTTAGCTTTGAAAGCATTTTGTGATTCAGATTGGAAAGGTTGTCGCATCACAAGAAGATCAGTTACAGGGTATTGCATTTTCCTTGGAAATTTTCTCATATCATGAAAATTTAAGAATCAAGCCAACATCTCTAGATCATTAGCTGAGGCTGAATATCGAGCCATGGCTAACACATGTTTGGAGCTAACTTGGTCACGCTATATACTATATGACTTAAAGGTCCTTCAGACAACTTCTACACCATTGTTCTGCGACAATCAGGCAGCTTTACACATTGCGACGAATCCTGTCTTTCATGAGCGTACAAAACAAATTGAAATAGATTGTCATATAGTATGAGAAAAAGTGCAAGCCGAAATGATTGACCCTTCTTTTGTTTTTTCACACTCGCAGTTGGCTGATGTATTTACAAATGCCTTAGGAAAGGATCAGTTTGTGAGTTTGTGCAACAAGTTGGGACTTCATGATATCCACTCTCCAATTTGAGGGGGAGTATTAAGAAATATATTGTATTAGTTGTATATTTACATCTTCCATTCTTTATTTACCTTCCTAAATTAGTGTAATTTAAATCCCAGAAAATGGGGATCACGACTTCCAAGCCTTAAACTTAACTTGCCATATACATTATATCTTTATGTATATGCACTACATAATGTTAATGAAAACATATCTCAATTCTTTTATTATTCATTCTGCCACTATCATTATTTTATATATTTAACCATTTGAATTTTATCTTAAATCAATAGATGTTAAGATATTGTTTTATAATTTTTTGTTCAAAGTTCCCATGTTTTTCATTTCCTAAACAAATATAACACTTCTACTCATGGTTTTAAAACTCGGTTTCGCGTCTCATCTCATCCATGCTTGATATTAAGTTGATTTTGACAATATCTCGTTTCGTCATTTAAAAAATTTGACGAAGAAGATGAAGTTTTACACCCCATCTGGACCCAAACCCTTTTTTCTTTGATTTCTTTGGTTCACTTGGTTGAAAGATCTATTGTTCGTTTTGTGAGATTCCACAAAACAAAAAAACCTTGTTCGTATATCTCGTCCATACTTGATACCGAGACAACTAGGGTGATACGTCTTAGTTTTAAACGAGTTTTGAAACCATACTTGTACTTTTAAACATTATTATTATTTTTATTTATTTATTTTACGATTTATTTAGACATATTTAACTATGGTCAAAAGATCATAGTTTAAGTAATTCAAAACTTTTTTCTTTTATTTTTATTTTTTCTAAGAATGAAACGGGTTATGGTCAAGAGGTGAAGTTAAATAGACTTAGAGAGTCAACTAATTATATATTTAATGTTTACACGATTGAGATCATTTGTTTTCTCACAAATCATTCTTCATGAGTGACCGCAGACTGACTCTATATGAAAATGGGTTTGGAACCACTCTAAAAAATAAAAAAAATGTTGACCTTTAAAATGTCAAGTCAATAGTCCGGATGTATCCTAGAAATTAGAAAATTTTTATGTATCCTTGAGATGCATGTTTTTTCCCAATCATTTGATTTCATAATTTTTATAAATCAATTTAGAGTTAATGGATCCCTTGAATCTTAAAAAATAGTTTTTAAACATTTAACCAATATTTGTAGAAGACCTTATTGATTGGGTAAACGAGAATGCACAATCCAAATCTAAGATCTGGGATACACTATCTTAAATAAAGTGAAGAATCCAGTTATTGGTTTGTAAACGATGCCGATGCCCTCAAGGTATGTGTTGTGTACGTAGTACTGAAGGAAATATCACCCTATTATTGCTACTTCAAGTGCTTATGATTTCCCTCCCTAGGTTCTACTCGATCTAATATCTTTAACAAGCATTGCAATAAAGATTATCAAACTCTCAAGTGCACTCTAGATCAAAAAAGTGGAATGCATTAAAGTTGATGAAGAGAGGTAGAAAACAACTTTGTAATATGTTTTGTGCATGCTTCAACAATCACAGAACATAGAATAAGTAGAGATCTCTCTCAATGTGATCAGAGAAGTTTTCTAAAAATTCTGTCAACATGGTTAGACTAGGGTTGCAACTTGGTTCGGTTTGAAGAGACCAAATTGACATAGGTTGGTTCCACAAAATAAGAACTAGAACCGAACCGAAACACCAATAGAACCAAACCAATCTTTATCGAATTAAGGTTAGTTTGATTCTCAGTTGTATAGGTTGCCAATATTTTATAAACCTGCTTGGAAGTATCATATTTTTAATTGAAAATAAACATATAATGACCATAAAGTTTTATATAATGAATCATTAACCTATCTATAAAACAAAGTCATTAATTTATCCATAAAAATCATCAGTCTATAACTTAACTCCTAAAATAATTCATAATAAATTGATATACATTGATTTATTACACGAGGGCTCGATTCTCAATTTGGTTTGGTTCTTGTGGGGTCAGATTTTGATGAACGATGCCGGTGGACTCTACTTCACGAATCCAATGTCACTCCTTCCACATACTTTCTGGTACTGGTGTGGTACCTGTTAAAAACTCTCCGATGCTCAACTTAGAGTAGTAGAGGAATAATGGATAAAACTGGTTAGACTCTCAATCGGCTAAAAGATCCTTAAGTCTGTGCATATTGTGCTATTTATAGATTCTTTATCTGAATTAGGGTTTCCTCTTCTCGCGGGAGGTGATCTCGGAGAATCCCCTGATTCCGAGAATTCTAAACAGAATGGGGATCTTTGGGATTGGATATGCTATATTGGGGAGATTTCTTCCGAGATCTCTGAGCTTGACATGCGCACATCAAAATTAAGGGTATTCTTTGACCTGGTCTGCCTTACTTAACAGACCAGGTCTTGTTCAGTGCTATGCTACCTTCCTAGCCAAGCTAGGTGCTCTCTACCTTGGCTTGCCCTTCTGCTGGGTAGAGTCTCGTATGCTAATCTGCGCATAGTACCACTTAATTGGCCTGGACACATATACGGTCTAGATGATTGTGTGGTTATTTCCCTCTACAGTTTTATATAAGTCTTAAATCAAGAATTGAACCAAACCAAACCAAATTTATCGATTCTCCATTTTCTTAATCTAGAACCCAACTGCAACTTGTTCCAAACTAGGAAACAAAGCCCAAAGTTGTCAGTTTGATAAAATTCTTGGTTTGAACTGGACCAAGTTGCACGCACTATTAGGAGAGACACAGTATGTACATGTAGCCTCTTTGGCACTTATTCGATTATACAATGAATCAAAGAAAGGGTAAAATTGGAAATTAAAATAAAATAAAATAACATTAAATAACTTTGGCCAAAAAGATAGGAGTGAATTACATGCAACCCACAACCTTGGGTTTGAAGAGAGCAATTTGGCCGATGGCACTACGTCTACATCCAATCAAATCCGACCAAGCTAATCATGGCATGTGTGCCATTCGAGAGGTTCGCTTAATTGTTTTGAGCCTTTCTACACTGACTCCCTACAACACTGTGATGATGTGGTGGATTGCAAAAAACCATTGATGCTTTTCACTCGTATGTTGAGATTTTATCTATGGTTTTGTGCACACAGCCAGTGCACCCCATCAGCGTAGTGTTGAACACAATGTTGTGGGAAGTCAATTTAGCATTTTTCCATTAGTTTTTACCGATCATATATAGAAGGAGGTTTCCCTCTTCTATTTATTCCATGTGAGAGTAATAAGAACTTTAAAATTTAACCTCCTTTACATTTAATAATTCACTCCAACAAAATAGTTAGAGTGAGAAACTTTAACCTCAAATATTTCATTAAAAAAGGAAGATCTAAATACAAATTTTTCCTTTTGGACCCAATTTTCATGTACTCCAAGGCCCATTTATGTTGTTTCTTTGTTGGTCCACTAGTATCTAGTATGGACTTGAGAACCACCATTTTAACCTAGGAATTTCAATACTTGGAGTAGACAAACCTAGATAATTCTTCGACAAATCCAACATGTGAACATGAAACCCTAGATTTAGAAACACAATTAATCAAGCTAAGAATGAAGCAACTCAAAGAGACAAGAGCTTAATGGTGGGGGCGCTGCTCCCTGCACCCCCACAACTCTGCTCTGAGTAGCATAACAAAATACAAAACTTTCACAAAACATTTGATTTAACTAGTCAAAATTATATTACACTCAATAAGATTCTTGTCATGTAGTGAAAATTCAGAAAAATGTGTAAAGATACCTCATGAATGCTTCATAAAATCCCATCAGCTTCCCCCACCCTAATAGAGATAAGGTGTATGCATTATAATAATGTGCATGAGATACACAATATCAATGCTATGGTGTTTCTCATCACATATCTTGAAGATATTTGATTTGCATCAATTAGGTAAATTAGAATATTTATGTAAATCTAATTTCCTTATCTTAGCTGATGTAATCCCTATAAATATCCTATCAGGGTTCATGTAATATTGATCCAAGAATTCTCAATAAAATCATACTTTTACATGGTATCAGAGCTCAAGCTCCATTGAGCACATCGATCTTGTTGCGCCATTCTTTGATGATGGTGTTACCATCATCGCCGAACCTAAATCATTTAGTTCCCTTTATTAGTATTTTTTTTTTTTTTTTTCAATAAAAATCTCACCTTTCTCTATGTTTCTACAAACCTCTCTACTTTACAAATTAATGCATCACAATCACAATTTTTATTTTATCTAAAATCTCTACAATGAGAGTTCTTGTATTTAAATCGCACAATCCATCAGACTTGATCTAGTGGGCTACCGACTCTAATAGACTAAAAAATGAGCGGCATTCGATAATGATGGACTTCACAGATAGGCGTTGGCCACCATCAAACATGATTGACCTTGCAGCAATCCATCTTCAACTTCTTCATGATGTCAAAGGCTAATATTTTATGTAATCAATTTCATGCTATTTATCTAAAGGACCATGCAATTGTGGGAAGGTAATAGAGATAACGTGTATGCATTATAATATTGTGCATAAGATACACAATATCAATGCTATGGTGTTTCTCATCACATATCTTGAAGGTATTAGATTTGCATCAATTAGGTTTAATTAGTATCAATTAAGTAAATTAGAATATTTATATTCATCTAGTTTCCTTAACTTGGTTGATGTAATCCGTATAAATATCCTATCAGAGTTCATATAATATTGATCTAAGAATTATCAATAAAATCAGATTTCTTTATGCCCAATACTCAAGGGGAGTACTTTACCTTATAGTGTCCACAGAACCTAGAATTCCAATGGTGATAAGTAACATGTCCTCTAGTTGCGACACCCAACTGGATGTATTGATGATCTTTCCACATTTTATACCATTGTTGAAAATGGAAAGAAGAATATCATTTTTCTTGGAGCTGTACATAAGTACAAGTACTACAAATCCATTTTTCAAATCCAACACTCAATTTCTTTACATATTTTGTACTTAGTTAGAGTCTCTTTATTAGGAGATGTACACCATGTCCAGGCTCTACTATCATTCGGTACACAGGGGAGTGGTAGTATTTACTAGAAAGAGAGAATGAGAAGTTAGAGAGGATAAGAGAGAGGATTATCTTCAATTCTACCATTGCAAAATTTTGGCCCAAACACAGTCGAGTTCCAACTCCGAACGGCACGTAAACTTGTGGAAGCTTGCAAGCATCGAAGATTCCATTTGCAAATCTCTCAGGCTTAAAGTTGTTGGCATCCGGTCCCCAGATGGTCGAGTCACGGTGCAGTGTAGGGATCACAGTCCAAAGGTGGATTCCTTTCGGGACAACAACATCACCTATTTTAGTTTCTTTGAGGACCTCCCTCGACACGAATGGAGCAGGAGAGTAGAGACGCAAGGTTTCTTGAATCGCCATTTTCAACTGCATTGATCAAATGACAATATATAGAAAAATAACTTGGTGTATAAACGATACAACTTCAAATATTTAATTGAGAGCAACTTCTCATCTCACAACGCAATTGGTAGGACATAAAATAGGTCAGATTTATTCGAAATCCGAGTGATCCAAATCCAAATTTAGCAGATTTGGACTCTTGGAATAGATTTGAATAAAAATATGAGTCCATATTGCTTGACTTGAGTTGGATACAAGTCCATCCCTATCCGCTAGATTTGAATGATATATTATTTTGAAAATTATATTTTTATATTTTTCCAAATATCTTTTTCCTACTACTTTAATATAACTTGAATTCTTATAAAATAAAAAATTTATAATGGTAAAATTAAATAGTACAACAAGTAAAAAAGAAATATAGCAAAATATATATATATATATATATATATATATATATATATTGTTAAATAGTCCAAAATTATCCGAATCAAACCAAGTAATTATGTCAAATTGGATACGGATTCAGAGAAAGCAAAATGATTCGGATATGACTTTGGCTAATAGGATTCATATATAGATCTAGATATAAAATTGGGATATGGATATACTCAGATCCAGGCCGAACCAGGCCCATTTTAAGCCCTAGTAATGGGGTTACTATTAATTGAGATTCATTAAAGGGACAACAACATGCAAAGGCTACAATTGGGTCTTACCAATTTCATTTTTTGGAGTGCATTGACATCTGGAAAGCGATGACCACAACAAACTTCCACCACCTCCGCACGAATACGATCTTGCCATTCAGGATGTAAAGCAAGTAACATCAAGCACCAAGTGGCTGCCACAGCAGTAGTTTCATGCCCAGCAAAGTAGATGTTCTTGCAATTATCAACAATAAAGCGAGTCGATGGAACAAAACCCCCTTGATTATCATTGTTTGCCCCTTCCATGATCATGTGTAGTAGATCCTTTTCAGATATTGTTGGTGTGGGTCCTTTACGTTCCTTCACTACTCGCAAAATCAACGACTCAATCTCTCTTTCCAACCTCCATATCTCTCTATTACTCTTGTTCGGAAGATTTCTAGCATTAAAATGATTCCAACATACGATCATCCTAAATATATGTGCATATGTATGATGAATGAGCTGGTCTGGGTCTGCCTTAACCCTGTTGACCTTTCAAAAAAAAATGTATGATGAATGCTGACAACCATGTTTCATTATGGGGATGGCAACTTGCTTCAAAACCCTTTTTTTTTTTTTGAGTCATGATAATTTGATTACCCATGTGACATACTAAATCGACATCCCTGATGTGACAGGTTTGGGAACCGTAGATCTGCTCTTCTCTAGATATAGAACTGCAACTTTTTATGGGAAGTAAAATTCTGTATTTCGTCAAGAGCAGATCTATGGTTCCCAAACCTGTCATGTCAGGGGTGTAGATTGAGTATGCCATGTGAGTTAGTCAAATTATCATGGTTTTTTTTTTCTTCTTCAAAATTCCCTTATAGAACATCTACATTTTGTCTCTAGAAAACATTAGACACAAACAACAACTCAGCTCTCTATCAAATAATCGTATACGAATAGATAGATAGATGGGGTTATATGAGCTGAAGGACCACCTATTCATATGGGCTGTGTTTTCATGTGGGATTCAAAATAATCGAGTGCCATGCAATTACAGAGCATAGAATTATAAGAACTTTAGAAAAAAAAAAAAAAAAGACTTGTCTTCACCATTGAATTTCAATTTTAAATTTGGGAGTTCAACACCCATCCAGCTTTCAAAGACAGATGTGACGTAAAAAAAAATTGTTTTCTATGATTTTTTAAAACCTAATCCAAACCATTACTTATAGAGCACTGTGGTGTCATTTAAATGACACCTACGGTGATGGTGCATTATATATTGGTGGTCATCATATCCTACAACGACTAAAATTTTAGCAAAGGCCAATATATAAGGAAATAGCAATGGTTATGAGGGTTATACCATTAGCAATGGCCTGGTTGTATTCCTTATTACTTATATGGTCATACAACAGTTGATAATTAAATGTATCCCAATAATGCATATCCCTATGAAACACCCCTACCGTTGTATTTTATATTTCAAGGGTCGAGATTATGTGTTTTTTCATTAGTCAGTCTCCAGGGTATAATGAAGTAACAGAGAAAAAACTACAGAAGCACAACATACCTAAAGATAGAAATCCCAAAAAGGAAACTTTGGTGAGACATGGTCTTCTGAAGGGACCTTAGTTTTGAGAAAATCTCTTTTCCTTGACAATAAGAACTTCCAAAACAAACCCTTGAGATCACATCTGCTGAGAAGTTCCTCAAGTCCTCATCAATTATAATTTCTGCAACACCACCTTTGCTTTCAATTATTTCTTCCCATGTTTTCAACAATGGCAATGCAGATTCCACCATTAGCCCCACCATTCCCTACAACAAATATGTCAGATCCATATTTACCTCTTAATGGAGATCAGACCTTAAGTCCTAAAATTTGTTAATTACTATTATTATTTTTTTTAATTTTGAGGAAAGATAATTTTTATGCATATATTTATACCAACGGATCAGGTTCAGATAGGATTGGTACCAACACGATAAGAAATATATATATATATTGGCTTCTCTCTTTTGTCATTACATATGTCCCTCGAACCAGGGATCCATCAAAAGTAGTTTACATATTATTGATAAAAAATCGACAGTCCACATTTTAAATCACTTTTGATGGGGTTAGAAGTTTCAGATTGGGCTGATTTTTTAGGATGATCTTCTCATCATAGAGATCATCCTCTTAAAAAATCAGTTAAATCCGAAACTTCTAACCCATATTTTTGAAAAATGATTATTATTACATTGTTTTTACAACGTAAAAAACCAACGTTAGGGAGTCCCGTTAATTATTACATTGATTATTATTATTACATGATCCACCCCCTACATGTATATAGAGTCCCGTTAGGCAGCCAATGTTAGGGAACCAAGATGGAGCCAACGTCTTTGTCCTATATGTGTAAGAAGTTTCAGATTGTGCTGATTTTTTGTAAGGATATCTCCTCACCATAGAGATCGTCATTACAAAACATCCGCCCATTCCGAAAACTCCATTATGAAAACTTCTAACCCATATAGGACAACGGCGTTGGCTGTTGAGCAAGACCCTGAGAGTCAAACATTGTGGAAAACATTTTTTCAATGTATGGGTTAGAAGTTTCAGAATGAGCTATTTTTTTGTGAGAATGATCTCTATGATGAGGAGATCATCATCACAAAAAATCATCTCATTCCGAAACTTCTAACTCCATAAAAAATGATTTACAAAAATTGGACGATTCACAATACTTCAACTTGTAAACAAGTGTCAAAAGTTTTGGAATGGGCTGATTTTTTGTGAGGATTGGTGAAGAGTTCATCCTCCCCAAAAATCAGTTCATTCTGAAATTTCTAACCCTTATTTTAAAAAATGTTTGACACAATGTTTGGCTTTCTTTAGGACCTCCGAATGCTTCCATATATGGGAAATGTTTAGCACCAAACATTTTCGCAAAACATTTTTCAAAACATGGGTTAGAAGTTTTGGAATGGGCTGATTTTTGGTGAGGATGATCTCTACGGTGAGGAGATCATCATCACCAAAAATCAACCCATTCCAAAACTTCTAACCCCATAAAAAATGGTTTACAAAAAATGGATGGTCCACGATTTTTCAACTTGTAAACATGGGGCTAGAAGTTTTGGAATGGGCTGATTTTTGGTGAGGATGATCTCCTCACCGTAGAGATCATCCTCACCAAAAATCAGCCTATTCCAAAACTTCGAAACCATGTTTTGAAAAATGTTTTGCCAAAATATTTGGTGCCGAACATTTCCCATATATATATATATATATGGGAAATGTTCAGCACCCTACACTTTACCCTACTCTTTACCCTACGTGTTTTGTCCTACATGGGTTAGAAGTTTTGGAATGGGCTGATTTTTGGTGAAGATGATCTCTACGGTTAGAAGATCCTCCTCACCAAAAATCAGCCCATTCCGAAAATTTTAGCCCCATGTTTACAATTTGAAAAATCGTGGACAAAACACATAGGGTAAAATGTAGGGTGCCGAACAGGACCCTATATATATATATATATATATATATGGGTCCCGTTCAGCAACAAACATTTTGGCAAAACATTTTTCAAAACATGGGTTAGAGGTTTTGGAATGGGCTGATTTTTTGTGAGGATGATTTCTACGGTGAGGAGATCATCCTCACCAAAAATCAGCCCATTCCAAAACTTCTAGCCCCATGTTTACAAGTTGAAAAATCGTGGACCGTCCGTTTTTATAAATCATTTTTTATGGGGTTAGAAGTTTTGGAATGGGCTGATTTTTGGTGATGATGATCTCCTCATCGTAGAGATCATCCTCACCAAAAATCAGGCCATTCCAAAACCTCTAACCCATGTTTTGAAAAATGTTTTGCCAAAATGTTTGTTGCTGACCATTTCCCTATATATATATATATATATAATATATATATATAGGTTGGGATCCAAATCCCCTAGACCACAATTAATTCAGTCAAATGTTTTAGCCAGGTGTTTTTTTTTTTTTTGGAGCTGAATTGGCTAAGTCAATGAGTTAACTTTTTTTCTTGCTTATCGTGGATCCCCACCTTTTGGGGGAGACTAATCCCACAGTCGCACGCACTGGAAAGTCCTACATGCAACTGGTTGAGTCGATGATCAACCGGATTCTAGAGGGTGGCCCCTTGGAATACATAGTTTCGTTGGGTTTCAAAAACTAGATCAGCTTATCAAGGCGGGGTTGAGTCAATGAGTTAACTTAGCTATTTGTGAGGTTGCCTTGATGAATTAATTCCATCAAGTTTTGGGCCGAATCACCTCAAAAGACAAAAAAGTCAACTAGACCGAGTTTTGAACAAAACTATGTTTTACTTCCCCTTAAAAGAGACAAAAGTAAGTAAGAATAAGAAGAAGTGAATTATTTACCTTGACTTTATCCATAAAGAAGTGGGGAGCAATGACTTTTCTCTGGTGGGCCCAAACATGGCCATTGGACCTAAGAATGCCGTTACCGAGCATAGGCCCAAGACTCTTGGATACGTATAAAGGCTTACCTAAATCCCAAGAAACAGAAAGGTTCATTTCCTTCACTAGATTTGGGTCATTCACGTACAAATGCTGTCTGTTACCCGTTGAATACATATATATCGGACCTGCATTAATTTTTTAACACCTTCCAAATTATTAAGAAAGAACTCAACTTGTAGGTGGCATATACAAACTCACATGTATTACATTTAAAAAGAAAAAAAAAAAAAAGGGATTTATAGATGATTAAAACTTTAATAATTACTTAGAAAAATTCTTTTAAAATTTTAATTGGATAATCTAATTTTATCATTTAATGTAGGAAAAATTACTAAATAGATCTTTCGGTATAGGGACATCTTTTGAACTGTACCTTGAGTTTTGGGACACTATCTTAACAACCCAGTTAGTTAAAATCTTCCCTTTTAATGCCGATCACCCTAAATAAAATGACTAACCCAAATCGTTAAGATTGATTGTGTAACTCATTGAGATTGACCGTTCAAATTATTGATCTCGATAATTGGAATTGTTGACTCGATGCTACACGTTGAAACATTGAGATCAATGATTGTAATAAGGTCTATCTCGAGAATTTGAATTTTTGATCTCGATAGTTCATATTCAAACGTTGAGATCAAAGACCAACAATCGGGGATTTTAGCAAACTCTACCTTAGACCAACTTCACACCTCTATCGAGCCTAAGTCAACAAAATCCTAACCCAGTCCTAATGGAATTGGTCCGATTAAAAAGGATTATAAATATTTATTCAACATTTTTAATGAAAAAAAAATACTTTTCAACTAAATCTGGTTGGTACACATTTGATGATTATGTAATTTTACTTGATATTGTTGTCATATTTAAACAGTAGTAGGTTAAAATAAGGATTAAATTCTAATTGTGCAATATATATATATATATAATTAAATTTTAATGCAAAAGTATAAGTCTATAAAATATAATAATGGGATGGGCTGGGCTGGGCTGGGCTGGATTGGGTACTACTATTAACTATAACCCAACCCGAATTTGACGAATTAAAATGGAATAATAAATTGGAGGAGTTTTACTACTATTAAACAGCTTATAAGTAGGCGAAATGGCCTTTTGCACAGCAATAAAGTCTTGTTTAAATTGATTAGACAAATTAAATAACAGTTCTTGTCTAGGGGGGTGGTATTAATAAATAATAACTTAATACCCCCACCAAACCCGACCACGTTACAATTTCATACTTATAAATTTCAAAATCAGAAATCATTGTCCTCGACCTATCACCTATACTGCGCAACCCATCATATGTACTTTGCTTACTTTATATTGGGACCATTTACATTATTTTTCAATAATTGTCATTTGGATAGTTTATACGTGTCCTCCATATTTTGGTTAACAGTTAAAGATGCCCGTGTTTTCATTTCACCCTTTGGCTTTTAACTTTTCTGATTGATTTAAGTACCTTTCATTTTTAACCTCGATTTATCTCCTTCAAACATGTCATGTCACATATTTAAAAAATAAAAATAAAAAATAAAAAATAAAAAATAAACTTATCTCGATTTTTGATTAAATAGAAGTATATAATTTTAAAATAAATTATGAAGAAGTTGAAAACATCGGAGTTAATAAGAAGTTAAATAAGTTAAAGGCAATTTATTTTTTTGTATAAAAGAATTTAAAGTAATGGATTTTCTAAATCATTTTACATTAATCTATAATAAATACCAAAGCCAATTGAGGTATGTTATCAGTTTGAAAATACAGTTGTATCTCAAATATTCATTAAAATGGGAGGGGAGAATATCTAAATCACCTTAATTACGAACACACTACAAGAGATTGTGCTCCTCACACGATACATCACATCACATGACGCTTATAGTACCTACTTAATAGTCATAATCACGTGTGGGTGTATGCCCACCAATACCTAGTTGTTTTGTCTCGTACAATACCTAGTTGACTCATCCGAGTCATTTTTGTTTTGGGGGTGTTGGTACCACAATCACATGAGTAAGGTTCTTATTGATTCGTCACAAATGTTAAATCCGTGATTGACGCCAAGTTTACTTGTTCAAGTCATCTCTTCTCAGGGTGACACCAACAATTTGGCTAGTCTCTCATGAATCCATAAAAAAGGATAAGACCTGACATAATCAATGTTTTAAAAATCAAACGAAATTGATGGTCAAATCGAGTTTGAACAAATTTTGTAAGAGTCGTGATTTTCTGATATACTCCTCCTTTACCCTCTTGACAGGGCATATGTATATAATCATAGATTTTTTTTTCTAGAGATACACAACTGCACAAGTCTAACTAGAGTTCGATAATGACCCAATTAATCTGACAAATAGTCAATCAGACCATCTTTTCTGTCTCTAAACTATTGGAGAGAATGGATCACTTGCATATTATCTATGCATCGAGGTGCACAAGATAATAAAAATTTAGATTATCATTATAAATTTTTTAAATTATTTTTACAAATAAAAGTGAAAAATATAAAACCTAGTTGACCTGGTTTGAGTTTCATTGAGTCCACCAATATTTTCAAAATAATATTGAACTAATCACTTTGGATCTAGGATCAATTAAGCAATCTGAAGGAGATGATTCACATGAAAAATTTTGCTTTTTCAAGAATGATACCAAGACGACTAGCCCATGTCAACTCAATCTTGGACCATAATTAAAACCATGCAACCTACGATACACATAAGAGAAAATAAACAACATAAATATGATAATTGTACCATATTGGTTT
Source organism: Akebia trifoliata (assembly GCF_017979445.1). Classification (NCBI taxonomy): domain Eukaryota; kingdom Viridiplantae; phylum Streptophyta; class Magnoliopsida; order Ranunculales; family Lardizabalaceae; genus Akebia; species Akebia trifoliata. Next base: position 25,863,333 of record NC_141388.1, read on the forward strand.
CTCCACTGTTGGAAATAAGGAAAGAGTGTCCAAGTGTAATCGTGTGCGGCAAGATCACCTTCCGATTTTGGAGAATTGATCACAACTGTCGATTGGATCTTCTTCATCTGGTGGACATTCCCACCGAACAAAGAAGGAGGAGGCCCTCTTATCCCTTGCTTTCGAAGCTTTTCCCGAAGTTGCTCTGGTTTTAACCACATAACATTGTAAATATACATTAAAAAACTGATAAAACCCACAAGAGCCAAACACCCCATAGTTTTCTCTACAACTTCTACTTTCATCTTCTTCTCTCCCCTTTATTCGTTCTCTTACTTCTCCTTGTGTTGCTTAATTTATATTTGAGTGTTGAGTGCCCTTGCCCACTTGTATTATTAAAGAAAAGAGAAAACACTAGCCTCAACTAGGGTTGAGCCTCTCTCTATCAAACAAACAGTTGGGATATGAGGATGTTTACTAACTATGTCCAAATGAAGAGCATCCTTATAGAATAAACCAATGATTTTCCTAAATCTTGAGTTTTGTTTGACGTTGGCCATCAACCATAGTTTGAGAATAGAGAAGTCCTTAAAATAGCATATAAGAATCTAACTTCACCGATCCCATTTCCCTGAAATAATAATATAATTAGTCCTTCTAGGGATAGAGCCCAAGCCCAACTACTACTTAAAGATTCTCCTTTAAAGTTGCAACAACTCTTTTCAAATCTTATTTTAGAGCTTTGTTATAAATTCTCCTTCACAGCCCACTAATCTTTTTAATGACAAAATTACCATTCTTTTCAATGATAGAAATAACAAACCCCTTTTTCTCTGATTTCTCTGGTTTACTTGGTTGAAAGATGTATCGTTTGTCTCGTGATATTCCACAAAACCAAAAAATCTTGTTCGTTCGTCTTATCCATACCTAATATCGAGATGACTAGGGCGATACGTCTTAGTCTCAGACGAGTTTTGAAACCATACTTGTACTTTAAAAAAATAATTTTTATTTTTTTAATTATTTTTTTACTATTTATTCAGACATATTTAACTATGGTCAAAAGATCATAGTTTAAGTCATTCAAACTTTTTTCTTTTATTTCTATTTTTATTTTTTTCTAAGAATGAAACGGTTTATGGTCAAGAGGTGAAGTTAAATAGACTTAAATAATATATATTTGGGAGGTGTTCTTTTGACAAAATCTTAGACAACAAACATTTTAAATAAAGCATTTTGTCTTATATGGGTTAAAATTTCCAGAATGAGCTGATTTTTTGTGAGGATGATCTTTATGATGAGAAAACCATCCTTACAAAAAATCAGACAATTCTGAAATTTCTAACCCTAATTTATAAGACGAAGAATCGTCAACCGTTAATTTTTACCGTTAGATTGTAACCACTTTTCATGGGGTTAGAAGTTTCAGAATGGGCTGATTCTTTTTTAGGATGATCTATTGACTATAGCGACCATCCTCACAAAAACTCAATCCATTCCTAAACTTTTTAGTCATATAAGATAAAACTTTGTCTAGAATGTTGTCTAGGATTTTGTCAAAAGAACGCTACCCTATATATAATGTTTATATGGTTGAGATCATTTGTTTTTTCACAAGTCATTCTTTATGAGTGAGTGGAGCCTAACTCCATATGAAAATGGGTTTGGAACCATTCTCAAAACAAACAAAAAAATGTTGACCTTTAAAATGTCAAGTCAATGGTCTAGATTTATCCTAGAAATTAAAAAATTTTAATGTATCCTTGAGATACCTGTTTTATCCCAACCATTTGATTTCATAATTTTTATAAATCAATTTCAAGTTCATGGATCCCTCGAATCTTAAAAAATAGTTTTTAAACATTTAACAAATATTTGTAGAAGATCTTATTGATCGGGTAAACGAGAATGCACAATCCAAATCTAAGATCTGAGATATACTATCTTAAATAAAGAAGTAAATAATCCATTTATTGGTTAGTAAATGATGCCGATGCCCCCAAGGTATGTGTTGTGTATGCAGTCTTGAAGAAAATATTGTCATATTTACTAGAATAGTGACACATCATTTGGGTACTATTGGGAGGTGCAATGTATAAAGCGGGGGCAACCCTCTCCTTACAAGCCAATTTTGTGAGGATGAGTAAGGCCCATTGGATTTAACATGGTATCAGAGCGGGTGACCTCAAGGATGGGTAGGGTTAGTATCTCCAGCCCTGCATGGAGGAGGAGAGTCGAGTGTCTTCGGCCCTGGCATAGTCCCACATCGCCTAGGGGTATTATTGGGAGGTGCAGTGTATAAAACGGGGGCAACCTTCTCCTTGCAAGTCGGTTTTGTGAGGATGAGTTAGACCCATGGGCTTTAACACTATTATTATTACTTCAAGTGGTTATGATTTCCCTCTCTGGATTCTACTCGATCTAATATCTTTAACTAACTAGTATCGTAACAAAGATTATCGAATTCTCAAGTGTACTCTAGATAAAAAAAAATGGAATGCATTAAAGTTGAGGAAGTAGACAAGTCTGTAATATGTTTTGTGCATGCTTCAACAGTCACAAAACAGATAATAAGATATCTTTCAATGTGATCAAAGAAGTTTTCTAAAGATTCTGTCAACATGGTTAGACTAGGGTTGCAACTTGGTTCGGTTTGAAGAGACCAACTTGACATAGGTTGGATCCACTAAATAAGAACTAGAACCAAACTGAAATGCCAATAGAACCAAACCAATCTTTATCGAATTAGTGTCAGTTTGAATATTGGTTTTATAAGTTGCCAATATTTTATAAACTTATTTGGAAGTATCATATTTAAGTTGAAAATAAATATATAATGAACATAAAGTTTTATGTAATGAATCATTAACCTATCTATAAATCAAAGTCATTAATTTATCCATAAAAAAAATCATCAAGTATCATTTTTTTCATCCTCGGCTCCCTTACAAGTATTTAATGACATAAGAAAATAAGCAAACATTACAACAGTTAATATTTAACAAAAAACACAAACAACAAATCATGTTAGCAAATAAAATAAAATCTTTTTATTTTTTTTTTCTCAAAATGTCCGAGTTGACATGAGGGTTGAACCTAGTTTCCCCAGTGGAATTGCTAGTTGTAGATGCGTGATTTTTTATTTTCAAATATCACTTCTACGAAGGATTGGATTCACTACCATTCATGTTTGTAAAATGGTGTAAATGGTCACTCGATGTACATTTAGGAAAAGTATCATTTTTGACGTTTAGTGACTCTCGTAGGGATAAGATACCGATCAACCTAAAATCAAGATAAGCGGTTCGATTAGAGAAAAGGGGAAGGTGTTGGGCACCCTCTCTCTCTCTCCATCAAATGATGGTAACCTCAAAATAATTCGATCATTTTGGATGAAAACGCAAATAAAAAATGTCATGTGTTGATGACTTGTACCTTGAGTATGGATTTATTATCGGCTTAGCTTATAAGGATCATTTCATTAAAGAAGATAATCTTTATATGGACCTAGCCTTGGAAACAACATATTTTTTTTAAAATGTTGACTAATGGTTATAGGTCCATTCTCATGGGTTGAGAAGGACTCGAATATCGATTGCCTTAAAACGATTTGAAGGATTAAAATGATTTTATTTTGAAAGTGGTTACAACCCCTATACTTTTAATCGAATCAAAGTCTGATCTACCGGAGATAGGGGAGAGGAAGCATGACAACTTAAGTCTTTCTAAAATAAAAATTAAAGAGGTGAGGGGGATAGTAAAAGAGGGATATGGAGATGAGAGAGAGGGGGGGTGAAAGCGCCCTCGATCCGCAGGGTGCACGGATCCGCTTTTGACCCTTGAGGTTTGGGAGTCGCAACCTAGTTATTGTGGTCTAGGAACCAAACTGACTCTAAAATGGATAAAAACTAATCTACTACAGAAAATCCGAATCCGGGGATCATGTTACGGGGTTGGAAGGTGTTAGGCACCAACCTCGCCCGGCCATTGCCGGTCTCTACTTATCCCAAATAGATCTACATTGCTAATGATAAACCTAGATTAAAAAAAATAAAAATAAAAAATTTACCTTTGGTCTGCAAAAGTGTTATTCCCTCAGATCTGGTTAGAATGGCTCCTTGTACCGTATTCCTTACTTCGATCTATCTCCGGATCTGATTCTTGATCTCCGAGGTAAGGTATCTCCTTCTTGGATTTGAGTTCAAATTTTTTGTAGATTTTTGGGATGTTTTTGAGAGATTTTTGGGTGTTTTTTAGGCTAAAATCGGAGTAGGGGTGTTAGGGAAGGAGTTGGGACTCCAAAATTAGGGTTTTGGGGAGGCTATGGAGGCTTCTTACCTACTTTTCCTAGGGTTTTTCTTTGATACGAAAATAGGGTGTGGAGGATCCTATTTATAAAGTTTTTAGAAGCATTAGGGTTTGATTAGGGTTTCTTTTAGGGTTTCAATTAGGGTTTTGACTTAGTCTTTGGGGTTTTAGGGTTTTGACTTTAGTCTTATGAGATTGACTGATTAGTTTAGATTAGGGTTTTGATTTAGGGTTTTGACCTTAGTCTTATGAGATTGACTTGATTAGTTTAGATTAGGGTTTTTATTTAGGATTTTGACCTTAGTCTTATGAGATTGACTCGATTAGTTTAGATTAGGGTTTTGATTTAGGATTTTGACTTTAGTCTTATGAGATTGACTTTAATACTTGACTCTAGTCTTACTTAATTGACTTTAATTTTGACTTTAGTCTTATTTGATTGACTTTAATATCTTGAATTTAGTCTTGCTTGATTGACTTTAAATTTTTCGAGAACCCCCCTCTATTATATCTTTGATTCTTTGGACCCCCAAATGAAGGGGTCCTTAAAGAAATATCTTGCGAACCATCAACAATTTTTCTTGAAAGCCTGATTGATCAATTTTTTTGTTTAAATTTTATAATTAATTTGATTAATGTTTCACTTTACATTATTTAATGATTTATTTAGTAATTTCGAAAATTTTAATTATTAAAATTGTGAAATTACCATTTTGCCCTCGGAGATGATTTTTTACGTTTTACGTTATTTTTCAATGTTCCAGGATGTTTTGGAATCAGTTTTTCGTAAGAAATTCAATGGGAATGTTGGTTTTTGTCATTTATGAAGTTTTTTGTATGAAATGGTCGTGAACTTTATGAGGGGTATTTTCGTAATTTTGTTAAATTTTGTAAAAATTGGCGAAGTGGTTTACTTGGTTTCGATATGTTGTTTTATGTGTTTGAGTGGATTTTCCTAAGCGTAATGCAGGCTCTAGGGTTGTTTTGATGTTAGGGGTATTTTGGTAATTTGGTCATTTTTAGTGATTTTTATCGTGAAGCTTCTTTTTGGTTTGCAAGATGATGATTTCTATGTTTCTGGGGTCGTATTTACCTAGCGTAGCGTGGTTTCTAAGTTTTGTCAGTTCGAGATACCTCATCCGGATTTCTGAAACATATCTAGTCACAAAATGAAGCATTGGAATAAACATCTATCATTGGGAACCTTTGCGATCAGGTTGACGACTTGATTAATCAGGCGGATGCAAAAATGGGGTGTCTACAGATGCCCCTCTTTGGCAGAGGGTTGAAGCAAACTAGGTAGCAAATCTATTTTGGTAGATAGTGCGATATCCGAATGCCAAAGCTAGTGACAGTTCATTTTGCAGCCTGATTTAACAATTCGTCGGGGTATTCGGATCATTGAGCGTAAAACTCTCCTCGAACTAGAAAAATGTCAGGTCCTTGAGCGCGAGCTCTCACTAGCAGTGTCAGATCCTTGAATTTTTAGAAAATTCTCATTGACTGATGTAACAACTGTGCCAGTGTGTGGGCTCAAAATCTGAGATAGATTTCAAAGAGTTTGAGTTGGAAATGAGTCAAATCTGAGCATGATATAAACTGAGCATAATTCCAAGAAAACCCTTGGCGGCATCTGAGCGTAATTCCGAGAAAACCCTCGGTGGTAACTGAGCATAGTTCCGAGAAAACCCTCGGCGGCATCTGAGCATAGTTTCGAGAAAGCCCTTGGCGGCAACTGAGCATAATTCCAAGAAAACCCTTGGCGGCATCTGAGCATAGTTCCGAGAAAACCCTCGGCGGTAACTGAGCATAGTTCCGAGAAAACCCTCGGCGGCATCTGAGCATAATTCCAAGAAAACCCTTGGCGGCATCTGAGCATAGTTCCGAGAAAACCCTCGGCGGCATCTGAGCATAATTCCAAGAAAGCCCTCGACGACAACTGAGCATAGTTCCGAGAAAACCCTTGGCGGCATCTGAGCATAATTCCAAGAAAACCCTTGGCGGCATCTGAGCATAGTTCCAAGAAAACCCTTGGCGGCATCTGAGCATAGTTCCGAGAAAACCCTCGACGACATCTGAGCATAATTCCAAGAAAACCCTTGGCGGCATCTGAGCATAGTTCCGAGAAAACCCTCGGCGGCATCTGAGCATAATTCCAAGAAAACCCTTGGCGGCATCTGGGTATAGTTCCGAGAAAACCCTCGGCGGCATCATAGCATAATTCCAAGAAAACCCTTGGCGGCATCTAAGCATAGTTCCGAGAAAACCCTCGGCGGCATCTGAGCATAATTCCAAGAAAACCCTTGGCGGCATCTGGGTATAGTTCCGAGAAAACCCTCGGCGGCATCTGAGCATAATTCTAAGAAAACCCTTGGCGGCATCTGAGCATAGTTCCGAGAAAACCCTCGGTGACATCTGAGCATAATTCCAAGAAAACCCTTGGCGGCATCTGAGCATAATTTCGAGAAAACCCTTGGCGGCATCTGAGCATAATTTCGAGAAAACCCTCGGCGGTATCTGAGCATAGTTCCGAGAAAACCCTCGGCGGCATCTGAGCATAATTCCGAGAAAACCCTTGGCGGCATCTGAGCATAGTTCCGAGAAAACCCTCGGCGGCATCTGAGCATAATTTCAAGAAAACCCTTGGCGGCATCTGAGCGTAGTTCCGAGAAAACCCTCGGCGGCATCTGAGCATAATTCCAAGAAAACCCTTGGCGGCATCTGAGCATAGTTCCGAGAAAACCCTCGGCGGCATCTGAGCATAATTCTAAGAAAACCCTTGGCGGCATCTGAGCATAGTTCCGAGAAAACCCTCGGCGGCATCTGAGCATAATTTCAAGAAAACCCTTGACGGCATCTGAGCATAATTCCGAGAAAACCCTCGGCGGTATCTGAGCATAATTCTTAGAAAACCCTTGGCGGCATCTGAGCATAGTTCCGAGAAAACCCTCGGCGGTTGTAGACACCCCATTTTTGCATCCGCCTGATTTGACGATCCGTCACCTGGTTGCTGTGGATTCCTAATGATGAGCATAAAGAACTCGAAAGCTTGAGAGAAGCATCCTTCTAATTCCCTTTTTCTTCTAATTTTATGCCTTTCTTTCTCTTTGCCACGCGACATAGAATTACGCACGCTTAGGATCGCTACACCATACACTCAACTTAGCAAGTACGTACGCTTAGGCTCGCTACACATTTGGACAACTTAGAGACCTCGCTACGCTAGGAAAACATGATCTCGAAACTTAGAAATAATCACGTTGCGATTGAAAGAAACTTTACGCTAAAATTCACCCAAATGGACAAAAATAAAAAAAAATGGCCAAAATGCCCCTCGACCTCCAAACCCAACTTAGAGATCTCGATCCTTAGGAAAATATAATAAAAATTAAAATTAAACAATTAAAATATAATTCAAAATTAAAAATTAAAATTTAAAATTAAACAATTAAGATCTAAAAAAATTGAAACTTAAAATTTAATTCAAAATTAAACAATTAAAATCGGATTCTAAATTTAAACAATTAATTTGAAAACTTTAAACCAAAATTTAATCAACCCATCAACATAAATAAAAATCCAAGCAATCGATAATATTTAACTCAAGCTCCAATTAACCAATCCGAATTAAAATCTTAATCTAATCAACCAATCAAGATCGAAAAGTGAAACACAATTAATCTATTAATTAAAATCAAACCGAAATTAAAACTTATGACTCAATCCATCAACCAAAATTACAAATCAAAATTCAATCAACAATGATCCACCAATGTGTCACGTATTGCGAAGCGTGGGATCATGGTCCCATTCTTTCTAAACTTTAAAAGAGAGATATTCTCTCTATTGGTTCGGTCAAAGAAGAAGCAAATAAAATAAAAAAAAAGAAAAGAAATTAAATGTAAACATAAAAAAGGAAAGAGAGAGAAAGAATTGAAAAATAAAGAATAGAAACTTATCTTAATATAAAGGCCATGTTCTCTAAAGAAAGGAGAGGCTGATTTTTTGAAAAAGACGAAAAAAAGGTTGACATTCTTGAGAAGAGGTTAGCAACAAAAGAAGGAAAAAGAAAGAAGAAAAAGAAAAAGAAAAAAACAAAAAAAAACTTCTTCTTCTCCAACGTTGGGGGCTGCCCAATGGACTGAAATGTGGCTGCTATCTCTCTTTCCCCTCTATTCATTCTTCTCCTTTGCTGCCCCATCTTCTTCTCCCTTATTTTCCCATCTTCTTCTCCATTCAATTTGCAACCTCACCTTCCATTAACAGCCCCAACGGCAGCCCCAAACACCCCCTCTCAGCCCTCTTCTTCGTCGTCATAACAGCCCCCACACGCCCTCTAGCAGCCTCCATTAACAGTCCCCATTAACGCCCAGCTACCTCCATTAACAGCCTCCATTAACAGTCCCCATTAACGCCCAGCCACCTCCATCAACAGCCTCCATTACAGCCATTAACAGCCACCTCATTCTCCTCTTGATTTCCTAGCCAAGGCACCACCTCCGTTTCCTCTCACAGTCCAATCGTCACCTGTACTCGAAGCAGCCATCTCCACCTCTCGATTCAGTTGTGAGGGACTTCATCTCTCTTTTCGAACTTGATCCTCCACTGTCTTCATCTCTTCCTTGCATCTCAGCACGTGCATCAACTTCGTACAACCATGCATTCATAGGTCGAATGAATCGCACATTATTCTAAGGAGAACCCATAGCAGTCCCAACTATCGTCCATCACAACCTCATCTTGAATTCTTTGGCATCTCACGATATTTCAAGGCTTTTGAAGGGATCCAAGCCTCCAACGTTATTCGATTGAAGGTAAGTTTTTATTTATTCTCAATTTCATAGTTTTTTTATTCATTATTAAATCGACTCACTGTTTTTTTTTATGTGCATAAAAGTTTAATATCGATTTTTGAACAATGTGCATGTGAGTCAACTCACTGATTTATATGTGTGGGGGATTTCAAAAATCATTTTGCTGAATAAAGTTGTCATGTGAGTCGACCCACTGATTTGCATGTACATTGGAATTCTAAAATCACCTTTTTTAATAAAATTGGCATTGAGTTGACTCACAGATTTTTATGTACATGAAAACTTAAAATTGTTTTTTTTAACAAAACAAGCACGAGTCAACTCATTGATCTCTATGTATATGGGAATTACTTCATCAATCAATGATTAACATTTTCCACGTGTCCCTTTTTTAAAGGAAAATTTGGATATATGTGTGAGCGGTTGATTCACTAATTTACCCCATGTCCCTAATGTTTTGATTGTTGAAGCACCGACTTGTTGATCCACTATGTGTTCTAATTTGAAAACTTGCTTGTTCACAATTCCCATTTTTTGGTAAGATTCATTTTTGGAATATTCTAATTTTGGAAATTTTGTCATTTTCTAATTTGGGAAATCCAGTATTGATATTTCTCTAATTTGGAAACCTTTGTATAAATTTCTAATTAGAAACTCATCATTTGGGAAATTCCTAATTTGGGAAATTTATTTCTAATTTGAGAAATTCTCATATCTTCATAAACTCCCAATTTAGAAAATTTCGAATTTTAATCTAGATATTCTATGAGTTACCAAATTAGAAATTTCATGTTCTCGATTTCCTAATTTAGAAAATTTTCATAAATTCCTATTTTAGTTTAATCAGAAAATCATTGTATATTGGGATTTGAGATGGAAATGTTGCCACGTGGACTTTGGAGCATAGATCAGGATCAAGGCTTTTTCAAATATTGCCATTTTATACGAAATTCGAGAAATCACGTGAGATTTGGTACAATATTGGCTTTGAGATTCGTTTAGCACACTCAATATAATTTGATGATGATGGTGATGATGATTGGACCATAATCTTGACTTTAGTCTCTACCCAGTTGACCGTAGGATAGTTTGGATCGTAGTAGAGACCGATCACCTCGATCGGGCGGGTTCGGTGCCTAACACCTTCCGAAACCCGTAATCTGACCCCTTACCCATTTATCTGATCCGTGGACCGACCCGATCCGTTTTGGAGTTATTCTTGGTTCCTAGACCTAAACTAGGTGGCGACTCCTTATTCCCCAAAAGTCCCCAATTTACCAATCGGACCCCTATCCCAAATTTGGTGGAAAACGGGTCGAGGCGATTTCAGTGGCGACTCCACTGGGGACTTTAGGGTCAAACTTGACCCGATCCAAGACTATCCTTAGGTTGACCTTTTGCTCAAGTCAACCCAGTTGACTCAATGAGACTCCTAGATTAGGTTAGATTTTGTCCTTTTTTTCATTGGTTTGTGATTGGATGTAATCGATTATTGTATTTATTATGATTGGTTTGATGATGGGATGTATGTGGCTTGTATGGTTGGATATTCTCGAAAATGCCCCGGGCGCACTTTGTCCCTTTGCACACACTCACGAGCATGCATATTCATGTTTGCATCACGACATGTCCCTATAAACCTTGTAGCCGGATCCAAGCTAACCTGGTCCTTCGGGACACGGGGGATGACAGTGAACGCTACAACTTCAGTACAGTACCTTCGGGTATATCAAACTGGAGCACCACGTACTGCTTGACTAGGTAAAACTGGGATAGTATATCGGTGTTTCGGGCTGAAGTGACCTAAGCTTTGTCCTAACCTAGCCTCAATCATATAGTGAGCTTAGAACCTTGAACTTAAGCCGGTCCCATTAGGCCACGACTCGAATCGACCCTAAGTGTTCCCGGGTTGCTCCATTTAATTTAACCAAAAGGTAAGTGGGCGGACCGATCCACATCGTTCAAATTAAACCCGCAATATCGGTCTGACCCAATTGATAAAATGCACCAATCAATTAGAACCAAGTAAACCAGTCGGCCCAGTTGGCAAATGGATTTAACCGAACAACTTCAAACCGGTTGGACCAATTGGTTTTTTTAAGGTTAAAGATTCAACCTAACTCATACCGAAGAGATGCAATCAGGAGGTCAAACTAAATAGTCTGACCCAAGGTTCAACCCTAACCAGGGGTAGACCCGTAATTAACTTCTTTCACCCTTGTGGTCTTTATAGACTTATAATGCGTTTGGATTTAATATTTACAACCGGACTTGGGCTAATTTATGTCAAATTCTTTTTTATCATGTGGTTAAGAATCCAACCTTCCGAGTCAATAGTTGATCCCGATTTACTTCTAATTAGGTGATAATTGCTCCTAAGCGTTCTAAACCAACCGCGCCACTTTGGGTCCGTGAAAAAAGTCGTCTCACCAGAGTACCTTTGTCAAGTCCAAATAGTCAACACTTTCCACAAGAAGAAACAAGTACAATGGATGAAGCAACACTCCGTCAGATTTTGGACTCTTTTCAAGCATAGATTATTGCTTCTGTCCAAACACAAATTGAGGCCCTGAAGATTGAAAAGAAAAAAGATAAAGCTGTAGAACCTCAAGCCGTGTTTGACCTGGTTGAAGATTTTGAAGATGATCAAGTACCCTTTGACCCTGTATTGGCTCATCGAATAACCCAGGTAGAAACCGCGTTGAAGAATATCAAGGACCCTGACGACCTCGCCCTTGGATTAGGGGCAATGACATTATTTCCTATAGTCCGTCTGCCAGAAAAGTTCACAATGCCGGATATGGATAAATTTGATGGGACCGGATGCCCTAGGACTCATTTGAAAATATATGTCGGCATCATGCAGTCTCAGGGTTTGAGTGAAGAACAGATGGCCCAACTTTTTCAGAGAACCCTTACAGGTCCTGCCTTACACTGGTTAATGTCACTGGACTCGTCTCGAGTAAGAACATGGCATGAATTGATGAAAGAATTTATTGGTCGATACTCCTTTAACACGGACATTGAACTCACAAGAAGAGATCTAGAAACGACTAAGCAGAAGCCTGGGGAAACCTTCACAGAATTCATTGCTCGATGGAGAGCTAAAGCCGCTCAGTTATGGGACCGACCTCAAGAAAAAGAGCAAGTTAAGATCATCCTCAGGAATCTTACTCCCAATTACGCTAAGTACTTGATGCCTCAATACTTGCCTACCTTTCAATCTCTCCTTGAAGCCGGAAACCAAGTTGAGGATGCCTATTCTTCGGGACTCTTTGGCAACTCGTCTGAGTCAAAACCCAAACACTTCAAACCTAGTACAAATTCCTTGCAAGTGGCCCACACCTCTTTTGCTCTAGCTCCTCAAGCCAATCAATCCTCACAAGCCAAGCCTAGGAGACAATTCTCCAATCTCGGGATGTCCCTTAGTGTTGCCTATCAAAAATTAATGAAAAGGGGACTGTTGACACCGTTACAACCTAAGCCGTTGCCTAACCCTCTCCCTCCAAACTTGGACAATGGGCAATTCTGTGAATTTCATCAAATGCCCGGCCATGTTCTTGATAGATGCATTACCCTCCGCCACGCTATCCAAGACCTCATCGAATAAGAAAAAGTTACCATACCCGCTCCTACCGCGCCTAATGTCAAAACCAATCCTTTGCCTACCTTTCAAAATCAACCTCCTCCCGCTCTGAACTTAATATCCATATCCAAACCTGAATCAACTGATCCAGTTTCTTTCATCCACCTGATTGGTCTTGATAGTGCATCCTTATCATACCAGAATGGGCTCATCTACCCTGAGACAATGACAGAACTGAAAAGCAAGGACAATACGAAAGCAATGGGTTATTCAGCATCAAACGAGATTGAATCAGAGTATGAAGAAATTGCAAAAGCGTACGAGCCTGAATCATGCCACGTGAAGATATCCAAAGTGGCATAGACCCCAGTGTTGTGTTTTTCCATTTAGAGTCATATCCCCATTTTAAGTTTTTTTTCCTTAAGTGTCAGTTGCGTCAGTCTTTAAATTCAGTCGGTCAGTTCCATTATGTTAGGATTTATTTTAAAAAAAAAAAACTTTAGTCAAGTTGGTAGGTCTATGTCTTTTTATTCCAATAAAGTAAAGAAGCTTTTGATTATCATGCGTGCAATAATAATGTGAACATAAAATCTAACGTGAAGAATGACTCAGAGCTCACTAATTGAACTTGATAAATATTGGAATAGGAGAGTACACTCAAGAAGTGCATATTGGTACTATATTATCCTCAAAAGAACAAGAGAAAATGATGAACTCATTTAAGAAATTCAGCAGTGTTTTCGCATGGTCTCATGAGGATATGTTAAATGCGAACACCATTTCACCTTTTATCGGAACGGATTGCACCAAAATGGATCAGAATTTACTGTCAAGAGTGAACATCAAAGTCAAAGATCATCAACAATGATATAATTGAAACCGTCGACAAAGATGCCAAGATTTGCAAGAAGAAATCTCTCATAAAGGATAAAGGATTTTCTCGGAGTTCTAGAAGAAGTGAATAGTCGAATGTGGAAAACTTAATCATATTTTACAAAAGGAGATTGAAAGCGGTTTATTCTCAAAAGAAGATCTCGCTCGACAAAGTAATCAAGACATTGAGTTCTTAGAACCTTGACCAGATCAAGTAACTTTCACTAAAGGAGGCCTTTTTTGGCCGAACTATTCTCTTATCTTGCCAAGAAAGAAAAATGAACCTCTTTAGCCCCTCGTAGCCTCTAAAAAAAAATTTCAATAGCCTTTTTCTTTCTAAACCATACCAACTAACCTTGGGAGGGAAATCTTGTATGAACTACGTTTTGACCTGATCCCAAGAGAAAAAATAATGATTTGGGGTACGTAGGCAACCTGAGAAGTTACTTCAGGCCCGGTCACAACAAAAAACAAAATATACATTCTCTTAAGAAAAGTGTCATCGAAAGGAAAAACCCCTTGTTGAAATGTGTAAAAGAAAATAATACCAAACAAGGGGCATTAGAAGAAGAGAATCAAAAGAATTGAAGGAAAAGAAAAGAAACCCAAACTAGGGGCATTGGAAAAAAAAAAAAAAAAAAAAAGAGGAAAAATGATGACAAAAAATGCCTAACTAGGGGCATCATTCCATCATTTTAATATTTCTTTCCAACCTTCATCATTCCATCATTTTCATAAGTCAATTTGAATCTTTCATTATTTAGGGGTCATCAAAAAGTGATCCTTAATTGGAGAAAAAAAAATGCAATACCCAAAATCATCTACAATCAAGATAAAAAATAAATAAACAGAAAAAATAAATAAAATAAATCCAACTAAATAATAAAAAACTAAGTCATCTTGGCAATGCTCTCATACTTGGGGTTTTTCAAGTTTGATCCTCAATAGTCCCCAGTGGAGTCGCCACTGAAAGCGCCCTCGATCCGCGGGGTGCGCAGATCCGCTTTTGACCCTTGAGGTTTGGGAGTCGCCACCTAGTTATTGTGGTCTAGGAACCAAACTGACTCTAAAATGGATAAAAACTAATCTACTACAGAAAATCCGAATCCGGGGATCATGTTACGAGGTTGGAAGGTGTTAGGCACCAACCCCGCCCGGCCATTGTCGGTCTCTACTTATCCCAAATAGATCTACATTGCTAATGATAAACCTAGATTAAAAAAAACAAAAAAAAAACTTACATTCGATCTGTAAAAGTGTTATTCCCTCAGATCTGGCGAAAACGGCTCCTTGTATCGTATTCCTTACTTCGTTCTATCTTCGGATCTGATTTCTGATCTTCGAGGTAAGGTATCTCCTTCTTGGATCTGCGTCCACCTCCTAGTTGGAGTCGTAAGTCCAGTCGGTTAGAACGAGCTACGGTACCAAGTCAACGAGCAGAGATGGCTTCAGAATCTGAACTTACAGAGATCCGTAAGATCTTGGCAACCTTTGCCAATGATATCACCAGTATAAAGGGTAAAGTAGAAGTGCTAGAACAGACCTCGGAATCAACAGGCAATCCCTTAAATGATCCAAAAGGAAAGAAAGTAGAAGAGAGACGTCCACATGAAGTCTTCGAACTTGACGGAGATGAAGAATATGTCAATGAAAATCCGATGTTAGCTAACAGAATGTCTCAGTTAGAGTCGGCTATGAAAAGTATAAAAGGCATCGATGAAATTGCAGCAGGTATTGAAGCTCTGAACCGCATCCCTAGAATCCATCTGCCCGAGAAGTTCGTGATGCCAGAAATGGACAAGTTTAGTGGTATAGGGTGTGCAAAAACACATCTTAAGGTATATGTTACTAACATGCGCACTATGGGGCTCAGTGACGAACATATGATGTTGTTTCAGAGGACTTTATCAGGGTCAGCACTACGTTGGCTAATGTCTCAGGATCCAGTTACTGTGGGCACCTGGGAGAGCATGTCAAAGGCCTTCTGGCATCAGTATAAGTACAGTACCGAGATTGAGACTTCAAGAAGAGATTTGGAGGCGACTAAGCAGAGAAATGGGGAGGCATTTACTGATTTCATTGGTCGTTGGAGGGCCAAGGCTGCCCAAATGTGGGATAGACCGTCAGAGAAAGAACAAGTAGCGATTATCCTAAAGAACCTCTCGCAAGGATATGCTCAGCACTTAGTGGCCCAATATCTCCCTACTTTTGAGTCTTTGTTACAAGCCGGAAGCCAACTCGAAGATGCATTTGCCTCTAGGATTCTTTCTAACCCCTCGGATAACAAGCTTAAGAAACCCTATGTTTCTAAACCTAGCACCAACCATGTCTACATAGCCAACACATCAGCTACCCCAGCTCAACCCCCATTCCGAACTAGTAACCAGACTCACCCAAGTCAACCTCGAACTCCGCGTCAATTTACCAATCTAGGGATGAGTCTCACTGTAGCTTTTCACAAATTGGTGAAAAAAGGGCTTCTTACCCCTATCCAACCCCGACCTCTACCTAATCCCTTGCCAGCTGGACACAATTCTAACTTATTCTACGAGTTCCATCAAAACCCTGGCCATCACACGGATCGATGTATTACCCTACGTCATGCCATTCAAAACCTGATTGACAACAAGAAGGTCACAATCCCTAGCCCACCGAATGTCACCACTAATCCACTGCCTACCTATCAACCTCCACCAACTTTGAATATGGTTTTTCACACACCATTGTCATTCGATCCAGTCTCTCTCATCCATCCCATTCAAGTCAAACCGCCTAGTTACCCCCTTGCCGGGATAGCCTTCACTGATGAGGTTTTCACCACAAACTACGAACCATTCCATTTAACCTCAGATGATACGTATTGTTTATCCCCACCTCGATATAGTAGCCCCGCATTCACCAGTTACCTGTTGGCCCAGATGAACTTAAAAAGCCCTGTACCTTTAACAGATGAAGATCCATACGTGCTGACTGAAGAAGATGAACCTTATCCTCTCTCCTGTGATGAAGTTAGACATATGACTCGAGGGGGAAGAGTTTTTAAGCCACAAGAACTCTGTGTTGATAATCCGGCAGCTTTGGCAAGAAAAGAAAACGAAGATCCTATCACAGAAAATATTGAAGAAGATAACTCTGTGATCAAGCAACTGAAGAAATCAGGAGCCAACATCTCAGTCTGGGGTTTACTTATGGCTTCCACTGCCCATAGGGAGGCTGTTCTCAAAGCATTAAGTACAGCCCAAGTCTCCCTCGACACTTCTCCAGATCAGCTAGCCAACATAGTAGGGGCGACCTATGTGGAAAATATCTTGTCATTCTCGGACTCCAATCTTCCAAAGGAAGGAGCAAACCACACTAAGCCACTGCACATCACAGTTGACTGTAACGGGATGAGGGTACCTCTGGTATTGATCGATAATGGGAGTGCATTGAATGTTTGCCCTTTGAAGACCGCCACTTGCCTTGGGTTTAAAACTGAAGATCTCAAGCCCACTAATCAAGGGGTTAGGGCCTATGATAACACTAAAAGGGACGTACTGGAAATTCTGCACCTTCGATTGTCCACGGGCATAGCTGACTTTCTGGCAGAATTTCAGGTCATAGACATCCAGTCCTCCTTTAATCTGTTATTAGGAAGACCGTGGCTACACCAAATCAAAGCCATACCTTCCACGCTGCACCAGAAGGTCAAGTTTATCAAAGATGGGCTAGTAATTACTCTCTATGGAGATGCTGAAATTGTAGGGATCATGAATAGTACTGAAGCTAAGGATGAGCCGCTGCTTGAGATTCAGCCAGAACGACAAGGAGTAGAGCTCAGTGGATTCGAGTTTGAGAAAATATGCTCAGTCCAATGGGATCAAGCCATGAAAGAATATTTTCCAATGGAAAATACTTCTGTAGACACCCCATTTTTGCATCCGCCTGATTAATCAACTCGTCAATCCGATTGCAATGATTCCCAATGATGGATGTGTATTCCATTGCTTTATTTTGTTACCAGATGTGTTTCAGAAATCCGGATGAGGTATCTCGAATTGACAAA
Organism: Akebia trifoliata; assembly: GCF_017979445.1. Lineage (NCBI taxonomy): Eukaryota > Viridiplantae > Streptophyta > Magnoliopsida > Ranunculales > Lardizabalaceae > Akebia > Akebia trifoliata. The sequence goes on from NC_141388.1 coordinate 25,880,938, forward strand.
ATCTTAGAAACCACGCTACGCTAGGAAAATACGACCCCAGAAACATAGAAATCATCATCTTGCAGACCAAAAAGAAACTTCACGATAAAAATCACTAAAAATTACCAAATTACCAAAATACCCCTAACCTCAAAACAACCCTAGAGCCTACATTACGATTAGAAAAACTCTCTCGAACACATAAAATAACAAATCGGAACCAAATAAATCATTTCACCAATTTTAACAGAATTTGACAAAATTACGAAAATGCCCCTCATAAAGTTCACAATCATTTCACATAAAAAATTTCATAAATGACACAAACCAATATTTTCATTGAATTCCTTACGAAAAATCGATTCTAAAACATCCTAGAACATTAAAAACCGACTTAAAACATGAAAAGTCCTCTCCGGGGGCAAAACGGTAATTTCACAATTTTCATAATTAAAAAATTCGAAATTAATAAATAAAATATTAAATAATTAAATTTAAACATTAATGAAATTAATTTAAAATTTTGAACCTAAAAATCGATTAATCGGACTCTCAGGCAAAATTGTTGAGGGTTCGTGGGATATTTCTTTAAGGACCCCTCCATTTGGGGGTCCAAAGAATTAAAGAAATAATGGAGGGGCCTTCTCCAAAAATCAAAGTAAATCAAGCAAGACTAAGGTCAAGGTATTAAAGTTGATCAAGTAAGACTGAAGTCAAAATTAAAGTCAATTAAGCAAGACTGAAGTCAAGATATTGAAAGTCAATCAATTAAGATCAAAGTCAAAACATTAAAAGTCAATCAAATAAGACTAAAAGTCATAATAGAGATCTAATTAAATAACAACTCTATCTAATAGAGTTCTAACTTAAAAACAATTCTACCTAAAACAATTTGAATTAAAACACAATTCTACCTAAAACAATTCTAATTAAAACACAATTCTACCTAAAATAAGTCTAACTAAAACACAACTCTAATTAAAAGATCTCTAATTAAACACTAACTCTATCCAATCAACCCCTAAAAACATCTATAAATAGAGGTGCCCACACCCTATTTTCGTATCAAATTATAAACCCTAAGAGAAGTAGGTCTAGAAGCTCCCCTAGCCCCCCATAAACCCTAGTTTTGGAGCCCCAACTCCTTAGCTAACATCCCTCCTTCAATTTTAGTCTAGAAAACACCCAAAAGCCTTCTAAAAACATCCCCAAATCCGCAATGAACTTGAAGAGTTCAGATTCAAAAAACAAGGAGATACCTTGCCTCGGAGATCCGAAGTCAAATCCGGAAGCAGAACGAAGCAAGGGAGCACGGTACAAGGAGTTCTTTTTGTCAGATCTGAGGGAACCAAGTCCTTGCCATCGGAAAGGTAAACCTTTTATTTTTATTTATTTTCATATCTAGGTTTTAGCAATGTAATTTACTTGGGAATTTAGTAGAGACCGGCTTTGACCGGGCGGGGTTGGTGCCTAACACCTTCCAACCCCGTAACTTGATCCCCGAATTCAGTTTTTTTGGTTTTAGATTAGTTTTTATCCGTTTAGAGTCATTGATCGGTTCCTAAACCGTAATAACTAGGTGGCGACTCCCAAACCTCAAGGGTCAAAAGCGGATCCGCGCACCCCGCGGATCGAGGGCGCTTTCAGTGGCGACTCCACTTGGGACTATTGAGGATCAAACTTGAAAAACCCCAAGTATGGGAGCATTGCCAAGATGACCTAGTTTTTTTTTATTTAGTTGGATTTATTTTATTTATTTTTTCTCTTTATTTATTTTTTTATCTTTATTGTAGATGATTTTGGGTATTGCATTTTTTTTTTCCAATTAAGGATCACTTTTTGATGACTCCTAAATAATGAAAGATTCAAATTAACCTATGAAAATGATGGAATGATGGAGGTTGGACAGAAATATTAAAACGTTTTTAGAGAATATTCTAGCGAGAATTAAGTCTGGGAGCCTCTTAATAAAATATAGATCTCGTCGAGTAGATTAATTTAGAATCTGATTTCACTCAATTTCGTTATCAGAAGCCTTAGATATCATCGATGCAAGTTCAATCTGTAAATCTGGAATTATTTCTGAATAAAAGTTGGGACAGCAACGTTAAAACTTTTTTACAGAATATTCTAGTGAGAATTAAGTCTGAGAACCTCTAAATAAAACGTAGATCTCGTCGATTAGATTAATTTAGAATTTGAGTTCACTCAATTTCGTTATCGGAAGCCTTAGATATCATCGATGCAAGTTCAATCTGTAAATCTGGAATTATTTTTGAATGAAAGTTGGGACAGCAATGTTAAAACTTTAGAAGGATTTAGGGGTGTTTTTAGAAGGCTTTTGGGTGTTTTCTAGACTAAAATTGAAGGAGGGATGTTAGTTAAGGAGTTGGGGCTCCAAAACTAGGGTTTATGGGGGGCTAGGGGAGCTTCTAGACCTACTTCTCTTAGGGTTTATAATTTGATACGAAAATAGGTGTGAGCACCTCTATTTATAGATATTTTTAGGGGTTGATTTGGATAGAGTTAGTGTTTAATTAGAGATCTTTTAATTAGAGTTGTGTTTTAGTTTGACTTGTTTTAGGTAGAATTATGTTTTAATTAGAATTGTTTTAGGTAGAATTATTTTTAAGTTAGAACTCTATTAGATAGAGTTATTATCAATTATAATTCTATTATGACTTTTGGTCTTATTTGATTGACTTTTAATGTTTTGACTTTAGTCTTAATTGATTGACTTTTAATATTTTGACTTCAGTCTTGCTTAATTGACTTTAATTTTGACTTCAGTCTCACTTGATTGACTTTAATACCTTGACTTCAGTCTTGCTTGATTTACGTTTAATTTTGGGAGAACCCCCTCTAAAATATCTTTAATTCTTTGGACCCCCAAATGGAGGGGTCCTTAAAGAAATATCCCACGAACCCTCAACAATTTTACCCGAAAGTCCGATTGATCGATTTTTTAGATTCAAAATTTTAAATTAATTTCATTAATGTTTAAATTTAATAATTTAATATTTTATTTATTAATTTCGGAATTTTTTATCATGAAAATTGTGAAATTACCGTTTTGCCCCCGGAGAGGACTTTTCACATTTTAAGTCGGTTTTTAATGTTCTAGGATGTTTTAGAATCGATTTTTCGTAAGGAATTCAATGGAAATATTAGTTTTTGTTATTTATGAAAATTTTTGTGTGAAATGGTGGTGAACTTTATGAGGGGCATTTTCGTAATTTTGTCAAATTCTGTTAAAATTGGTGAAATGATTTATTTGGTTCCGATTTGTCATTTTATGTGTTCGAATGGGTTTTCCTAAGCGTAACGTAGGCTCTAAGGTTGTTTTGAAGTTAGGGGTATTTTGGTAATTTGGTAATTTTTAGTGATTTTTATCGTGAAGCTTCTTTTTGGTCTGCAAGATGATGATTTCTATGTTTATGGGGTCGTACTTTTCCTAGCGTAGCGTGGTTTCTAAGGTTTTGTCAATTCGAGATACCTCATCTGGATTTCTGAAACAAATCTGGTAACAAAGTAAAGCAATGGAATACACATCCATCATTAGGAATCCTTGCGATCGGGTTGACGAGTTGATTAATCAGGCGGATGCAAAAATGGGGTGTCTACAGATGCCTCTCTTTGACAGAGGGTTGAAGCAAATTAGATAGTAAATCTATTTTGGTAGATAGTGCGATATCTGAATGCCAAAGCTAGTGACGGTTCATTTTGCAGCCTGATTTAGCAATTCGTCAAGGTGTTCGGATCCTTGAGGGTAAAGCTCTCCCCGAATTAAAAGGTTGTCAGGTCCTTGAGCACAAACTCTCACTGACGGTGTCAGATCCTTGAATTTTAGAGAATTCTCCTTGACTAAAAATTGCAAATGTGCAAGTGTGTGCACTGTGTGAAACTGAGTAAAACCTGAGCATAAATTTAGCATAATCTGAGTATAAACTGAGCATAATTTGAATATAAACTGAGCATAATTTGAATATAATCTGGACATAGTTCCTGAGCATAGTTCCGAGAAAACCCTCGGCGGTATCTGAGCATAGTTCCGAGAAAATCCTCGGCGGTAACTGAGCAAAGTTCCGAGAAAACCCTCGGCGGCATCTGAGCATAATTCCGAGAAAACCCTCGGCGGTATCTGAGCATAGTTCCGAGAAAACCCTCGGCGGTATCTGAGCATAATTCCGAGAAAACCCTCGGCGGTATCTGAGCATAATTCCGAGAAAACCCTCGGCGGTATCTGAGCAAAATCCAAGATAACCCTTGGTGGCAACTGAGCAAAATCCAAGATAACCCTTGGCAGAGACTGAGCAAAATCCAAGATAACCTTGGCGGAGACTGAGCAAAATCCAAGATAACCCTTGGCGGCAACTGAGCAAAATCCAAGATAACCCTTGGCGGAGACTGAGCAAAATCCAAGATAACCCTTGGCGGCAACTGAGCAAAATCCAAGATAACCCTTGGCGGCAACTGAGCAAAATCCAAGATAACCCTTGGCAGAGACTGAGCAAAATCCAAGATAACCCTTGGCGGCAACTGAGCAAAATCCAAGATAACCCTTGACGAAAATTGAGCAAAATCCAAGATAACCCTTGGCGGAAACTGAGCAAAACTGGCAGAGGAATGAATGAATTTTGGAGAAAACTGATTAGAACGAATCGGAGAACAAATAAATCTGGAAGATAATGAATCTGGAAGAGAAATGATTGATTCCAAGAATGATTGAATCTGGAAAAGAATCTGGAGAACGAAAGAATGTTATATCTCCTATGTGAGATCCAATATACTTTTGTTTGAACCTCAAGGATTTATCAAAAAGTTTTATGAATTTAAAACCTGAGTTTTTATTTCTTTTGAACCTCAAAAGTTTTTCGAAAGAACTGTTATCAAGAGGGTAACCTTACTTTGGGGTTCCTATTATTTTTTTAGGATTAACATTGCTCAAAAGTAAAATGCCTCTAGCTTGACAACGACCATGGCCTTGAAAGTAATTGAACACATCATAAAAAATGCCCCTAGTATAAGGGGAAAAATTACATTAAAAGGAAAGAAAATGCCCCTTGTATGAAGGTTTGAAATAATTGATTACCACAAGCGCAATAAAGACTCAACTTTTAATTTTGATTAATTTTATTGAAGGTTTTTTAGTCAGGCTCAAGAGTACAAAATTATTTCCTTTCGAGTTTCATCATAGAATTCACCCTTATCCCCCTTGGTTCACTTGGGGAAGTAAATATTTTCAGATCGATCGTAGACAAGATACTTGTGGCTTCTGAGTCTATGCCTGGTTTAAGCTAAGTATTGAGCTTGATTATTCGGACTTCTGATGTTTCAACTCGGACCGCTCTCAGCTTGCGATTTTCTTCTGTTTTTCTTTGTTGCTCTAACTTTTGCCTAGATCGCCTTTTCAGGTTTTCAATCTAGCGAGCTTGTTCTAGCTTTTGCCTAGATCGCCTTTTCAGGTTTTCGATCTAGCGAGCTCTTCTCTTTTTCTTTCCTCTAATTGTTGCCAAAGTTGTCCTTTCAGATTTTCAACCTTGCGAGCTTGCCTTAATTTTGGCCTAAGTCGCCCTTTTCGGGTTTTCAACTTAGCAGGCTTCATCATTTTTTATCTTTTTCTTCTCTTCTGAACTTCTGGAGTCGCTGTCTAATCATGCTTTGCTATCTTCCTTGACTTCTCGTACGGTACTTAGGAGGACTTTTATAGGTAGGCTTGGGACTGGGTATAAAAAGAAAGGGATTTTGAGGCTCAAAAACCCAAATGCCTCTTGTGTGGCATTTCCTTTTAAATTATTTTTCTTTTTTCTTGAATTTTCTTCCCCATTTTGAATTTCTTCTTCTTTTGAGTTTTTTCATTTCTTATTATGTGGGGAAATAGATTTTTTTTTTATTGATGTGGTCGGGCCTGAAGTAACTTCTCAAGTTGCCTACGTACCCCAGAATTTTGGGATCAGACCAAAACGTAGTTCGAACTTCCCTCCCCTAGGTTAAGTGATCGGGCTGAGAAAGAAAAAGGCATAATTTTTATCTTTTTGAAAAGGCTGCAAAGGGGTTGAGAAAGGATATAATGAATTGGGTAGCAGGGAAATTGATTCGGCCAAAGATGGCATCCTTAAATGTAGTACCGTTTGATTTGGTCAAGGTTGGTTGGTTCTGGTAATTCGATTCCATCATGATCTTGAAGTCTGACAGCTTTTCCTGGTAATATTTCTTTGACGATGAACGGACCTCCCCAATTTGGTTTGAACTTCCCCCTGGGCTAAAAAATAGGTGTCATATTCTCTTTGAGTACTAAATCCCCGACTTGTAAGTGACGGGCCTTGATTTTCTTGTCAAACGCACGAGCGACTCTTCTTTGATAAGCTTGCATGTGGTACAATGCTCTTAGTCGTTTTTCTTCGATCAAATTTAACTCTTCATACCGTTGACGAACCCAATCTGCTTCTAACAACTGACTTTCTAACAAAATCCTGAGAGATGGAATCTCCATTTCAACTGGCAAGACTGCTTCCATGCCATACACTAAGGAGTAGGGAGTAGCTCCGGTGGAGGATTGAACTGAAGTTCGATACGACAGTTTTTCTGACCAATCTCGATGTGATTGACACATTTTCCTGAGGATAGTCTTAATATTCTTATTAGCTGCTTCAACCTTTTCATTAATCTGAGGACGGTAGAGAGATAATGTGTGATGCCGGATCTTGAACTTTAAATATAGAGTAACAACTTAAGCTTTGATGTACAACCCATTATTAAATATCAATTCAAAAAGGTATCCCCATATCGATTGATAATATGTGATTTGCAACTTAAGATGTAGTGAGGATAGCACTGATACATTTTATAACATCTTCTTTAATTCCATTGATATAGATGAGTATCTAGTCCATGTTGAACAACACTCAAGCTTGTACCAACATACCCTCATATGATCACATGAACAAGTCTTTTGAAATTTCCGAGAAAATTCATTATCCCCTGGTGTTCCTCTAGAGATAAGATGGTTTCTATTTGAATCTCTTTAGGAATTTATTTCTGTTCCGAGGTCAATGACCTTTGCTTTCTTGAGTCCGACTCTTATCTTCTTGTCTTTGAAGCTAGATTATTAGTTAATTCGTTAATGCGCTCGAGATATTCAAAAATTTCTTTTGTACGATCAATTCAGAAGGGGCGACAGACACCTTTATAAACTCGACGAACTAACTTGACTCAATAAGAAAGAGTAGGCTCAATCTAAGGAAGACATGACCTTGCAAGAAAAAAGGACTCGAGCTAACCCAAATGACCCATGAAAACTCAAGACTACCCAAAACAGGCTTGATGAGAACTGAGACATTGCTTACAACCGGTAGGATTGAAGCACTATGATTTTCAAAGAACAATTGGATGATGTTGAGAAATTTTGAGGTCATTTCTGACTGTTGACTTGATATTGACGTTTACTCTAACTGATCGGATTTACAACCCTACCTAGACGATGGACGATTGAGCTTAGATACAATGATAACCCTTAAACCTCTTTGAAGATGAATTTAACCAATTTCAGTGTCACCCCCTTGATAACATTTTAAATGAACCCTGAGATTTTATTGAATTTTGTGCACCAATCCATTAAAAAGTTCATCCATTTAATGATTATTCAGAAGAAAAATAATTCTTGAAAAATATTGACAAATAATGTTTTCATTGAATAACAACTTCAAACATATTTCAATAATTTTTCATGCAAATATATATCTTTTGTATATCATTTTTCTTTCATTTTCTTTTCTTTTGAAAAATATTTTCTTCTGGAAAACATTTTTTCTTTGAAAAATAGTTTTTATTTGGAAAACATTTTCTCTTGGAAAATCTTGTTCTTATGGAAAACATTTTCTAGAAAACATTTTTTCTAGAGAATAACACTTTTTCTGGAAAACACTTCTTTTGGAAAATATTTTTTCTTAGAAAATACTTTCTTTTTCTTCTTTGAAAATTCGATTTCCATTTTGATTTAAATGGCCTGGTCCATCAGGACTATTGGATCGGGATGGACTGGGTCATTATTATAAAAGAATGGATTTTTTATTGGGTCGGTGCACCCATTTTGATTTTTTAAAAATAATATTTTTATCCTTGAGATCAATTATGCACTCGGATCTTATCATTCACATCACTCACATACATTCATCAATCAACAGGTTCCAATCAATAAACAACCCGGGAATACTCACGATAAGTTCGAGTCGTGACCTACTGGGAAGGTTTCTAGACTCTAAGCTTACTACGTGCAATGCATTTGTATCTGGCCACCCTTGCCCAAGCACACCTATATACCTTTCGATACGTGGTGACTTGGTTTGATATACCGTATAGGCGATAATCTAAAACTTCAATTCACTTCTTTGAAGCCAAAAACAGCCAGTTTGATCTCCAGTTGAGAGGTGGCGCACAATGCTGAGCAAGGGCCCACTTAAATACCTCTCGTCTAGAATAGACGTAGTCTATCCCCCTCGTACAGTAGGGTACAGCGGGGCAAGATCTTACTTAGGCACCGGTTTTGACCAAGAAGTACAATTGATATACTTAGATTACATTTTATACCTACGGGTACGAGTCAAGGGTTGTAGCTTTCATAAATGGTTTGGCATCCCACGAGGGGACCGACCACGTACTAGTACTACGTTGGCAATCGGGACATGTGACTGTGTGGCTTACAATAGGACAAAGGCTCAGGTTTCCCCAGCCTGGGTGCATCAATATATCTCTCAGAATCACCTGATCAGACGGTATTGATGCCTCAGTTTGATATACCCTAAGGTACGTGACTGGAGTTGTGGTTTTCATGAATGACGTCGCATCTCCGAAGAGATCGGGCCACGCACTAGTGCCACGTTGGCTATATAGGACGTGTAAGTGTGCAAAACAGGATGGGGTGTGCCCGGGGCCTTTTTCAAACACATGGGTCTATGGACTAGATCAAATCACACAAGTATGGATTTCATATATTGATCTAGAAATATAAAAAAATATCTATGACATCCAGTTCAAGATCAGATCATGCACATCATAAAAAATATCAATCCAATCATAGCATATTAGATAGACAATCAATCAGGGTGGAACGAAAATGATTAATCAAGATAGCACACAAATAACCAATCATCGATCAATCATTGAGATAATCACAAGATATTTCTTTTTTTATTTTTATATGCATGGCAAATCTTTTTAGATCATAGGCTGACTTGAATACTTCATAAGGTTTCAAATTTTACTGAGCGTCATTAAGCCAACATAATCATCTCATTGATAATCCAATTTCATAATTTTTTAGATTTAATGAAAAAAAGTTTGGATCTAAGATTAAAATTCAAATTTTTTTTTTTTAAAGAATAATATTTGAATCCCAAATTTTGAAAATGGGTGGATATGAAATCACATTAAAAAATGAAAAAAAATTTGATGAACAAATAATTGTATTGAAGGAAAAAGAATTTGTCTTTTAAATCATATTCAATACAAGCTCAAAGACCTTTGGTAAGATATAAATCCTACTTGGTTAGTAAGTTAATCACATTCACTTAAGATCCAAAAGTTTTATCATAAAAAAAAAATTTAGAGTACTGCCCATGTAATAATTTTTTTTTATTTATGTAAATGACAAGTGAGTTGTTATTGCCACATCAACTTTTACTAGGGCCATCGACTTTCATGTGAATCAATAATTTCCCTCAACTGATGTGAGGTTACTAGCAATTGGTGTGACAATAACAGCTCCCCAAAGAATTTCAAAAATCATTCTCAAGCAAGGGCTGCCAGTAAACCCTTTTATTTATTTTTTTTTTTCAAATGGCAACCTGTTTGCTGTAAAACACTCCTCCAACCGATCAAAATCTGCAACATTATAGGAACAATTCATCCTCTACAACCTTTGTTCTACGAATTCAAAGAGGTCAAACACTCGAAAATTTTACACTTCTTAACCACTCACCCATAGATTTCGCTCAAGAAATGAGGAAACCCAACAATCGGCAATTTTAGCCTCCAAGGACTGTCGAAACTATGAAACTCAGTCCTTCTATTTTCAATGGAGCTCCGGACAAATCTCAACAAGTAGAAATAAAATAAATTTGATTTTTTTTTTATATGTGATCCCCATAATTCAAATATTTTTTCCTGCAAAGAAATTAGATAACGAAGCAACTCGACCTTCAATCACTGTAAGAGAATCTAATTTTCAAAAATTTGTAAATCGAAAATCAGAAATAGTTGTAAGAACACTAACTCCTACCACAGTTTATTGAGGAAACAAAGACAATGAGGTTCTGAGATACAAATCTCTCTTTCTCTATCTAAAAACCCAACTTCAATCTTCCTGAATTCTCCAATACTAGGATTCCTAACGATACCTGCAAATCTATCATCCCCCACTCTATTACCCAAATCCTCATCGCCTTCAATATCATCGTCGGCATCGCCCAACATATGTGCTTTCGGCACCACAGTAGAAACCCACAAATTTAAAGCGTTATAGCAATGATCCGCCACAAACCCCTTTCTGAAATTAAAGAAAATCAGGGAAAAATCATTGAAAAATAAGTTATTGAAGCTCGATTCAGAACATTAATGGTGGAAAGATTATTGGGGGTTTGCTCGGTTCAATCCATTTATCATCTCTTACTCGAAAAGGAAAGAATTCGTGTGTTTTGGGTGCAGCCACAACAGCAAGAGAAGTCGACCAAGATCAAGTTCAATCCGAACGAAGAGAAACGATCTCAAGGTCTGCAACGCAATATCCTACCCTTCCAATCGTGATTTAAGCTTTCAAACGCAGTCTGCAATACGCCTCTGCTCGAAGAGACGAATCAGAGATTTCTAGATTCGTGGCCTACAGGAGAAATCAGAAGTTTTTTCAAAAAAAAAAAAAATGATCGGTCATACGAGGATGAAACCGATCGGTCCGAGGGAACCCACCCATCGTTCTCTGTTGAAGACGCTGGAGTTGGGGAAGAAACAGAATTTAAAAAAACATGTTTAAAAGGATTGAAGAAGTAAAATAGCTGTTTTACTAACAGCACTCCAATGACAATGATTGGGTTTAGAAGTTAAAAAACGATTAGTACTAAGCGCACCCCAACCATTCCAGCACCTTACTTTTCACAGAACCTAAAAAATTTCCTTTTTTTTTTGTTATTATTTTTTATTTTCCTTCTTGCTGTCCATGGGCAGCACGCCTAACATATAAAAACTATGTATTCCTCTTTTTTTTTTTCTTTTTTAATAAAAATTAACCAACCAATTTAACACATAAAAAAAAATAAAATTTAAAATGCTAAAAAAAAAAAATTGCTTGCATGTACCTAAAAAATATCTTTTTTTTTATTAAGGAAAATGGTCAAATACCGAATCAAGCACGCACCTAAATTTTTAATCGAAATATACTTACACATGTAAAAAAAATCATGGTGTAAAAACCTTATCCTATCCTCAATAAGATTATTCCTTTGAAATCTCATATTATTTAGGATCATTCCGAATGGCCCTTGATTAAACCATAGAGATGATATGTTAAATCAAAGTGCTCCAAGTAGAATCAAACAATTAATAACGTACCAACAAGAATAAAAATAATAAAGAAACAATAACATAAAACTAACTAAAAATTAAATAAAATAAGCTAAACAAATAAAACTAGGTATTGGCAATGTCCCCATACTTGGGGTTTTTCAAGTCTGATCCTCAATGGTCCCCAGTGGAGTCGCCACTGAAAGCGCCCTCGATCCGTGGGGTGCGCGGATCCGCTTTTGACTCTTGAGGTTTGGGAGTCGCCACCTAGTTATTACGGTCTAAAAACCGATCAATGACTCTAAACGGATAAAAACTAATCTAAAACCAAAAAAAGCTGAATTCGGGGATCATGTTACGGGATTGGAAGGTGTTAGGCACCAACCCCGCCCGGCCAAAGCCGGTCTCTACTAAATTCCTAAGTAAATTACATTGCTAAAACCTAGATAAACATAAATAAAAATAAAAATTTACCTTTCGATAGCAAGGACTTTGTTCCCTCAGATCTGACAAAAAGAGCTCCTTGTACCGTGTTCCCTTGCTTCGTTCTGTTCCGGATTTGACTTTGGATCTCCGAGGCAAGGTATCTCCTTGTTTTTGAATCTGAACTCTTCAAGTTCGTTGCGGATTTAGGGGTGTTTTTAGAAGGCTTTTGGGTGTTTTCTAGACTAAAATGAAGGAGGGATGTTAGTTAAGGAGTTGGGGCTCCAAAACTAGGGTTTATGGGGGGCTAGGGGAGCTTCTAGACCTACTTCTCTTAGGGTTTATAATTGATACGAAAATAGGGTGTGAGCACCTCTATTTATAGATATTTTTAGGGGTTGATTTGGATAGAGTTAGTGTTTAATTAGAGATCTTTTAATTAGAGTTGTGTTTTAGTTTGACTTGTTTTAGGTAGAATTATGTTTTAATTAGAATTGTTTTAGGTAGAATTATTTTTAAGTTAGAACTCTATTAGATAGAGTTATTAATCAATTATAATTCTATTATGACTTTTGGTCTTATTTGATTGACTTTTAATGTTTTGACTTTAGTCTTAATTGATTGACTTTTAATATTTTGACTTCAGTCTTGCTTAATTGACTTTAATTTTGACTTCAGTCTCACTTGATTGACTTTAATACCTTGACTTCAGTCTTGCTTGATTTACTTTTAATTTTGGGAGAACCCCCTCTAAAATATCTTTAATTCTTTGGACCCCCAAATGGAGGGGTCCTTAAGAAATATCCCACGAACCCTCAACAATTTTACCCGAAAGTCCGATTGATCGATTTTTTAGATTCAAAATTTTAAATTAATTTCATTAATGTTTAATTTAATAATTTAATATTTTATTTATTAATTTCGGAATTTTTTATCATGAAAATTGTGAAATTACCGTTTTGCCCCCGGAGAGGACTTTTCACATTTTAAGTCGGTTTTAATGTTCTAGGATGTTTTAGAATCGATTTTTCGTAAGGAATTCAATGGAAATATTAGTTTTTGTTATTTATGAAAATTTTTGTGTGAAATGGTGGTGAACTTTATGAGGGGCATTTTGTAATTTGTCAAATTCTGTTAAAATTGGTGAAATGATTTATTTGGTTCCGATTTGTCATTTTATGTGTTCGAATGGGTTTTCCTAAGCGTAACGTAGGCTCTAGGTTGTTTTGAAGTTAGGGGTATTTTGGTAATTTGGTAATTTTTAGTGATTTTTATCGTGAAGCTTCTTTTTGGTCTGCAAGATGATGATTTCTATGTTTATGGGGTCGTACTTTTCCTAGCGTAGCGTGGTTTCTAAGGTTTTGTCAATTCGAGATACCTCATCTGGATTTCTGAAACAATCTGGTAACAAAGTAAAGCAATGGAATACACATCCATCATTGGGAATCCTTGCGATCGGGTTGACGAGTTGATTAATCAGGCGGATGCAAAAATGGGGTGTCTACAGATTGCCAATGTCGTCCCGGTGCCGAAGAAGGATGGAAAAGTCAGGATGTGTGTAGATTTTAGAGATCAAAACAAAGCAAGCCCAAAGGATAGTTTTCCTTTACCACACATAGACGTTCTAGTAGATAATACAGCAGGACACGCTTTATTATCCTTCATGGATGGTTTTTCGGGGTACAATCAGATAAAAATAGATCCTCGAGATATGCAAAAGACGTCATTTATCACATAGTGGGGAACCTTTTGCTACAAGGTTATGCCTTTTGGTCTGAAGAATGCCGGAGCCACTTATCAAAGAGCAGCCACGACTTTACTACATGACATGATACAAAAGAAAGTTGAAGTCTATGTAGACGATATGATAGTCAAGTCCAAAGAACGAGTGGGGCATGTTGCTACTTTAGAAAAATTTCTCATGAGGATTCAAAAGTATAAACTCCGCCTCAACCCGCAGAAATGTGTGTTTGGAGTAACTTCTGGAAAATTGTTAGGATTTGTGGTTAGTCAAAGAGGGATCGAAGTAGATCCTGTGAAGATTAAAGCTATCCAAGATATGCCACCGCCGGAAACTGAAAAGCAAATTTGAGGTTTTTTAGGCAGAATCCAGTATGTCAATAGATTCATCGCTCAACTCACCAACGTCTGCGAACCTATTTTCAAGCTCCTCAAGAAGAATGAACCAACAGTTTGGAATGAGCAATGTCAAAAGGCCTTCGACCAAGTCAAAGAGTATCTCTTAAACCCACCTATTTTGGTTCCACCCACACCGGGTGAACCACTTCTTCTTTATTTGTCAGTCACAGAAGAAGCTATGGGATGCATGCTGGCACAGTATGACAAAGATACTCGCAAAGAAAGGGCTATCTACTACATCAGTAAGAAGATGTTAGAGTATGAACGAAAGTATTCAGCCCTGGAAAAAACTTACTTGGCACTGGTATGGGCTACTCAGAGACTTCGACACTATATGCTATCTCATTCAATTATCTTGTTATCTCAGATGGATCCTCTCAAGTATCTTTTCGAGAAATCAGTACTGACAGGAAGAACCGCACGATGGTTATTGTTGTTATCAGAGTTTGACATCACGCACGTTACACAGAAATCCATCAAGGGGAGAGCTGAAGCATAATACTTGGCAGATCACCCAATAGCAGAAGGAATAAGGCCTATTGATTAGTTTCCAGATGAGAACATCTTACATGTTGAAGAAGAGCCTCAGAACCAAACATGGCAATTGTATTTCGATGGAGCTGCCAATCAGAATGGGTATGGAATAGGGGGAGTCCTGTTTTCTCCGGAAGGATGCCACATTCCGATCGCTATTAAGTTAGCCTTCTCTAATACCAATAATACAACTGAATATGAGGCATGCATCGCTGGACTTGAAGCTGCTTTGAATCTGGGCATTACAGAAATCGAAGTCTTTGGGGATTCAGCCTTGGTCATACACCAGTCATTGGAAGAATGGAAGACTAGGGACGAAAAGCTGAAGCCTTATCATGAATATTTGTTAAACTTAGTGAGTAAGTTTGAAGCTATTCTGTTCCAACACGAGTCAAGGGAAGATAATAGATTTGCTGACTCGTTAGCCACTCTATCTTCAATGATCCATTTACCCCCTGGCATGGAATTGAGGCCGATCACCGTTGAAGTCAAAGACAAACCTGCATATTGTTGTCAGATCAATATTGCTACTCGACTACCCGACGGAAAGCCATTGTACACATATATTACAAAGGTGTTGGAAAAACAAGAATTTCCAGAAGAAGCATCGAGAAAGGAACGGTAAACCCTTTTAAGATTAGCATCTCAATTCATCCTGTGCGCAGGAAGTTTGTACAAAAGGTCTTACGATGGGATTCATTTGTCGTGTGTCGATGAAGATCAAGCTGAACAGATAATGGTTGAACTACATTCAGGAGAATGCGGCCCTCACATGAGTGGGAAAATGTTAGCTAAGAAAATTATGAGACAAGGGTACTACTGGCCTACGATGGAAACAGATTGTCATCACATGGTCAAGACCTGCCACAAATGCCAAATACATGCAAATCTCATACATGTGCCACCTTCTCGATTAGTTGGTCTGACTTCACCATGGCCATTCTCAGTTTGGGGAATCGACATTATTGGTAAAATATCGCCTAAAGCATCAAATGGGCATGAATACATTTTAGTTGCTATCGATTATTTTACTAAGTGGGTCGAAGCTGCCTCTTATGCTGTCCTCACTGCATCTCGAGTTGCAAAATTTATCCAACGAACATCATTAGCCTTACGGGGATACCTTCGGAGCTGATTTCTGACAACGGGTCACATTTCAAAGCTGAGGTTATTACTTTGTGTTCAAAGTTAAAATCTCACATCACAAATCATCTCCTTACCGCCCTCAAACTAATGGAGCAGTCGAAGCTGCTAATAAGAATCTTAAAACTATCATAAGGAAAATGTGTCAATCACATCGAGATTGGTCTGAAAAACTGTCATTTGCACTATGGGCATATCGAACTTCAATTCGATCCTCTACTGGAGCTACTCCCTACTCCTTAGTGTATGGCATGGAAGCAGTCTTGCCAGTTGAAATGGAAATTCCATCTCTAAGGGTCTTGTTGGAAAGTCAGTTGTCAGAAATAGATTGGGTTCGCCAGCGGTATGAAGAATTGAATTTGATTGAAGAAAAACGACTGAGAGCTTTGTATCACGTGCAAGTTTATCAAAGAAGAATTGCCCGTGCATTTGATAAGAAGATCAAGGTTCGTCACTTACAAGTCGGGGATTTAGTACTCAAAGATATCGGGCACCTATCTTTGACCCTAGAGGGAAGTTCAAACCAAATTGGGGAGGTCCATACATCATCAAGGAGATACTACCAGGAAAAGCTGTCAGGCTTCAAGATCATGATGGAATCGAGTTACCAGAACCAACCAACCTTGACCAAATCAAACGGTACTACATTTAAGGAGGCCATTTTTGGCCGAATCAATTTTCCTACTACCTAATTCTTTGTCTCCTTTCTCAACCCCTTTGCAGCCTGTTCAAAAAGATAAAAATTGTGCCTTTTATTTCTTAGCCTGATCACCTAACCTAGGGGAGGAAAAAATCCGAACTACGTTTTGGTCTGATCCCAAAAATTTGGGGTACGTAGGCAACCTGAGAAGTTACTTCAGGCCCGACCACATCAAAATAAAAAATATATATAGATTCCCCGACAAAGGAAAAATCTAAAAAGAAAAAAATTCAAAAGAAAAAGAAATATCATCCAAAATGGGGAAGAAAGTTCAAAAAAAAATTTTAAATGAAATGCCACACAAGGGGCATTTGGGTTTTTGAGCCTCAAAATTCCTTTCTTTTTATGCCTAGTCCCAAGCCTACCTATAAAAGTCCTCCTAAGTACCGTGTGAAAAAAGTCAAGGAGGGTAGCGAAGCATGATCAGACAGTAATTCTAGAACTTCAGAGGAGAAGAAAAAGATATAAAAAAAAATGAAGAAGCCTGCTAAGTTGAAAACCCGGAAAGGGCGACTTAGGCAAAAATTAAGGCAAGCTCGCAAGGTTGAAAATCTGAAAGGACAACTTTGGCAACAATCAGAGCCAAGAAAAAAGGAAAAAAGCTCGCTAGATTGAAAACCTGAAAAGGCGATCTAGGCAAAAGTTAGAGCAAGTTCGATAGATTGAAAACCTGGAAGGCGATCTAGGCAAAAGTTAGAGCAATAAAAAAAATATGAAGAGAAAAATCCCAAGCTGAGAGAGCAGTTCGAGCTGAAACATCAGAAATCCGAATAATCAAGTTCAATACTCAGCTTAAACCAGACATAGATTCAGAAGCCACTAGTATCTTGTCTCGATCGATCTGAAAATTCTTACTTCCCCAAGTGAACCAATGGAGAGAATGGTGATTTTATGATGAGTCTCAAAAGGAAATATTTTGTTCTCTTGAGCCTGACTCAAAATCTTTAATAAAATTAATCAAAATTAAAAGTTGGATCTTTATTGCGCTCGTGGTAATCAAATATTTCAAACCTTCATACAAGGGGCATTTTTTCTTTTTCCTTTAGATATGTAATTTCCCTCCTTATACTAGGGGTATTTTTTAATGATGTGTTCAATTATTTTCAATGCCATGTTTATTGTCAAACTAGGGACATTTTGTTTTTGAGCAATGTTAATCCTAAAAAAATAATGAGAACTCCAAACTTAAGGTTACCCTCTTGATAACAGTTTTTCAAAAAACTCTTGAGGTTCAAACTCAGGTTTTAAATTTACAAAACGTTTTTTGATAAAACCTTGAGGTTCAAACAAATGCATTCTGAATCTCACATAGGAGATAGGACATCTATTCTGTTCCAAATCTATTCATTCCCAGATTCTACCACTTCTTTTCCGCGGGGTGTGCGCAGATCCGCTTTTGACCCTTGAGGTTTGGGAGTCGCCCCCTAGTTATTGTGGTCTTAGGAACCAAACTGACTCTAAATGGATATAACAACTACTCTACTACAGAAAATCTGAATCCGGGGATCATGTTACGGGGTTGGAAGGTGTTAGGCACCACCCCGCCCGGCCATTGCCGGTCTCTACTTATCCCAAATAAATCTACATCGCTAATGACAAACCTAGATAAAAAAAAATAAAAAAAAAAACTTACCTTCGATCTGCAAAAGTGCTATTCCCTCAGATCTGGCGAAAACGACTCCTTGTATCGTATTCCTTACTTCGTTCTATCTCCGGATCTGATTTCTGATATTCGAGGTAAGGTATCTCCTTCTTGGATCTGGGTGCTTCGAATTTGTTGTGGATTTTTGGGATGTTTTTAGAGGTTTTTGGGTGTTTTTTAGGCTAAAATCGGAGTAGGGGTGTTAGGGAAGGAGTTGGGGCTCCAAAATTAGGGTTTTGGGGAGGCTATGGAGGCTTCTTTACCTACTTTTCCTAGAGTTTTTTCTTTGATACGAAAATAGGGTGTGGAGGCTCCTATTTATAAAGTTTTTAGAAGCATTAGGGTTTCTTTTAGGGTTTCAATTAGAGTTTTGACTTAGTCTTTAGGGTTTTAGGGTTTTGACTTTAGTCTTATGAGATTGACTTGATTAGTTTAGATTAGGGTTTTGATTTAGGGTTTTGACCTTAGTTTTATGAGATTGACTTGATTAGTTTAGATTAGGGTTTTGATTTAGGATTTTGACCTTAGTCTTATGAGATTGACTCGATTAGTTTAGATTAGGATTTTGATTTAGGATTTTGACTTTAGTCTTATGAGATTGACTTTAATACTTGACTCTAGTCTTACTTAATTGACTTTAATTTGGACTTTAGTCTTATTTGATTGACTTTAATATCTTGACTTTAGTCTTGCTTGATTGACTTTAAATTTTTGGAGAACCCCCCTCTATTATGTCTTTGATTCTTTGGACCCCCAAATGGAGGGGTCCTTAAAGAAATATTTTGCGAACCATCAACAATTTTTCTTGAAAGCCTGATTGATCAATTTTTTTGTTTAAATTTTATAATTAATTTTATAATATTTCACTTTACATTATTTAATGATTTATTTATTAATTTCAAAAATTTTAATTATTAAAATTGTGAAATTACCATTTTGCCCTCGGAGAGGATTTTTTACGTTTTAAGTTGTTTTTCAATGTTCCAGGATGTTTTGGAATCAGTTTTTCGTAAGGAATTCAATGGGAATGTTGGTTTTTTTCATTTATGAAGTTTTTTGTATGAAATGGTCGTGAACTTTATGAGGGGTATTTTCGTAATTTTGTTAAATTTTGTAAAAATTGGCGAAGTGGTTTACTTGGTTTCGATATGTTGTTTTATGTGTTTGAGTGGATTTTCCTAAGCGTAATGCAGGCTCTAGGGTTGTTTTGATGTTAGGGGTATTTTGGTAATTTGGTCATTTTTAGTGATTTTTATCGTGAAGCTTCTTTTTGATTTGCAAGATGATGATTTCTATGTTTCTGGGGTCGTATTTACCTAGCGTAGCGTGGTTTCTAACTTTTGTCAGTTCGAGATACCTCATTCGGATTTCTGAAACATATCTGGTAACAAAATGAAGCATTGGAATAAACATCCATCATTGGGAACCTTTGCGATCAGGTTGACGACTTGATTAATCAGGCGGATGCAAAAATGGGGTGTCTACAGGGGGCTATGTGTTCCTTTGACCCACCTTGAAGCCTTAATGTTTTATTTCGTTTGTTCCTTCTTTTTTTTCTTAGGTCCTTAGTAGAATTTGTCAAAATAGAAATTTATTAAAGTAGATGAAGTGAAGGGATGAGAGAATTGAGATAATTAGTTTTCTTTTTTTAGACTTAGACTTGGTACTTGGTAACCATTTTGAAAGCGTATTGGGGGTATTTATAGATGTTGAAGATTGCTTTTGAAGGTATAATGGGGTGAAAAGGTAGAAGAGTAGAGAATAACATGAGATTTGAAGGTGAGGGTGTAAAATTTAGAGTTGGGATGAGGGTATTTGTTGAAGGAAGGTAAATGAATAATTTTTTTATCCAAATGGTTTAGATCATCCCTAGCCCATTTGGGTGGAGTGTTTGATGAGGTGAAATGATGGAGGGTTTGATTGAAAGAATGAGATTGACTGTTAGTTGAGATGGGAAGGTGTAGTGTTTGATTGAAAGAATGAGATTGACTGTTAGTTGAGATGGGAAGGTGTAGTGTTTGATTGAAAGAATGAGTTGTGTAAAGAGTTAGGTATTTAGGTTTTTGGGAGGGTGAAGGAGATAGTGAAAAATGTAAAAAGAGTATGGAGATGGAGTGTTTAAGTGAGTTGATTGGAGGGAAGGGGTGTGAGGATAACTTGTGAGAATGGGTTGAGGGTGAATGATGAAAGGAGGTATGGGTTGTGATGTGGGTTAATAGTTGTGTTAGAAAAAAGTGATGGATTATGTTTATGACATGGAGTATGGGGAGTATGGGTTGTGATGTGGGTTGGTGGTTGTGTTAGGAAAAGTGAGGGGTTATGTTGGGTAGAATGATTTTTTGGGAAGTGAGTTGTGATGTGGTAAGTGTCCATTTGATGATCAAAGTTTGATTGGTTGATGTGAATAATGGTTTGTGGATAATGGTTTATGGATTATGGATGTGGATATGATTTGGTTTGGGCTTTGATATGTTGGGCTTACGTTTTTTTAAAGGTTTTAGATAATTTGGGATTTGGTAGGGTTTATTTTAGGATGGAATTTTGAGGGTGGTGAGTTTAAGGGTTTGGGTAGTATGGAATTAGGTTTTGGTAAGTTGGATGAGTTGAGGAGTGATTTTTGAGGAATGAAGGGTTTGGGGGCCTCAAACGGTCTTGGGGTATTTTCAATCTCGAGGGTGGAACGGTGAAGGTGAGGAAGGTGGGGGTATGCCATGTCTTTTGGTAGATCTATTAGACCTTTAGGGGGTCTTAAGGACCTTCGATTTAATCAAAATGTCGTGTTTCGACAATTTGGATTTTTAGGCCTGTTGGCAAATTTTATTGAAAAAGTTGATATTTTTTTGTCCTTTCGAGTGGGGGCCCATTCAAATTAAGGTGTCTACAGATCCAAGAATTCTCAATAAAATCATATTTCTACATGGTATCAAAGCTCAAGTTCTACTGAACACATCGATCTTGGTACGCCGTTCTTCGGCAATAGCGCCATCGCCATCATTGAACCTAAATCATTTTGTTCTCTTTATTAGTATTTCATTTTTTTCCAATAAAAATATCACCTTTCTCTATGTTTCTACAAACCTCTCTAGTTCACAAATTAATGCATCACAATCTCAATTTTTATTTTATCTAAAATTTTTATAATGAGAGTTCTTGTACTTAAATCGCATGATCTATATTTCTACTCTCTGGGAGAGATCACGACAAACCTGATCTAGTGGACCATCAGCTCCGATAAACTAAAAAATGAGCAGGATACGATTGTGATGGAATCACAGGTACGCGGTGACTACCATCAAAATGATTGACCTTGCGACGATCCATCTACAACTTATTCATGAGATCAAAGACTAATATTTTATGTAATCAATTGCACAGTATTTATCTAAAGGACCATGCAATTACGGGAGGGTAATAGAGATAAGGTGTATGCATTATAATAATGTGCATAAGATACACAATATCAATGCTATGATGTTTCTCATCACATATCTTGAAGATATTAAATTTGCATCAATTAGGTTCAATTAACATCAATTAGGTAAATTAGAATATTTTTGTTTATCTAGTTTCCTTATCGTGGTTGATGTAATCCCTATAAATAACCTATCAAGGTTCATGTAATATTGCTCCAAGAATTATCAATAAAATCAAATTTCTTTATGCCCAACACTCAAGGGGTGTACTTTACCATCACCTACCTTATGGTCTCCACATTACCTAGAATTCCAATGGTAATAAATAACAAGTCCTCTAGTTGCAACACCCAACTGGATGTAATGATGATCATTCCACATCTTATACCATTGTTGAAGATGGAAAGAAGAATATCATTCTTCTTGGAGCTGTACATAAGTACAAGTACTACAAATCCATTTTTCAAATCCAACACTCAATTTCTTTACATTTTTTAGTTAGAGTGTCTTTTTATGAGGAGATGTACACCATGTCTAGGCTTTACTATCATTCGGTACACAGGAGAGTGGTAGTATTTACTAGAAAGAGAGAATTAGAAGTTAGAGAGGATTATCTTCAATTCTACCATTGCAAAATTTCGCCCCAAACACAGTCGAGTTCCAACTCCAAACGGCGTACACTTGTGGAAGCTCGCAAGCATCGAAGATTCCATTTGCAAATCTTTCGGGCTTAAAGTTATTGGCATCTGGTCCCCAGATGTTTGAGTCACAGTGCAGTATAGGGATCACAGTCCAAAGGTGGATTCCTTTCGAGACAACAACATTACCTATTTTAGTTTCTTTGAGGATCTCCTATAAACACCCCATTTTTGCACTCGCCTGATTAATCAACTCGTCAACCTGATTGCAATGGTTCACAATGATGAATGTTTATTCCAATACTCTATTTGGTTACTAAATGTGTTTCAGAAATTCGGATGAAGCATCTCAAACAAATAAAACTATAGAAATCACGCTACGCTAGGAAAATATAACCCAAAAGCCTAGAAATCATTATTTTTCAGACAAAAAGAAGTTTCACGATAAAAATCACTAAAAAATGATCAAATTATCAAAATACCCCTAACCTCAAAACATCCTTAGAGCCTACATTACGCATAGGAAAATCCTTTCGAATACAAAAAAACAACAAATCGAAACAAAATGAACCATTTCACCAATTTTCACAAAATTCGACAAAATTACGAAAATGCCCATCATAAAGTTCACGATCATTTCGCACAAAAAATTTCATAAATGATACAAAATAATATTCCCATTGAATTCCTTACGAAAAATCGATTCCAAAACATCCTAGAACATTGAAAAATGACTTCAAACATAAAAAATCCTCTTCGAGGGCAAAACGGTAATTTTATAATTTTAATAATTAAAAATTCTGAAATTAATAATTAAAATATTAATCAATGTAAAATGAAATCCTAATTAAAATTAAAGTCAATCAAGTAAGACTTAAGTCAAAATCCTAAAATCTAGTCAATCAAGTAGGACTTAAGTTAAGACCCTAAAATCAAGTCAATCAAGTAAGACTTAAGTCAAAACCCTAAATTCTAGTCAATCAAGTGAGACCAAAGTCAAACCCTAACCTTAATAGAATTCTAATTAAACTCTAAAACTATCTAAAAGAATTATAATTAAACTCTAAAACTATCTAAAATAAACATAATTAAACTCTAAAGCTATCTAAAAGAAACATAATTTAACTCTAACTCTATTTAAATAGCTCTTAAAAAATAAAAAAATCTATAAATAGGGGTCTCTAAAACCTATTTTCGTATCTAAAAATAAATCCGAAGAAAAGTAGGTAAAAAAGTCTCCCTAACCTTCCCCAACCCCTAATTTTGAAGTCCTAACTCCTTACTTAATACCAAATCCCAACTTTTGCTAAAAAAACATTCAGAAACCCTTCAAAAATACCTAAAATTCCATCAAAAATTAAGAAGTACTTAGATCTAAGGAAAATATACTTCATCTTGGAGATCCGAAGTGGATCCAATAATGGAAACGAAGCAATGAATCACAAGCAAGGAATTTCTCCACCAGTTCTGAGGAACTATCGTTGTGATCATCTAGGTATTTTTCATTCTTATTTATTTATTTATTTATTTATTTATTTAGGTCTTTTAGCAATGTAGTTTTATTTTGGAAAAGTAGCGATCGACGTTTACCGGACGGGGTTGGTGCCTAACACCTTCCAACCCCGTAACTTGATCCCCGAACTTGTATTTTCTTTCGTAGATTTATGTTATTTGCCTTTTAGAGTCAATGTTTGGTTCCTAGACCGTAATAATTAGGTGGCGACTCCTAAATCTCAAAAATCAAAAGAGGATTAGCGCACCCCATGGATCGAGGGCACTTTCAGTGACAACTCCACTAGGGATTATTGAGAGCATTGCCAAAACGACCTAGTTATTTTTTACTTTATTTTTTTTTAGTTTGTTTTTTTATTATTTTTAGTTGTTTGTTTATTTGTTTATTTTATTTTTATTATTCTTGTTGGCTCAATTATTGATTATTTGTTTAGACTTTGAATATTTGTCTTTGGCATGTTATTTTTTATGGTTCAATCAAGGGTCATTTGGAATGACCCTAAATAATGCAAGATTTTAAGAAATTAGTTATATTATGGATGGAGTAACGATTATTGAAGCATGGAGTTTGTTTTTTTTTTTGTTTTTTTTCTTTTAAGCGTATGGATCTATCCGTTGACAGTATATAAAAGGGGGTTTATTTATTTCTTGAAGCGTATGTTGATCTGTTCGTAGACAAAAAAAAAATGTGTTATTGTGTGTTGTTGGCAGCAACAAAAAAAAATGTGCTGGTGTTGTTGGGTGTTGCTATTGTGTGTTGTTGTTGTTACTGTTGGGTGTTGCTGTTGTGTGTTGTGTTGTTGCTGTTGTGTGTTGTTGGGCAGCAACATATACGAAAAAAAAAATGAGTGTTGTGTGTGCTAACAGCATGTTGGATGTTTTGGCAGCAATAAAAAATTGTGTTGGCTGCGAAAAAAAAAAGAATTTCTTTTCTTTAAAATCAATTAGTTTTTTTTTTAATTTTTTTTAAAATAAAAATAAAAAAGATATTCATTACTCCAAATCTCAACAACTATCACGCTATCTTCAATTTAATTTTCATTGAAGCCTCTATTTATTTCGGGTCACCCGAAAGCATCATTGATTCGATCATAAGAAAGAGTCATTTTTTTTAGTTCATGCTGAAAATAAAAAAAATAAAAAAAAGATTTTTTTTACTTATTGATTATTTTTGTGCCATAATTTTTGCCTATTCGATGTATCATGATCCTGATTATTATATATGTTGGTATGTATGTCTTGATATGATGGTTTTGATCAATATTCATGTGATATTCATATTGTAATGTTCTGATCTGGCCCATAGGCCCATTTATTTGAAAAGGCCTCGAGCATACCCCACTTTGTTTTGCACACACCACTAGCACGTTTATTTTATTGGATTGAACATTGCATGTCCTTTATAGCCAACGTGGCACTAGTGCGTGGTCTGGTCTCCTCGGAGATGCGACGTCATTCATGAAAATTACAATTCCAGTCACGTACCTTAGGGTATATAAAATTAGGGCATCAATACCGTTTGATCAGGTGACTCTGAAAGGTATATCGATGCACCCATACTGGAGCGACCTGAGCCTTTATCCTATTGTAAGCCGCACAGTCACATGTCCCGATTGCCAACGTAGTACTAGTACGTGGTCGGTCCCCTCGTGGGATGTTAAACCATTTATGAAAGCTACAACCCTAAACTCGTACCTATACGAGATATCAAAGATATTCTAAATTTACCAATTGCACTTCTCGATCAAAATCAGTGCCTAAGCGAGATACTGCCCTGTTGTACCCTACTATACGAGGAGGATAGACTATGTCTATTCTAGACGAGAGATATTTAAGAAGGCCATTGCTAAGCATCATGCGCCACCTCTCAACTGGGGATGAAACTGGTTATTTTTGACTTCAGAGAAGTGGGTGGGAGTTTTAGATTATTACCTATACGGTATATCAAACCAAGTCACCACGTATCGTCTGATTGAGTACGCTCAAGAGGTATATAGGTGTACTTGGGCAAAGGTGGCCAGATAAAAATGCATTGCACATAGTAAGCTTAGAGTCTAGAAACCTCCCTTTAGGTCACGACTTGAACTTATCGAGGGTATTCCCGGGTTATTTATTGAATGGGACCTTGTAAATGATGAATGTATGTGAATGATGAGATCAGAATGTATGGTTGTCCTCAAGGATTAAAATTTTTTATTTTACCTGATTAAAATGGGTACACCAACTCAATAAAGAGTCCATATTAAAAAAAAACTTGGCAATGATTCATAATGACCCAGTCCATTTCGATCCAACAATCATGCTGGGCCAGGCTATTTAAATCAAAATGGAATTAAATTCTTTTCTAATTCGGGTTTCAACCCATTTTAAAAGAAATGTTTTTCTAGAAGATAACATTTTTTCAAAGAAAAGAAGGAAGGAAAAATGATTTACAAAAGATCTATTTTTTTGCATGGACCTTGGAAAATTGCTGAAATATATTTACAAAAAATTTATTTTTTACATGGACTTTGAAAATTACCAAATGTATTTTTCTAAAAAGAAAAATGACTTGTAAAAAAATAATCAGATTTTTGAAAGTTTTTATTCAATGAAAACATTATTTGTCAATAATTTTTCAGATTGTAATAAAATTATTTTCCTAAATGAATTGGTGCACAAAATTTGATAAAATCTCAGGGTTCATTTAAAATGTTACCAAGGGGTAAAACTGAAATTGATAATCCACATTTGATGGGGTTACAAGGTTATTGTAGATACGTGGATTTCGTCATTACGACGACCACATATACTAAAGTTTGGAGTCGCCACCATTCATATTGTAAGTGGGTGTGAATGGTTACCCGATGTACATTTTTCAAAAAATGACATTTTTGACATTTTAGTGACTCGCGACGGATAAAGGGTAATCAAACTTTGAGATTCGGGTAAGCGGCTCGGTTGGAGAAAAGGGAAGGTGTTAGCCACCCTCTTCTCCCCGTCAAGTGGCGGTAACCTCAAAGAACTCGGTCATTTGACAATAAAGAAAATTGAAAAAAGAAAGTGCCATGTGTCGTGCAGTTGTACCCTAGATATGGGTTTGCTTTTGGCTAGATCACATGATCATCTCATTGATGGAGATGATCCTTATAGATCCTTAGCCTTGATGATCACACATCCTAAAAATAAGATGAAGAGAAGAGGGGGATAATAGGAGAGGGATGAAGAGAGGATAGAAAGAAAGGGGGGGTATTTGTTGCACCCACCTTCTATCATTGATCTTCTTTTTCTTCTTCTTAAATTCTCTTGAGTCCTTAGGGATTTAGAAAGATTACTTTTTTTGTGGAGGATTAGTATGAAATTGGAGAAGAGATGAGGAGAAAAGATGGATTTTTGTTTTTTTTAGTAAGCCTTGGTAAAGAGAATTGGTAGGATTTTTCTTGTGATAGTGGGTACCATTTTTGAGAAGAAGAGGGTACTTATAGATGTTTGGGGGGGGGTACTTAGGGGTATAATGGGGTGAAAGGTTAGGAGAAGGGTAATGACATTCTTTTTTAAAGAGGGGGTATGAAATTTGGAGTCTTAAGGGTAGTTTTTGTAATGAAATGCCCATGGGTGAGGTTTTAATCCAAATGATTTGGATCCTACTCAAATCCATTTGGGTAGAGTGTTTGGTAGGGTGAGATGGGTGATGGTTGATGGCAGGAATGTGGATGTAAGAGGGTTGTTTAGAGAAGGAGTGTTAGGTTGGTTGAAGAACGTGAGGTGTGTCGCTTTCGGGGCATGGGTCTGTCCGAGGTTGGTAGCTTGGTTTTTGAGAGGGTTTAGGGGATGACGACATGTGGCCCCATCTGCTGAGCGGGGCGGTGCTGGGGTTGTGTTGCTTGGTTGATGGTGGTTGTTTGCTTCGCGCGCCGGGTATGGGTTAGTTCGATGCTGATGGGGGTCTGGGTTGCGCTGCTTTTATTGGACGTATTTTCCGGGCCCTGATCGATTGCGCTGTCGGCGCTCTGGGTGCTGCTGTGGGTGGTTGCTGGTGTTCGCCCCTGGTGCTGGGTTCGGCTCCGGGGTGGTGATGGGTTGCGGTGTGGGTGGTTGCTGCTGTTCGCGCCTGGGGCTCTGTTCGGTTCGGGTCGGCTCTGCGTTGCGGTGCTTTTGGCCGGCCGTGCTGTGGGTTCGCTGCCTTATTTTCTCCCCTGCTGCTGGGGTCGGTGCTTCGCTGCGGGCGGTGCCCGGGCTGCTCCCCTTGTCCCCTTTTTGCTGTTGCGCGGTGCTTGGGTTGCTGGGGTCGTGTTCCTGCGTTCCGGTTGTGGGTTGGCTCTGCCTGGGGTCTGGCTCGTGGTTTGGTGGGCTTGGGTTTTAGGCGCTTGTCGGTTATTTCCTTTTGCTGGGGTTATTTTTTGGTTCGCTTTTTGCGGGTCGGTTCGTTTTCGGGTTTGCTGCTCTGGCATCGCTTTCGGTTGCGGGTCCGGTGAAGCCCATCTTTTCGGCCCGCGTTGCGGTCTTGTGGGCTTTGAATGGGCTTAGGGTGCTTGTGACTTCGGAGATTGGGCGGTGAAGGTAGATGAGGGGTCGGCATCCCAAGTCTCACATTTTTAATTTTTTTAATTTTTTTGCATTTTTTGAAACCATTGATTTGATAAAAAAATGCCACGTGTTGGCAAATCGAGCTTTTTGAGCCCGTTGGAAAATTTTATGGAGCTTTTGGTATTTTTTTTGGATGTAAGTGTGGAGCGGTGAAGGTTGGGAAGGTGTAGGGTAGTTCAAACCCCTTTGGTGGGTCCTTTAGACCATTGGGAGGTCTTAGGGGTCTCGATTCAATCAAATTGTCATTTTTCAAATATTTGGGCCCTTGAGGCCCGTTGACCAATTTTGTCAAAAAGTTGATATTTTGAATGTAGCGAAGTGGATGGGAACATATCGGATCTTTCCATGTGGGCCCGTTAGACCTTTAGGGGATCTTAGGGGTCTCGATTTTGATAAAAGTTCCATACTTTAATGTTGTTTTTGACAAACTTCAAGACGTTGCTTTTGGAGCGTAAGAAGCAGCTTCTACCCATTTGGTAAAGTAGTCGATAGCAACGTGAATAAAGCGGTGCCTGTTTGCAATTTTTGGTGAGATTTGCCCGATGATGTCCATGCCCCAGAGCGAGAAAGGCCAAGGAGTAGTCATATTATGCAGCTCTGAAGGCGGAACATTGATCTTGTTGACGTAAATCTGGCACAAATGGCATTTGCGAACATGCTGATAGCAGTCACTTTCCATTATTATCCAGTAATATCCCATCCGCATAATCTTCTTTGCTAGCATATGACCATTCATATGGGGTCTACAGACTCCCCCATGTACGATCTCGATTAGTCGTTTTTCCTCTGCTTTTGCCACACACCGAAGAAAGATCTCGTGGTGCGATTTCTTGTACAGAATGCCGTTGCTCAAGAAGAATTACCCTGCCAATCTCTGAATGGTCCTGCGATCGTTCGACGTTGCATCCGATGGGAATGTTCGATCTTCAAGATATGCTTTGATATCTGAGTACCATGGCTTTTCTTCGGGTTCTTCTACTTCAATGGGTAAGTAATAGGCCGGCTCATCTTGAATTCCAATCTCAATTGGGTCGATGACTAGGTCTTTCGAGATACTGATCATAGAAGCGAGTAGCCAATGCATCTGCAAACTGATTTTTAACTCTCGGCATGTATGTAAATGAAATCCTGTCAAAGCATGAGCTTAATTCTTCTAGATATTCGTGGTAAGGGACCAGTCTCTGCTCTTGGGTCTTCCATTCTCTAGTCGTCTGATAGACTACTAGGCTTGAGTCTTCGAAAACGTCGATCTCATCTACTTCAAGGTCTAGTGCTGCTTTCAACCCAGCTATGCATGCTTCGTATTCAACTTCGTTGTTAGAACATTGAAATTTCAATTTGATGGCAATTGACACGTGGGACCTATCTGGTTTGACCAAGATTGCCCCTATTCCATTTTTTTTCTGATTGACTGCTCCGTCGAAGTACATTTTCCAGCCCGATTCCTCATCATCGTCCTCAATTTCAGTGAAGTATGGCTTCATCGGGGAAGTTTGTCTTTAATGGCTCGTAGTCTGGCTACGGGTGCTCAGCGATGTGATCGACGGTGGCTTGCCCTTTGATGGCCTTTTGAGTTACATAGGTGATGTCAAACTCGGATAATAACAATTGCCATTTCGCTGTGCGACCTGTTAATGCTGGTTACTAATGCACAGCAGGATGGACCCCCTGAAGTACTTATTGCCATAATGGACCCCCTGAAGTACCTATTCGAGAAACCAGCATTAACAGGTCTTACAACCAAATGGCAATTGTTATTATCCGAGTTTGACATCACCTATGTCACTTAAAAGGCCATCAAATGGCAAGCCATCGCCGACCACCTCGTCGAGCACCTGCTGCCAGACTACGAGCCATTAAAGACAAACTTCCCCATGAAGCCATACTAGTCACCGAAATTGAGGACGATGATGAGGAATCAGGCTGGAAAATGTACTTCAACGGAGTAGCTAATCAAAAAGAAAACGGAATAGGTCTTAGTCAAACCAGACGGGTCCCACGTGCCAATTGCCATCAAATTGAAATTCCAATGTTCTAACAACGAGGCTGAATACAAAGCATGCATAGCGGGGTTGAAAGCAGCACTGGACCTTGAGGTAGATGAGATCGACATTTTCGGAGACTCAAGCCTAGTAGTCTATCAGACGACTAGAGAATGGAAGACCCAAGAGTAGAGACTGGTCCTTTACCACGAATATCTAAAAGAATTAAGCTCATGCTTTGACAGGATTTCATTTACATACATGCCGAGAGTTAAAAATTAGTTTGCAGATGCATTGGCTACGCTCGCTTCTATGATCAGTATCTCGAAAGACCTAGTCATCACCCAATTGAGATTAGAATTCAAGATGAGCCGGCCTATTACTTACCTATTGAAGTAGAAGAACCTGAAGAAAAGCTATGGTACTCAGATATCAAAGTATATCTTGAAGATCGAACCTTCCCATCAGATGCAACGTTGAACGATCGCAGGACCATTCAGAGATTGACAGGGCAATTCTTCTTGAGCAACGACATTCTGTACAAGAAATCGCACCACGAGGTCTTACTTCGATGTGTGGCAGAAGCAGAGGAAAAACGACTAATCGAGACCGTATATGGGAGAGTCTGTAGACCCCATATGAATGGTCATATGCTATCAAAGAAGATTATGCGGATGGGATATTACTGGACAACAATGGAAAGTGACTGCTATCAGTATGTTCGCAAATGCCATTTGTGCCAGATTTACGCCAACAAGATCAATGCTCCGCCTTCAGAACCGCATAATATGACTACTCCTTGACCTTTTTCGCTCTGGGGCATGGACGTTATTGGGCAAATCTCACCAAAAGCTGCAAACGGGCACCGATTTATTCACGTTGCTATTGACTACTTTACTAAATGGGTAGAAGCCACTTCTTGGGTCAAGAGGCATTGCAAGGAAACAAGATGCATTGGTCTGTTGGACCATTCAATCCAATATTCATCGACATCGATGATGAAGGGTCATGTCGACGTCACAAGTACCTGAATTGGCTCGATACACAACCATTGAATTCAGTCCTATATGTCTCGTTTGGGACCATGACATCGATGGAGGATGAACAGATCAAAGAGCTCGCATTAGAGAAGTAATGTTTTTCATTTCTCATGACATATATTAACTCGTTGGGATTTCTATATATAGTTCACATGGGTAGGACCGTAGGAGGGACTTGTTGCTATTGCTAAAATATTTTTATGATTGACAAGGCATATTTGTAAGTATAATAATGTGAACAGGTGCAACTGTTGAACCATTCGGATCATATGTTTCAGCCCCAAATGTTTGGGATAAGACTTTGATGATGATGTGTTTCTTCCAAATTTTCCTCTTAACTAATGGATATATGTCTTCATTCCTTTCAGATATGCCTGTGAGCAAGTCATTGTACACATTAAGCTATATGTGTACACATTGAGGTATAATTTTTTGACAAGCGAAGTGATGAGATGCTTCCACATTGGGCTATTATGTGTTCAAGATGTTGCAGATAGGCCAACAATGGAAACTGTGGTTCTTATGCTCGGTAGCTATTCTGGCACTCTTTCCCAACCTTTACCACCTACATTTTGCGTGCATGGTAGAATGAAGTCAAACATGCCCATGAGTGATTTAACACCGCCATCAACTGTGAATGAGGTGACAAATACTGAGCTATACCCTTGATAATCGTATTGGTATATTGGAAATTACTTATTTTCTTAAGACATTATTAACTACGGCTTGCCATTGCCATTTATGGCAACAAGTATGCTTGTGCTATTATTTACATTTGGGAGGTGTGAATATCATTTAAATCATATTGGATTATATGAGTGTTATTATCATATACAAGAGTGTTCACAAATAAAACTGGATGATCTTTTGAGACATTATTAAGTTTGGGTTAAGTAGTCAATGCAATCAGGTTATTTGAGAACATGTACACCTGTCAAGTATTCTTGTCAGTTTTTGTAAATTACATTTTTTGATGCAATTGATGCCATTTTCAAAGGGAAGCAACTGAAATTATTATTTATTTAGTAACAGTTAAATAAATATTAGAATTTTGATATAGGAATGACTTTGGTTGGTTGAATGCACTGATTGTTTATGCTCTGGCTGCTTGTGAGCTTTTTCCAGCAGCCATTCAAGGATTATATTGGCGTTCACCTGCAAACATTCGTTCTTCTTCTTCTTTATTATTGTTTTAATTGTTCTTCTTTCGATAGGTTTATTATTGCTTAACTCGTTATTTAGGATTTCATTTGATAAACTAACTTGGAAAACAAATTTTATCTGCTGCTAGTAAATGGCACAGAATTGTTATTGCAAACTTTGTTTCAATCAAACAGGTGGGGCACCTAGGTGTTTGTATTGCTTGAGATCCTATTTTGGTGTCTTTTTGCATCTTTACATTTTATTGGGTCCTGTGAACAGTTAACATGGAGAGTATGGGTGGATGGCTAACATGGAGAGGACAATGAAGGCACAACTCTGGGGGACTCGAGCATAGCTGGGTACATATCAAGCAAGAAGACAATGGTGATCAATCCAGAGAATCCCATTATGGAGGAACTGAGGAAGAGAGCTGATGCAGACAAGAATGAAGCCAATCAAGGATCTGGTTCTGCTGAATTTTCTTCGATTTAATGTAAAGTTGGGTCTATTTCAATTTCAAAATATTAATTCATGAATATTGATTCAGTTTTCTCTTTTTTGTTCTTTAGTCAATATTGATGCCCATCATATTCTTATTCTATGATTTTTCTTTTGTTTTTTATTCTTCTGATTTTTTTTTAATTATTATTTCGTGATTGGTGAATTAGAGGACCGTGTTATTGTTTGTTAAACCTCCAAATTCGACGGTCATACTCTATGAGTTTTTGTTTTTTTGTTTTTTTTTAAACCCATTTTCCAATAATTTGATAGTCCAGGGCCGTCAAAAAAAAATTTCTACAAGAGAATATTTGATGGGAGGGTCCGTCAAATTTCTCAAAATTTGACGGGCTAAGACCGTCAAATATGAGCTTTTTTCACATAGTGCCTGTCACATCAGGGGGGGTAGATTGAGTATGTCACATGAGTGAGACAGATTATCATGGGTTTTTTTTTTTTCTTCAAAAATTCCCCTATAGAACATCTACATTTTGTCTCTGAAACCATTAGACAAAACCAACAACTCAGCACTCTATCAAATAATCGTATACGAGATAGATAGATAGATAGATAGATGGGGTTATATGGGCCGAAGGACTACTTATTTATATGGACCATATTTTCATGTGGCATTCAAAAAAATTGAGTGCCAGGCAATTATAGAGCATAGAATTATAAGAACATAAATTTTTATTTTTAAATTTAGGAGTTCAACACCCATCCAGCTTTCAAAGACAGATGTGACAAAATAAAAAATAAAAAATGTTTTCTATGATTTTTTAAAAAACCTATTTTAAACCATTACTTATAGAGCACTGTGGTGTCATTTAAATGACACCTACGGTGATGGTGCATTATATATTGGTCGTCATCATATCCTACAACGACTAAAATTTTAGCAGCCGCTAATATATATGGAAATAGAGATGGTTACAAGGGTTATACCATAAGCAATGGCCTGGTTAATTACTTATATGACAGTCCATGTGGCCCAAATTAGGACCTTGGTCGCTTTATATGGTCATACAACTGTCGAAAATTATTTGTATCCCAATAATGCATATCCCTATGAAACACCCCTACCTAGGAGCGGAGCTAGTAAGGAGACATCGGGGGCAATTGCCCCCACCCAACTTTTTTGGACAATTTAGGTACTCCTGAATTTTTGCTTAAATTTGAGATACCCCTACATTTTGAACCACTAACATGCCCCATTTGACCTTGTTGCCCCCACTCCCTCATCTTCCTCCAATTTTTGCCCTATTCCCCTCCAATTAACTATAAGTTTGCCCTCACTAGTAGATAATCCTGGCTCCACCCCTGCCCCTACCGTTGTATTTTATATTTTAACGGTCGAGATTATGTGTTTTTTATAAGTCAGCCTCCATGGGATAATGAAGTAATAGAGAAAAAACCACAGAAGCACAACAAACCTAAAGGTAGAAATCCCAAAAAGGTAACTTTGGTCAGACAAGGTCTTCTGAAGGGACCTTAGTTTTGAGAAAATCTCTTTTCCTTGACTGTAAGAACTTCCAAAACAAACCCTTGAGATCACATCTGCGGAGAAGTTCCTCAAGTCCTCATCAATTATAATTTCTGCAACACCACCTTTGCTTTCAATTATTTCTTCCCATGTTTTCAACAATGGCAATGCAAATTCCAACATTAGACCCACCATTCCCTACAACAAATATGTCAGATCCAAATTTACCTCTTAATGGAGATCAGACCTTGAGTCGTAAATTTTGTTGATTAATTATTTTTATTTTTTATTTTGAGGAAAGATAATTTTTATGCATATATTTATACCACATTTTCCTTTTGGAGTTTTCTCATTTCAACATTGTTTTTAAATATGTTTATATATATATATAGGGTCCGTTCAGCACCCTAAGCTTTACCACACACTTTAACAAACGTGTTTTGTCCTACATGGGTTAGAAGTTTTGGAATGGGCTGATTTTTGGTGAGGATGATCTCTATGGTGAGGAGATCATCCTCACCAAAAATCAGCTCATTCCAAAACTTCTAACCCCATCAAAATTGATTTACAAAAAATCAGCTCATTCCAAAACTTCTAACCCCATCAAAATTGATTTACAAAAAATGGACGGTCCACGATTTTTCAACATGTAAACATGGGGCTAAACATTTCGGAATGGGCTGATTTTTGGGGAGGATGATCTTCTAATCATAGAGATCATCTTCACCAAAAATCAGCTCATTCCAAAACTTCTAACCCATGTAGGACAAAAAACGTTTGTTAAAGTGTGTGGTAAAGCTTATATATATATATATGGGAAATGTTCAGCACCCTAAGCTTTACCACACACTTTAACAAACGTTTTTTGTCCTACATGGGTTAGAAGTTTTGGAATGAGCTGATTTTTGGTGAAGATGATCTCTATGATTAGAAGATCATCCTCCCCAAAAATCAGTCCATTCCGAAATGTTTAGCCCCATGTTTACATGTTGAAAAATCGTGGACCGTCCATTTTTTGTAAATCAATTTTGATGGGGTTAGAAGTTTTGGAATGAGCTGATTTTTGGTGAGGATGATCTCCTCACCATAGAGATCATCCTCACCAAAAATCAGCTCATTCCGAAACTTCTAACCCATGTAAGACAAAACGCATTTGTTAAAGTGTGTGGTAAAACTAAGGGTGGCGAACGGGACCCATATATATATATGGGAAATGTTCAGCACCCTAAGCTTTACCACACACTTTAACAAACGTTTTTTGTCCTACATGGGTGAAAAGTTTTGGAATGAGCTGATTTTTGGTGAGGATGATCTCTATGATTAGAAGATCATTCTCCCCAAAAATCAGCCCATTCCGAAATGTTTAGCCCCATGTTTACACGTTGAAAAATCGTGGACCGTCCATTTTTTGTAAATCAATTTTGATGGGGTTAGAAGTTTTGGAATGAACTGATTTTTTGTGAGGATAATCTCCTCACCATAGAGATCATCCTCACCAAAAATCAGCTCATTCCGAAACTTCTAACCCATGTAAGACAAAACGCGTTTGTTAAAGTGTGTGGTAAAACTTAGGGTGCCGAACGGGACCCTATATATATATATATATATATATATATATATAGGGCAGCGTTCAATGGCAAACTTTTTGGCAAAACATTTTTCAAAACATGAGTTAGAGGTTTTGGAATGGGCTGATTTTTGGTGAGGATGATCTCTACGGTGAGGAGATCATCATCACCAGAAATCAGCCAATTCCAAAACTTCTAACCCCATCAAAAATGTTTTACAAAAAATGGACGGTCCACAATTTTTCAACTTGTAAACTGGGGTTAGAATTTTTGGAATGGGCTGATTTTTGGTGATGATGATCTCCTCACTGTAGAGATCATCCTCACCAAAAATCAGCCCATTCTAAGACCTCTAACCCATGTGTTTGAAAAATGTTTTGCCAAAATGTTTGTTGCTGAACGGGACCCATATATATATATATATATATATGGGTGACGTTCCTACGACCCATACTGCGACTCACATTGCGACACCGTTTTTGTCTTATATGGGTTAAAAGGTTTGGAATGGGCTGATTTTTTGTGAGGATGATCTCTGTGATGAGGGGATCATCCTTGCAAAAAATCATCCCATTCCAAAACTTCTAACCCCATCAAAATTGATTTACAAAAATTGGACGATCTAAAATTTTTCAACTTGTAAATATGGGGCTAGAAGTTTCATAATGAGCTGATTTTTGGCAAGGATGATCTCCTCACCATAGAGATCATCCTCACAAAAGATCAGCCCATTCCAAACATTTTTGCCCATATAAGATAAAACACTGTGTCGCAATGTGAGTAGCTTTATGTGTCTATGGAACCCGACCCTATATATATATAGGGAAGCGATCAAAGGCCCTAAAGCAAGTCAAAATTGTGCCAAACATTTTTCAAAATAGGGGTTAGAAGTTTCGGAATTAATTGATTTTTTGTGAGCATGATCTTTATGGGTTGGGATCCAAATCCTTAACCCTGGGCCACAATTAATTCAGTCAAATGTTTTACCGAAGTGCTTTTTTTTTTTTTTTCGGAGCTGAATTGGCTGAATCAATGAGTTAACTTTTTTTTTTCTCTTATTGTGGGTATCCCCACCCTTTGGGTGAGACTAATTCCACAGTCACACACACCACCCCCTCAGAAAGTCCTACATGAAATTGATTGAGTCGAGGATCAACTGGATTCTGGAGGGTGGCCCCTACGAGTTCATAGCTTCATGGCGTTTCAAACACTTGAGTCAATGAGTTAACTTAGTTATTTGTTAGGTTGACTTGATGAATTATTTCGATCAAGTTTTGGGCCGAATCACCTCAGAAGTCAAAAAATCAACAATGCCGAGTTATGAACGGAACTATGTTTTAAACCTTTAAAGAGTCCCTTTACTTCCCTTAAAAGAGACAAAAGTAAGTAAGAATAAGAAGAAGTGAATTATTTACCTTGACTTTATCCATAAAGAAGTGGGGAGCAATGATTTTTCTCTGGTGGGCCCAAACATGGCCATTGGACCTAAGAATGCCGTTACCGAGCATAGGCCTAAGACTCTTGAATACGTGTAGAGGCTTACCTAAATCCCAAGAAAACAGAAAGGTTCATTTCCTTCACTAGATTTGGGTCATTCACGTACAAATGCTGCCTATTACCACCTTCATTAATTTTTAAAAATATTATTAAAAAAGAACTCAGCTTGTACGTAGGTGGCATATACAAACTCACATGTGTTACATAAAAAAAATAAAAATAAAAACTAGGGTACTTTATAGATGATTAAAACTTTAATAATTACTTTTAAAAAATCTTTTGAAATTTTAATTGGATAATCTAATTTTATATCATATTTTATCATTTAATATAGGAAAAATTACTAGGGACACCTTTAGAAATGCACCTTGAGTTTCAGGACGCTATCTTAACAATCCAATTAGTTAAAATCTTCCTTTTTAATGCCGACTACCCTCAATAAAATGGCTAACTCAAATCGTCGAGATAGATAGTGTAACTCATTGAGATTGACGGTTCAAATTATTGATCTCGATAATTGGAATTGTTGACTTGATGTTTCATGTTGAAACATGGAGATCAATGATTGTAACAAGGTCTATCACGAGAATTTGAATTTTTAATCTCGATAATTCATATTCAAACGTTGAGATCAAAGACCAACAATCGGGGATTTTAACAAACTCTACCTTTGACCAACTTCACACTTCTATCGAGCCTAAGGCAACAATATCCTAACCTACCGATTAAAAATGACTAAATATCAATTTAACATTTTTAACGAAAAAAAAAAAAAAAAACTTTTCAACTAAATCTCTTTGGTACGTGTGTGAAGATTATGTAATTTTACTAGAGATTGTTGTCTTATTTAAACAGTAATAGCTTAAAATAAGGATTAAATTCTAATTGTGCAATATTTTTTATATTTTTAATTAAATTTTAATTCAAAAGTATGAGTCTATCAAATATAACCCAACCTGAATACACGATTTAATCCGAATCTTTGAAACCATCAACGATTTTGATCGGAAAGAATATTATTCGTCTAATTCGTGAATCAATCGCGAATTTACTAACTATGATCAGGACCACTTACATTATTTTTCAATAATTATCTCCTTATTTTTGGATCTGAACTCTTCAAGTTTGTCGCGAATTTGGGGGTGTTTTTGGAGGGCTTTTAGGTGTTTTCTAGGCTAAAATTGAAAGAGGGATGTTAGGTAAGGAGTTGAAGCTCCAAAACTAGGGTTTATGGGATGCTATGGGGGGCTTCTAGATTGTGTTTTAGTTAAAATTGTTTTAGGTAGAATTGTGTTTTAATTAGAATTGTTTTAGGTAGAATTGTTTTTAAGTTAGAACTCTATTAGATAGAGTTATTATTTAATTAGAATTCTATTATGACTTTTGGTCTTATTTGATTGACTTTTAATGTTTTGACTTTAGTCTTAATTGATTGACTTTTAATATTTTGACTTCAGTCTTGCTTAATTGACTTTAATTTTGACTTTAGTCTCACTTGATTGACTTTAATACTTTGACTACAGTCTTGCTTAATTGACTTTAAATTTTGGAGAACCCCCTTCCATTATTTCTTTAATTCTTTGGACCCCCAAATGGAGGGGTCTTTAAAGAAATATCCCACGAACCCTCAACAATTTTACCCGAAAGTCCGATTGATCAATTTTTTAGGTTCAAAATTTTAAATTAATTTCATCAATGTTTCACTTTAATTATTTAATATTTTATTTATTAATTTCGAATTTTTTAATTATGAAAATTGTGAAATTACCGTTTTACCCCCGGAGAGGACTTTTCACGTTTCAAGTCGATTTTTAATGTTCTAGGATGTTTTAGAATCGGTTTTTCGTAAGGGATTCAATGAGAATATTGGTTTGTGTCATTTATGAAAATTTTTATGTGAAATGATTGTGAACTTTATGAGGGGCATTTTCATAATTTTGTCAAATTCTGTTAAAATTGGTGAAATGATTTATTTGGTTCCGATTTATTATTTTATGTGTTCGAGAGAGTTTTCCTAAGCGTAACGTAGGCTCTAGGGTTGTTTTGAGGTTAGGGGTATTTTGATAATTTGGTAATTTTTTAGTGATTTTTATCGTGAAGTTTCTTTTTTGTCTGCAAGATGATGATTTCTATGTTTCTAGGGTCGTATTTTCCTAGCGTAGCGTGGTTTCTAAGGTTTTGTCAGTTCGAGATACCTCATCCGGATTTCTGAAACACATCTGGTAACAAAATAAAGCAATGGAATACACATCCATCATTGGGAATCATTGCAATCGGATTGACGAGTTGATTAATCAGGCGAGTACAAAAATGGGGTGTCTACAGATGCCCCTCTTTGGCAGAGGGTTGAAGCAAACTAGATAGCAAATCTATTTTGGTAGATAGTGCGATATCTGAATGCCAAAGCTAGTGACAGTTCATTTTGCAGCCTGATTTAGCAATTCGTCGGGGTGTTCGGATCCTTGAGGGTAAAGCTCTCCCCGAATTAAAAGATTGTCAGGTCCTTGAGCGAGAGCTCTCACTGACAGTGTCAGATCCTTGAATTTTAGAGAATTCTCCCTGATTAAAAAGTGCAAGTGTGTGCACTGTGTGAAATTGAGTAAAATCTGAGTAAAACAAAACTCGAGAAAATTTGAATGATATTTGAGACAAATCTGAGCAAAAGTTGGGAGAAAGTTAAATGTTCTACTCTACCTACTCTAGGTGAAAGAGTAATAAATTTATATTTTTTTTTAGAGTCTTATTCTACCTACTCAGAGTGAAAGAGTAATGCACTAAATTTTTTTTGGGAAGTTCTACTCTACCTACTTGGAGTGAAAGAGTAATGAACTATTTTTGTTTTTTTTTTTTTTTGGAAGTTCTACTCTACCTACTCGGAGTGAAAGAGTAATGAACTAAATTTTTTTTTGGAAGTTCTACTCTACCTACTCGAAGTGAAAGAGTAATGAACTAATTTTTTCTGGGAAGTTCTACTCTACCTACTCGGAGTGAAAGAGTAATGAACTAATTTTTTTCTTTTTTAGGAAGTTCTATTCTACCTGCTCAGGGTGCAAGAATAATGAACTAAGCTTTGAGGGAACAAACGGGGGATTAACCTCGCATTTGACTTTTTTTTTTAATAAAAAGTTGGATTTTATGAAGGTCTGGTAAATATTTTAACTCTCTTTGAATCTGAGGAGTTTTCAAATTGCTATCAAGAGGGTAACCTTTAATGCAAAGTTAACCTTATCCTTTGGGGTTGAAATTGACCAGGCATCAGAACAAAAATGCCCCTAGTTTGACAAGGAACATTGCACTAGGGATAATTGAATATAATTTGAAAATAAATGCCCCTAGTGTAAGGGGGGAAACTGTACTCTTTAGAAAAAAGGAAGTGCCCTTGTTATGAAAGTTTGAAATCCTTGATTACCGCAAGCGCAATAAAGGTTTAACTTTTAATTTTGACTTTTTATATTGAAGATTTTGAGTCAGGCTCAAAGACATTGGAACAAAATATTTCTTTCTGAAATTCATCATAGAATTTGTTCTTTCTCCCCGTCGGTTCACTTAGGGACATGAAACTTTTCAGATCAATCATAGACGAGATACTTGTATCCACTGAGTCTATATTTGGTTCAAACTGGGTATTGAAACTTGATCATCCGGACTTCTGATATTTCGGCTCGGGCTACCTTTTCAGCTTCTCAACTCAACGGAGATTTTCTTTTATTTTTTGATAGCTCTAAGTTTTGCCTAGATTGCCTATCCAGGTTTTCAATCTAGCGAGCATGCTCTAGCTTTTGCCTAGATCGCCTTTTTAAGTTTTCGATCTAGCGAGCTTACAATTTTTTCTTTTTTCCTTGCTTTGATTGTTGTCAAGGTCATCCTTTCAGATCTTCAACCTTGCGAGCTTACCTTAATTTTTGCCTAAGCCGCCCTTTTTGGGTTTTCAACTTAGCAGATTTTTTTCTTCTTCTTCCCTTCTGAACTTCTGGAGTTGCTGTCTTATCATGCTTTGCTATCTTCCTTGACTTCTCGCACGGTACTTAGGAGGACTTTCATGGGTAAGCTTAGGACTAGGTATAAAAAGAAAGGGATTTTGAGGCTCAAAAACCCAAATGCCCCTTGTGTGACATTTCCTTTTAAATTATTTTCTTTTTCCTTGAATTTTCTTCCCCACTTTGACAATTTTTTTCTTTTGAATTTTTTTTTTTTAGATTTTTTATTTGTCGGGGAATCTATTTTTATTTTTTTGATATGGTCGGGCCTGAAGTAACTTCTCCGGTTGCCTACGTACCCCAAAATTTTGGGATCAGACCAAAACGTAGTTCGAATATTTTTCCCTCCCTTAGGTTAGGTGATCGGGCTAAGAAAGAAGAATGCATAATTTTTTTCTTTTTGAAAAGGCTGCGAAAGGGTTGAGAAAGGATATATTGAACTGGGTAATAAGAGAATTGATTCGGCCAAAGATGGCCTCCTTAAATGTAGTACCGTTTGATTTGGTCAAGGTTGGTTGATTCTAGTAATTCGATTCCATCATGATCTTGAAGTCTAACAGTTTTTTCAGATAATATTTTCTTGATGATTGAATCTCTCCAATTGAGTTCAAACTTTCTATGATCGAGAAGAATACTCAAAAAAAAATTTTGGGTAGTCTGATGCTTAGATCTTTGACTTATAAGTGATGAATTTTGACTTTCTTGTCAAACATGCAAGTGACTCCTCTCCATTGACAGACCCAATCTGTTTCTAACAATTAACTTCTATCAAGACCTTGAGATACAGGATTTTCCCTTTTAACCGGTAAGATTGCTTCCATATCATACTAGAGTGACTCTAGTAGAAGACTGTATTGAAGTGTAATATGTCCATAATGCGAATGGTAACTTTTCTGGCCAATCCCGGTGTGATATGTGATTGACACATTTTCACGATAATTGTCTTGAGATTTTTACTGGCTGCTTCAACTATTCCATCGATTTTAAAATTCCAGCACTGATACATTTTATGATCCCTCCTCTGACTATGTTAGTCAATTCTGGTTTGTATATGTGGTGTTCTCATAGGATGGGTATATATTTCATGTTGAACAACACTCCAAATTTAACTGACATATCCTCATAGGACCATGTAAGCAAGTCTTTTGAATTTTCTGAATAAATTCATCATCTCTTTGTGATCCTCTGGGGATAAGTTAGTTCCAATATGAATTTCTTGGGAATTATTTTAGTTCCTCGGTCAATGACCTTTAGTTCCTCGAGCAAGACATTTATCTTCTCATTCAAGAGGGGGTTCCTTATTAGAGGAATTTCTCTTTGAAGCCAGTTATTAGTTAACTCGTTAATGCGCTCAAGGTATTCAAAAATTTTCTTTATTCAATTCAGAAGGGGCGACAGACACCTCTATAAACTCGATGAACTAACTTGACTCAATAGGAAAGAGTAGACTCAATCTAAGGAAGACATGACCTTGCTGAAAAAAAGGACTCGAGCTAACCCAAATGACTCATGAAAACTTAAGACAAGTACCCACACGAGTTTGATTAGGACTGAGGACTGAGATATTGCTTATAACCGGTAGGATTGAAACACTATGATCTTCAAAGAACAACTCGACGATGTTGAGAAATTTTGAGGTCATTTCTGACTGTTGATTTGATATTGACGTTTACTCTAACCGACCGGATTTACAACCCTAGCTAGACGATGGACGATTGAGCTTAGACACCATGATAACCCTTGAACCTCTTTAAAGGTGAATTTAACCAATTTCAGTGTCACCCCCTTGATAACATTTTAAATGAATCCTGAGATTTTATTGAATTTTGTGCACCAATCCATTAAGCAATTCATCCATTCAATGATTATTCAGAAGGAAAATAATTTTACTGCACTCTTGAAAAATATTGACAAATATTGTTTTCATTGAATAACGACTTCCAAACAAACATATTTCAATGCAAAATAGATCTTTTGTAAATCATTTTTTTTTGAAAAATATTTTTCTTCCTTTTCTTTTTTAGAAAATATTTTCTTTTAGAAAACTTTTTTTTTGGAAAGCGTTTCCTTTTGGAAAATCTTATTCTTTTGGAAAACATTTTCTGGAAAATATTTTTTGCTTGGAAAATATTTTTTCTAGAGAACAATTCTTTTTGGAAAACATTCTTATCTGTAAATTATTTGTCTCCTTTTGAAAATTTGATTTCCATTTTCAATTTAAATGGCTCGGCCCACCATGATTGTTGGATCGGGATGGACTGGGTCATTATTGTAAAAGAATGGGTTCTTTATTGGGTTGGTGCACCCACTTTAATTTTCAAAAAACTAAAATTTTGATCCTTGAGGACAACCATACATTCTTGATCTCATCATTCACATTACTCACATACATTCATCAATCACATGCATTCATTCAATAAACAACCCGGGAACACCCACGATAAGTTCGAGTCGTGACCTACTGGGAAGGTTTCTAGACTCTAAGCTTACTACGTGCAATGCATTTTTATCTGGCCACCTTTGCCCAAGCACACCTATATACCTTTCGATACATGGTGACTTGGTTTGATATACTGTATAGGTGATAATCTAAAACCTCAATTCACTTCTCTGAAGCCAAAAACAGCCAGTTTGATCTCCAGTTGAGAGGTGGCGCACAATGCTGAGCAAGGGCCCACTTAAATACCTCTCGTCTAGAATAGACGTAGTCTATCCCCCTCGTACAGTAGGGTACAGCGGGGCAAGATCTTGCTTAGGCACCGGTTTTGACCAAGAAGTGCAATTGATATACTTAGACTATCTTTTATACCTACGGGTACGAGTCAAGAGTTGTAGCTTTCATAAATGGTTTGGCATCCCACGAGGGGACCGACCACGTACTAGTACTACGTTGGCAATCGGGACATGTGACTGTGTGGCTTACAATAGGTCAAAGGCTCAGGTCGCTCCAGCCTGGGTGCATCAACATACTTCTCAGAATCACCTGATCAGATGGTATTGATGCCCCCAGTTTGATATACCCTAAGGTACGTGACTGGAGTTGTGGGTTTCATGAATGACGTCGCATCTCCGAAGAGACCGGGCCACGCACTAGTGCCACGTTGGCTAAATGGGACGTGTAAGTGAGTAAAACAGT
This sequence comes from Akebia trifoliata, assembly GCF_017979445.1. Lineage (NCBI taxonomy): Eukaryota > Viridiplantae > Streptophyta > Magnoliopsida > Ranunculales > Lardizabalaceae > Akebia > Akebia trifoliata. The sequence goes on from NC_141388.1 coordinate 25,925,501, forward strand.
AAACGTGCATGTGGTGTGTGCAAAACAGGGTGGGGTGTGCCCGGGACCTTTTTCAAACAAATGGGCCCATGGATCCAATCAAACCAATCATACATTTAATCAAAACCAAAATCATTCAAATCATATGAATATTCAATTAAGATCACATTATTCCCATCACATAAGCACATTAACATTACGATCAACATCAATCATGTATTTCAAGCAAGATCATGGTAAATTAATCAATAAATATGGCATATGATAATGATCAAACAAACATTGCAATAGGCATAATTTTTATAATTTTTAAGGTCCAATCAATGATCACTTTTGGGTGATCCAAAATAAATCGAGATTCCAATAGGTGTTACATTGATGATAGAATGACAATGGTTGAGATGAGCTCACTCTCAAGAACATTAATTGTGCCAACATTAGATAAATTCAGATTTTCTGTGAATTAGGAAAATACAATCTGAACTTGCATCGATGATATCTAAGGCTCCCGATAACGAAATCGAGTGAACTCAAGTTCTAAATTAATCTACTCGATGAGATCTACATTTTATTAATAGGTGTCCAGACTTAGTTCTCACCAGAATGTTCTGTAAAAACGTTTTAACGTTACTGTTCCAACTTTCATTCAGAAATAATTCCAGATTTACAGATTGAACTTGCATCGATGATATCTAAGGCTTCCGATAACGAAATTGAGTGAACTCAGATTCTAAATTAATCTACTCGACGCGATCTATGTTTTATTAATAGGCTTCCAGAATTAATTCTCACTAGAATATTCTATAAAAAAGTTTTAACGTTGCTGTCCCATCTTTCATTCAGAAATAATTCCAGATTTACAGATTGAACTTGCATCGATGATATCTAAGGCTTCCGATAACGAAATTGAGTGAAATCAGATTCTAAATTAATCTACTCGACGAGATCTATGTTTTATTAAAGGCTCCTAGACTTAATTCTCACTAGAATATTTTTTAAAAACGTTTTAATATTTCTGTCCAACCTTCATCATTCCATCATTTTCATAGGTCAATTTGAATCTTTCATTATTTAGGGGTCATCAAAAAGTGATCCTTAATTGGAAAAAAAAATGCAATACCCAAAATCATCTACAATCAAGACAAAAAATAAATAAACAGAAAAAATAAATAAAATAAATCCAACTAAATAATAAAAAAAATATGTCGTCTTGGCAATGCTCCCATACTTGGGGTTTCCCCAGCGGAGTCGCCACTGAAAGCGCCCTCGATCCGCGGGGTACGCGGATCCACTTTTGACTCTTGAGGTTTGGGAGTCGGCACCTAGTTATTGTGGTCTAGGAACCAAACTGACTCTAACATGGATAAAACGAACTAATCTACCACAAAAAATCTGAATTCGGGGATCATGTTACGGGGTTGGAAGGTGTTAGGCACCAACCCCGCCCGGCCAAAGCCGGTCTCTACTAACTTTCCAAATATATCACATTGCTAAAAACCTAGATAAAAATAAAAAAATTACATACCTTTCCGATAGCAAGGATTTTGTTCCCTCAGATCTGATAAGAAGAGCTCCTTGTACTGTACTCCCTTGCTTCGTTCTGTCTCCGGATTTGACTTCGGATCTCCTAGATCAAGGTATCTCCTTGTTTTTGGATCTGAACTCTTCAAGTTTGTTACGGATTTGGGGGTGTTTTTGGACGGATTTTAGGTGTTTTCTAGACTAAAATTGAAGTAGGGATGTTAGGTAAGGAGTTGGGGCTCCAAAACTAGGGTTTATGAGGGGCTAGGGGAGCTTTTGGACCTACTTCTCTTAGGATTTATGATTTGATACGAAAATAGGGTGTGAGCACCTCTATTTATAGAATTTTTTTAAGGTTGATTTGGATAGAGTTAGTGTTTAATTAGATATCTTTTAATTAGAGTTGTGTTTTAGTTAAAATTGTTTTAGGTAGAATTGTGTTTTAATTAGAATTGTTTTAGGTAGAATTGTTTTAAAGTTAGAACTCTATTAGATAGAGTTATTATTTAATTAGAATTCTATTATGACTTTTGGTCTTATTTGATTGACTTTTAATGTTTTGACTTTAGTCTTAATTGATTGACTTTTAATATTTTGACTTCAGTCTTGCTTAATTGACTTTAATTTTGACTTTAGTCTCACTTGATTGACTTTAATACTTTGACTACAGTCTTGCTTGATTGACTTTAAATTTTGGATAACCCCCTTCCATTATTTCTTTAATTCTTTGGACCCCCAAATGGAGGGGTCCTTAAAGAAATATCCCACGAACCCTCAACAATTTTACCCGAAAGTCCGATTGATCAATTTTTTAGGTTCAAAATTTTAAATTAATTTCATCAATGTTTCACTTTAATTATTTAATATTTTATTTATTAATTTCGAATTTTTTAATTATGAAAATTGTGAAATTACCATTTTACCCCCGGAGAGGACTTTTCACGTTTCAAGTCGGTTTTTAATGTTCTAGGATGTTTTAGAATCGGTTTTTCGTAAGGAATTCAATGAGAATATTGATTTGTGTCATTTATGAAAATTTTTATGTGAAATGATTGTGAACTTTATGAGGGGCATTTTCGTAATTTTGTCAAATTCTGTTAAAATTGGTGAAATGATTTATTTGGTTCCGATTTGTTATTTTATGTGTTCGAGAGAGTTTTCCTAAGCGTAACGTAGGCTCTAGGGTTGTTTTGAGGTTAGGGGTATTTTGATAATTTGATAATGTTTTAGTGATTTTTATCGTGAAGTTTCTTTTTGGTCTGCAAGATGATGATTTCTATGTTTCTAGGGTCGTATTTTCCTAGCGTAACGTGGTTTCTAAGGTTTTGTCAGTTCGAGATACCTCATCCGGATTTCTGAAACACATCTAGTAACAAAATAAAGCAATGGAATACACATCCATCATTGGGAATCATTGCAATCGGATTGACGAGTTGATTAATCAGGCGAGTGCAAAAATGGGGTGTCTACAGATCCTCTCAAATATCTCTTTGAGAAACTGGCCCTGACAAGGAGAACCGTACAATGGTTATTGTTGTTATCAGAGTTTGACATAACACATGTTACCCAGAAATCTATGAAGAGGAGAGCCGTGGCAAAATACTTGGCAGATCATTTAGTGGTAGAAGGAACAAGCCTGTTGATCAGTTCCCAGATGTGAATATCTTGCATGTTGAAGAAGAGCTGTAAAATCAAACATGACAGTTATACTTTGATGGAGCTACCAATCAGAATGAGTATGGAATAAGGGCAGTTTTGTTTCTCCAGAAGGATGCCACATTCCTATCGCTGTTAAGTTAGCATTCTCCAACACCAATAATACAGTTGAATATGAAGCATGCATCACTGGACTTGAAGCTGCTTTGAATCTAGGTATCACAAAAATTGAAGTTTTCGAGGATTCAACCTTGGTCATACATCAGTCGTTGGAAGAATGGAAAACTAAGGATGAAAAGTTGAAGCCTTATCATGAGTATCTGCTAAACTTAGTGAGTAAGTTTAAAGTTATCCTGTTCCAGCACCTGTCAAGGGAAGATAATAGATTTGCGGACTCTTTAGCCACTCTCTTTTCAATGATCCATTTGTCCCCTAGCATGGAATTGAGGCTGATCATCGTCAAAGTCAAAAACAGACCTGCATATTGCTATTAGATCAACATTGCTACTCGACTACGTGATGGAAAGCCGTGGTATACAGATATAAAAAAAGTGTTGGAAAAATAAGAATTTCCAGAAGAAGCATCGAGGAAGGAACGACAAACCCTACTAAGATTAGTATCTCAATTCATCCTGTGCGCAGGAAGTTTATACAAAAGGTCCTATGATGGGATTCATTTGTCATGTGTTGATGAAGATCAAGCTGTACAGATAAAGGTTGAATTACATTCAAGGGACTGTAGCCCTCACATGAGTGGAAAAATGTTAGCTAGGAAAATTATGAGACAAGGGTATTACTGGTCCACGATGGAAACAGATTGTCATCACATGGCAAGACCTGCCACAAATGTCAAATACATGCAAATCTCATACACATGCCACCTTTCAAATATCGCCTAAGGCATCAAATGGGCATGAATACATTCTAGTTACTATCGATTATTTTACTAAATGAGTCGAAGCTGCCTCCTATGTTGTCCTCACTGCATTTCGAGTTACAAAGTTTATCCAAACGAACATCATCAGTTGATACAAGGTACCTTCGGAACTGATTTCTGATAACGGGTCACACTTCAAAGCTGAGGTTATTATACTGTGTTAAAAGTTCAAAATCACAAATCACAAATCATCTCCTTACCATCCTCAGACCAATGGAGCAGTTGAAGCAGTTAATAAGAATCTTAAGACTATCATCAGGAAAATGTGTCAATCACATCGAGATTGATCAGAAAATGGTCATTTGCACTATAGGTATATCGAACTTCAATTGGATCCTCTATTAGAGCTACTCCTTACTCCTTAGTGTATAACATGGAAGCAATCTTGCTAGTCGAAATGGAAATCCCATCTCTCAAGGTCTTGTTGGAAAGTCAGTTGTCAGAAGTAGATTGGGTTCGACAATGGTATGAAAAATTAAATTTGATCAAAGAAAAACAACTAAGAGCCCTATACCATGTGTAGGCTTATCAAAGAAGAGTCGCCCGTGCGTTTGATAAGAAAATCAAGGCTCGTCATTTACAAGTCTGGGATTTAGTACTCAAAGATAATTGAGCACCTATCTTTGACCCTAGAGGAAATTTCAAACCAAATTGGGGAGGTCCTTTCATCATCAAAGAAATATTGCTTGGAAAAGTTGTCAGATTTCAAGATCATGATGGAATTGAATTACCAAAACCGACCAACCTTGACCAAATCAAACGATACTACATTTAAGGAGGCAATCTTTGGCCGAACCGATTTTCCCTATTAGCCAGTTTAATATATCCTTTCTCAACCCTTCGCTACCTTTTTAAAAAGAAAAATACCTCTCTTCTTTCTTAACCTGATTACCCAACCTAGGGGAGGGAAAGATCCAAACTACGTTTTGGTCTGATCCCAAAAGTCTAAGGTACATAGGCAACCTTAGAAGTTTCTTTAGGCCCGACCACATCAAAATAAGAAATATATATATTTCCCTTTACAAAAAAAAAATATATATATATATATATATATATATATATTGTCAAATAGGGAAAAAAGTTCAAAGAAAAAGAAAAAAATGCCACACAAGGGGCATTCAGGTTTTTGAGCCTCAAAATTCCTTTCTTTTTATACCCAGTCCTAAGCTTACCAATGAAAGTCCTCCTAAGTACCGTGCAGAAAAGTTAAGAAAGGTAGTAAAGCATTATCAGACAGTAACTCTAGAGGTTTAGAAGGAAAGAAAAAGAAAGAAAAAAATGAAGCATGCTAAGTTGAAAATCTTAAAAGGGCAACTTAAGCAAAAATTCAAGCAAGCTCGCAAGGTTGAAAATCTGAAAGGACGGCTTTGACAACAATCACAACAAAGAAAAAAGAAAAGAAAGCTCGTTAGATTGAAAACCTGAAAAGGCCATCTAGGCAAAAGTTAGAGCAAACTCGCTAGATCGAAAACTTGAAAAGGCGATCTAGACAAAAATTAGAGCAACAAAGAAAAATAGAAGAAAATCTCAGGAGATTCGAGCCGAGATATTTAAAGTCTAAATGATCAAGTTCAACACTTAGCTTAAACCAAGAAAAGACTCAGAAATCAAGAGCATCATCTACGACTGATCTGAAAATTTTTACTTCTCCAAGTGAATTCAGGGCGAAATGGTGAATTCCATGATGAGTCTCAAAAGGAAATGTTTTGCTCTCTTGAGTCCGACTCAAAATCTTCAATCGAAATTAAAAGTGTGATCTTTATTGCGCTTGTGGTAATCAAATATTTCAAACCTTCATACAAGGGGCATTTTCTTTTTTCTCTAACATGTAGCTTTCCCCCCTTATAATAGGGTCATTTTTTTTGTTTTTTAATTTTTACATGATGTGTTCAATTATCTCCAATGCCATGTTTCCTGTCAAACTAGGGGGCATTTTATTATTAAGAAATGTTAATCCTAAAAGAAAAAAGGAATCCTAAACTTAAGGTTACCCTATTGATAACAATTTTTCGAAAACCTTTGAGGTTCAAAAGAAATAAAAACTCAGGTTTTAAATTCGTAAAACTTTTGGATAAAATCTTGAAGTTTAAACAAAAACGTTTCTGATCTCATATTTGATTTTGCCCAAAAAATAGTTCAGTACTCTTTCACCCCGAGTAGGTAGAGTAAAACTCTTAGATCCATTCATTCTTTCCTAGAATTGTCCATTCTTTCTCGAATTATGTTACCGTCGAGGTTTTACTCGGATTATGCTCAGCCAGATGTTGCCGAGGGTTTACTCAAATTATGCTCAGCTAGATGCCACAGAGGGCTTGCTCGAATTATGCTCAGCCAGTTATCGTCGAGGATTTGCTCAGATTATGTTCAGTCAGATGCCGCTAAAGGTTTCCTCGGATTATGCTCTGCCATATGCCGTCAAGGGTGCTCAGATTATGCTCAGCCAATTGCCGCCGAGGTTTTGCTCAGATTATACTCAGCCTGATGTCGCCGAGGGTTTGCTCGAATTATGCTCATTCAGTTACCGCCGAGGGTTTACACGGATTATGCTGAGCCAGTTGCCACCGAGGGTTTACTCGGATTATGCACAGCCAGATGCTACCGAGGGTTTTCTCTGATTTTACTCAGTTTTCACTTAGACCCTCTGATATTTATCTCAGATTTTAAGTGTACACACGTGCACATTTGTTCCATTAGTCAAGGAAAATTTTCTAAAATTCAAAGATTTGACACTGTTCGTGAGAGCTTGCACTCGAAGACCTGACATTTTTTTACTTTGAGAAGAGTTTTACGCTCAAGGATCCGAACGCCCCAACGAATTGCTAAATCAGGCTGCAAAATAAACTATCATTAATTTTGGCATTCGAATATCGCACTATCTACCGAAAAAGATTTACAATCTAGTTTGCTTCAACCCTCTACCAAAGAGGGGCATCAGTAGATACCTCATTTTTGAAATCACCTGATTAATCAACTTGTAAACTTGATCGCGACGATTCCCAATGATGGATGATTATTCCAATGCTTTATTTGTTACTAAATATGTTTTAGAAATCCAGATGAGGTATCTCAAGCAAAAAAAAACTGTAGAAACCACGCTACGCTAGGAAAATATGACTCCAAAGACATAGAAATCATCATATTGCAGATAAAAAGAAACTTCAAAGTAAAAATCACTAAAAAATAACCAAATTATCAAAATACCCCTAACCTCAAAATATCCCTAGAGCCTACATTACGCTTAGGAAAACTCTTTCAAATACATAAAATAACAAATCAAAACCAAATAAACTATTTCGTTAATTTTCAAAAAATTTGACAAAATTACGAAAATACCCCTCATAAAGTTCACGATCATTTCGCACAAAACATTTTCATAAATGACACAAACCAATATTCCCATTGAATTTCCTACGAAAAATTGATTTTCAAACATCTTGAAACATTGAAAAATGACTTAAAAAGCAAAAAGTCCTCTCCGAGGGCAAAACGATAATTTTACAATTTTAATAATTAAAAATTCTAAGATTAATAATTAAAATATTAATAAATTTAAAATGAAATCCAAATTAAAATTAAAGTCTATCAAGTAAGACTTAAGTTAAGACCCTGAATTCTAGTCAATTATGTAAGACTTAAGTCAAAACCCTAAATTCAAGTGAATTAAGTGGGACTTAAGTCAAAACCCTAATCAATCTAATAATACCAAAGTCAAACCCTAACCTTAATAGAATTCTAAGTAAACTCTAAAACTATCTAAAAGAAACATAATTAAACTCTAAAACTATCTAAAAGAAACATAATCTAACTCTAACTCTATCTAAAAAGCTCTTAGAAAAATCTATAAATAGGGTTTCTACAACCAATTTTCATATTTAAGAGAAAACCCTAGAAAAAGTAGGTCAAAGAGCCTCCCCAGCCTTCCCAAAACCCTAATTTTGAAGCCTTAACTCCTTACCTAACATCCATACCCCAACTTTAGCTTAAAAAACACTCAAAAATCCTTTTAAAACACCTTGAAATCCATAAAAAAATTAGAAAACTGATAGATCTAAGAAGAAGATACCTCAACTCGGAGATCAGAAATCAGATCCGGTGACGGGCGAATCGCAAGAAAATACATACAAAGGTACTCTTCACCAGTGCTGAGGGAATCGTTGTAATCCGTGAGGTAATTTTATTTTTATTTTTATTATTATTTGTTATTTTTTTTGGTCTATTGCGCAATAGAATCGTTTTTGGGAATTAGTAGAGACCGACGTTTGCTGGGCGGGGTTGGTGGTTAACACCTTCCAACCCCGTAACGTGACCTCCGGACCCGTATTTTCTTTTGTAGATTAGTGTTATTTGCCTTTTAGAGTTAGTTTTCGGTACCTAGACTGTAATAACTAGGTGGAGACTCCCAAACCTCAAAAATCAAAATCGGATCCGCGCACCTCCCGGATCGAGGGCGCTTTCACCTGAATTCCAATTGATTCGATTAAGGTCTAGAAAATCAAAAAATTTGACGAGCTGAATATTTGAGATCATTGAGAAGAAAGAGAAGCCTATTTAATTGAAAACTCAAAAAGACGACTTAGACAAAAGTTAGGGCATAATAAAAAAAAGTAGAAAGCCTACTAGGTTGAAAACCTAAAAAAGGTGACCTAAGCAAAAATCAAGGTATTATCAGAAAAAGAAAAACAGAACCCCCTAGATTGAAAACCTGAAAAGGCAATCTAAGCAAAAATTAGGACACTAAAAAAAGGAGAGGAAAGATTTCATCACGAAAAAAATTTAGATGGAAGCTTACATAGACACTAGGAAATGCAAAACTTATTCAAATCACAACATTCATTTTTTTAGCCAAGAGCTTACATCTAACGAAGACAATCTTGAAGTTAAAGAAACTCAGAAGTTATTTTGAACATTGTAAGATCTTTAATAGTATGTTTACTTAACTAAGTATTCACTAAAGAAAAATACAGAATTATTAAACACTTTAAATAGAAAGATCTTCTATTCCAACATTTATCAAGATTTTTTAAGTCCAGCTCGAGCATTTTTCAAAAGAAATTCAAAAGAAAATAATCAATTTCTTATTGCACATACGATAATTTTAAAAGTCTTAAAATTTAAAGGAATGTTGATTCTTCTGTCTGTCATATATCAGAGTCCATAGTTGTTTGTCCATATTTTTCAAATGCAATCCATTCCATCAATTTCATAGTCTAGTTCTAGTTATAAGTCAACCTTGAAACTAGGGGCATTTTCGAGAATAATTGTAATTCCAAAGTTTTCATTCTTAATCACATAATCAAAAAGGATAATCTTATCCAAATGTCTAAAAGTCCAGTAAAGCTCAATGATAATTATGAATCCAGATACATGATAAGCTAACAACAACCCAATCTCCCAATCTTTGAGTTTGATGATAATGAGTCTTTAACTAAACCTTAGCCCGAGAATCGTGGCTCCAATAAGTTCGAGTCCGAGAAACGAAACTCCAACTTCTTTTAATCATAGAATGAGTTAAAGTAGGATTTTAATAAGTTCCTACAAATTTTAACCTGAGAAACGTGGCTCTAATAAGTTCGAGTCCGAGAAACGAGACTCCAACTTTTTTGAATCATAGAATGAATTAAAGTAGGATATTAATAAGTTCCTACAAATCCGAGTTCGAGAAACAAGACTCCAACTTTTTTGAATCATTGAATAAGTTAAATTAGGATTTTAATAAGTCCCTGCAAACCTTAGCCCGAGAAGCGTGGCTCTAGTAAGTTTGTGCTTGAGAAATGAGACGCCAACTTTTTGTATAAGGATTTTAATAAGTTCCTACAAAATCCTAGCCTGAGAGGTGTGTCTCTAGTAAGTTCAAGTCCGAGAAACAAAACTTTAACATTAATAGGATTTTTTAAATTCCTACAAACCCAAGCCCGAGAAGCGTATCTCCAGTAAGTTCGAGTCCAAAAAACAAGACTCCAACTTTAATATGATTTTTTAAGTTTCTCTAAACCTTAGTTCGAATCCGAGAAATGAGTATTCAACTTGAATAGGATTTTTTAAGTTCCTGCAAACATTAACCTGAAAAGCATGGCTCCAATAAGTTTGAGTCCCATAAATGAGACTCAAACTTTTTCAAACTCTAAAAAGGAATTTCGATAGGATTTAATGAAGTTCCTACATCACCTGATTTTGATAATGTTTGATTCTAATTATCTTGTTGTTCAAACTTGCCATAATTCAATATCGTATGATTGTTTTCATTGCGCATGTGCATTTCGATTTGTATCATCATCATTAGCGAGAAAAGATCTCTAGGACTTGACATTTGTTGTTATCAAGGATAGTTTTTTTCTCAATGATCCGATGGACTACTTTGTAAGAATCACACCATTGCACACATGTGCATTTTTGCATAAGTCAAGGATCTATCATTTTTAGTCAAGGGAGAACTTACCTTTTAGGATTTGGACACCCTGACGAACCACTAAATCAGGTTTTAAAAATGAAATGTTATTGATTTTGGTATTTGGATGTCGCACTATCTACCAAAGTAGATTTGTCATCTAATTTACTTCCTTTCTTTGCCAAAAAGGGGCATCTGTAGATACCCCATTTTTGTATGAGCTTGACTTGGTGATCCGTTATTCGATTATTGTGGATTTCTAATGATGAGCACAAAGAGCTCGAAAGTTTGTTAGAGGCTTTCTTCTAACTCCCTATGTCTTTTAATTCCACTCTATTTTTTCTCCTTGTCACATGACATAAATTACACGTGCTTAGGATCGCTACAGCTTATATTCGATTTAGTAAGCACGTATGTTTAGATTCGCTACACATTTCAATAACTTAGAGACCTCGCTTCGCTAGGAAAATATGACCTCAAGACTGAGAAATAATCACGTTGGATTTGAAATAAATCTCATGCAAAAATTTGTAAAAGTCTAACAATTTAATAAAATGACGAAAATACCTCTTATAAATTTTGGACCTCTAAAAAATCTCAAAAGTGCCTTCATTGCCTTTAGAATATGATTTTGATTCTAACAGAACCCAAATCGATGAAAACGGAGAAATTTATGAAAAAACACAAAATGACTGAAACGTCCCTCGATGTCCAACTTGTACATAGAGACCTTGACTATTAGGAAAACCAAAATAAAGAATTCTAACTTCAATGGAACGACCAACTTGAAAATTTTAAATCAAATTGAATTTAAAATCTAATCAATCAACCAACCAAAAATAAAATCGACCAATCAACATTCAAATTAAAATTCGATTAACCCATCAAATTGAAATTAAAATCCAATCAGCCAATTAAGATTCAAATACAAATTCGATCAACCAATTAAATTGAAATTAAAATCTAATTGACCAATTAACATTAAAATTAAAACTCAATCGATCAATCAAATTGAATTTAAAACTCAATCGACCAATCAATATTCAAATTAAAGTACAATTAACCAATTGAACTAAAATTTTAATTTAATCAACTAAACAAGATCAAAGAGTAAAACACAATTAACCTATCAAATTAAAATTTTAAGTTAATCAAATTAGAATTGAAAATTAAAAATTAATTTACCAAAGTCATTTGAAATTTTAACTTAATCAATCAATCAAAAATCAAAAAGTGAAAAATTAATCATCAATCATCCACCAATGTGCCACGAGTTGCGAAGCATGAGATCATGGTCCATTTTCTTTTAAACTCAAATAGAGAGAGAGTGTCTCTTTGGTTCGGTCAAAGAAGAAACAAACAAAAAAGAAAAAGAAGAAACAAATAAAAGAAAGAAAGAGAAAGAATAGAAAAAGAAAAAAAATGAAAACTAATATTTTTACAAAGTGAATCCCATATTCCATTGAAAGCAAGAGGAGTTGGTGACGTTTTTAAAAGAAAAAAAAATTGGTTATCTCTCTCATTCATGTTTGGTTGGTTAAAAACGTTATACTCTTGGACAGCAACCCAAAAAAAAGAGAAGAAAAGAAGTAGAAACGGTAAGAGAAGAGAAGAAGGAACTCACCTTATTCTTTTTCAAACTCACGACCTCACCTATCCATCCATTCTACATTTCAGCCACTAAAACAGTCCCAAAACCATTCTCATCTCAACTCTTAAACCAGCCCAAAAACCGCCCCCATTTTAGCCACTAAAACACTCCCAAAATCCCCATCTTAGCTCTTAAACCAGTTTAAAATCACCCCCATTTCAGCCACTAAAACAGTCTCAAAACTACGCCCATTTCAGTTCTTAAACTAGTCCAAAATCACCCCCATTTCAACCACTAAAATATTCCCAAAATCACCCCCATCTCAGCTCTTAAACTAGCCCAAAATTGATCACATTTCAACCATTAAAATCATCCCAAAACCACTCCCATTTCAGCCCTCAAACTATCCCAAAATCACCCCCAGTTCAACGACTAAAACAGTCCCAAACCACCTCTACTTCAGCCATTAAAACTGTCTAAAAAATGCCTTGATCTCACAATATCTCATTTCAAACCTTGGTAAGGACCATCCAAGTTTTTATTTTTGAAAGGATCCAAGGAATCGAAATTGTTCGATGAAGGTAAGTTGTTTTGTTTATTCTTGATTTCTTAGTTTTTTTATAGACTAACCGATTTTTGTGCACATGGCACTAATAGTGATCCTTGATTTTTTAAAATATTAGTAGATCGATTCACTGACTTTTGATATTGATAGATTGATCCAATTAATTTTTTATACACAAAGTTAATGGGTTAACTCACTGATTTTTGTGTACATAGGACGTTTAAAATCGATTTTTTCAATAAAATGTGTGTGAGTCAACTCACTAATTTTGTGCATACAAGAAGTTTAAAATTGATTTTTTTCAATAGAATAGGTATGAGTCAACTCACTAATTTTTGTGTACGTAAGAAGTTTTAAATCAATGTTTTTCAATAAAATTGGCACGTGAGTCAACTCACTAATTTGTGTGCACATAAGAAGTTTAAAATCGTCTTTTTTCAATAAAATGGATGTGAGTCAGCTCACTAATTTTTGTGCACAGAGGAAGTTTAAAATCGATTTTTTCAATAAAATTTGCACGTGAGTCAAATCACTGATTTTTGTGTACATAGGAAGTTTAAAATGGATTTTTTCTTTATAAAACTTGCACATGAGTTAACTCATTTATTTTTGTACACATGAAGGATTAAAATTAATTTTATTTCTTATTAAAATAGACCATAATCAATTCACTGATTTTTGGCGCTACGTAAGCCTTATCAATCGTGGGATTCCACTATGCGAAATTCGAAGAATTCATGTGACAAAAGTAAGTTTTGAAAAAATCATAGTTTATCGATTTTGGAGATTCGTTTAAATTCGAATTTTTTCATTGATTTGGTGACTTTCCTAAAATCATAATTTTTTATTTTGAAAAATTAATATTTGTAAATTATTAATTTAGGAAATCTAATATTCATAATTTTCTATTTTAGAAAATCATTTTTACAAATTTCTAATTTGGGACTCGTCACATTTGAAATTTTCTATTTTGGGAAGTTTATTTTTTCAAGTTTCTAATTTGAGAGCTCGTCATGTATCCATAAACTTCTAATTTAGGAAATTTCAAATTTCTAATTTAGAAACTTCATAGATTGCCAAATTAAAATTTTCATATTCACAATTTTCTAACTTAGAAAATTTTCATAAATTCCTATTTTAATTAATTGAGAAAATATTTACGTATGTGGGTTTTAATTGAAATAATGCAACGTGAACTTTGGAGCATAGGCTAGAATTAAGGCTTTTCCAATAATTTCATTTTTGTGCGAAATTTGATAAATCATATAATATTTGAAAGAATATTAACCATAAGATTCGTTGAGCACATCTGATATAAATTGATGTTGATCGGACCCCTATTAGCTATTTAAAGAAAAATTGTCGAGACGATTTCAGATATAGACTAAAGTCTGATCATTGGAGAAGAAACAAACCTCCATCATATTAAGGAATAGTCATCTAAACATGATGATAAAATGAGGGTGATCAACTTGAATCTATGAGTAAAGACCATTCTTCAAGTACATATCCTTCATATATGTGATGCTCAACATACTCTCCTTCAGCTATTAACAAATTGGAATAGCACGAAGATCAAGAAGCCTCGGCATCTCCTCATCATCAACCCTCACGAGAGGTATAAATAATCTTCTTATTCCAATTTCGATAAATCCTACAAAATCAAAGGGTCAAATTTTGAGGTCCATATCAGGAAGATGGAAGGTGTGAGTTTGGAGAAACTACATCTCTATGAGTGCAATGATTAAAGTTCTATTGACCATGAAGTGGGGAATCTCAAAGAAAGTATCAAATCCTGTCAACCCCATTTATGCCTTAAGTGCATTAGAAGAGGTCGCATAAATATTGCAAAAAAAGTATACCACCTACCCCTAAATTGTCCACCAAGAGGAAGTACTTTAATGCCGACATGTATACAAGTAGATATATGATGGCAAAGACTGGATAACAGAGGGGTATCATGTATTTGAGTAGCAATCTTAAGAGGTATGATCACCTTTAACCCAATAGAGTAATCTATTTCAACTGCCACTATAGACACCCCATTTTTACATTCGCCTGATTAATCAACTCATCAACTCGATTGCAACGATTTCCAATGATGAATGATTATTCCAATACTATATTTTATTGTTAGATATGGTTCAGAAATCCGGATGAGGTATCTCAAACTAACAAAATAGTAAAAATCACGCTACGCTAGGAAAATATAGCTCCAAAAATATAGAGATCATCATTTTTCAGACAAAAAGAAGCTTTACGATAAAAATCACTAAAAAATGATCAAATTACCAAAATACGCCTAACCTCAAAACATCCCAAGAGCCTATATTACGGTTAGGAAAATCCTTTCAAACACATAAAACAATAAATCGAAATCAAATAAATTATTTTGCCAATTTTCACAAAATTTGACAAAATTAAAAAAATGCCCCTCATAAAGTTCACGACCATTTCTCACAAAATTTTTTTATAAATGACACAAACCAATATTCTCATTGAATTCCTTATGAAAAATCGATTCTAAAATATCCTTGGACATTGAAAACCGACTTAAAACGCAAAACGTCATCTCCGAGGGCAAAACGATAATTTTACAATTTTAATAATTAAAAATTCTGAAATTAATAATTAAAACTTTAATTAATGTAAAGTGAAATTCTAATTAAAATTAAAGTCAATCAAGTAAGACTCAAGTCAATCAAGTAAGACTCAAGTCAAAATCTTAAAGTCAAGTCAATCAAGTAAGACTAAGGTCAAGATCTTAAAGTCAATCAAGTAAGCTAAAGTCAAGTCAATCGAGTAAGACTAAAGTCAATCTTAAAGTCAATCAAGTAAGACTAAAGTCAATCTTAAAGTCAATCAAGTGAGACTAAAAGTCAAAATCCTAATAGAATTCTAATTAAATTATAAGTCTACCTAAAAAAAATTCTAATTAAATTATAACTCTACCTAAAATAATTCTAATTAAAATATAATTCTACTTAAAACAATTCTAAAAAAACTATAATTCTCTCTAAAAGAATTATAATTAAACATTAACTCTATCAAAACAAGCACTTAAAAAAAATCTATAAATAGGGGTCCCTACAACCTATTTTCGTATAAAAAAATATACCCTAAGAAAAGTATATCAAAAAGCTTTCCTAGCCTCCTATAAACCCTAATTTTGAAGCCCCAACTCCTTACCTAAATCCATACCCCAACTTTAGCTTAAAAAATACCTAGAAATCCTTTCAAAACATCACATAAATCCATAAAAAATTAAAAAAATTCAGAAGGAGATACTTTATTTTGGAGATCCGAAACGAATCTGGTGATAGAACGAAGCGATGAGTGTTGTACGAAGAACTATTCTACCAGATCTGAGGGAACAAGACCGTTGTCTTCGTAAAGGTATATATTTAATTTTTTTAATTGATTAGGTTTTTTTAGCAATGTAGTTCTATTTGGGAATAAGTAGAGACCGGCATTAGCCGGGCGGGGTTGGTACCTAACACCTTCCAAACCCGTAACGTGATCTCCAGACTCAGTATTTTTTTTGAGTAGATTAGTTGTTTTTATCCGTTTCTAGTCGATGTTCGATTCCTAGATCGTAATAACTAGGTGGCGACTCCCAAACCTCAAAGGTCAAAAACGGATCCATATACCAAGCGGATTGAGGGCGCTTTCAATGGCGACTCCACTAGGAACCATTGAGCATCAGACTTGAAAAGCCCCAAGTATGGGAAGCATTGCCAGTAGAGACCTTTTTATTTTTTTACTTATTTATTGTTTCAGTTTATTTGTTTATGGTTTATCCTTCTTTTGGCTCTATTGTTGATCGTTATGTTGAATATTTTGATCGGCACATTTTTTATGGTTCAATCAAAGATCATTCGGAACGATTGTAAACAATGTAAAATTTCAAGAGAGTAGTTTCATTGAGGATAAAATAATGGTTGTTGGATCATGAGGTTTATTTTATTATTATTTTTTTTTTAAAGGGTTTTTTGGTTTGTCTTAGGTACGTGTGTAGGCTTACCCTTTGGAAAATTTTTATTTTTTAGATGTGTGCCGATCTATCCATTGACAGTATATATATATATATATATATATTATATATATATATATATATATATATATATATAATAATTTCGCTTGGGGTGTAGGTCAATCTGTTTTTTTTTTACAGTATATGTTTTTTTTATTTTATGGAGCATGTGTTCTTCTGTCCATTGACCAAATAAAAACAAATAAAAAAAGAAGGGAAGAAGGAGATGCTGTTAGCAAACAACATCTACTCATCGTTTTAAGTCAGTGGTGTGCCTCTAGTAGAAACCCATTTTTTATTGTTGAACCCTTAAGGTGGTGTGTCATTAACGTTTTAAGCTTTTTCTATTTTCATCTTCTTCTCCATATATGAGAAAGAAGAGGTGGTAAAGAAGTAAAAAATAAAACCCTTCTCTGATTTTTGTTTCATCTAGATCGAAGGTAAAAGGAAGGTAGTGGGTGACTGTAGACACCCCATTTTTGCACTCGCCTGATTAATCAACTTGTCAACCCGATCGCAACGGTTCCCAATGATGGATGTTTATTCCAATGATGGATGTTTATTCTAATGCTTTATTTTGTTACCAGATATGTTTTAGAAATCCGGATGAGGTATCTCGAACTGACAAAACTTTAGAAACCACGCTACGCTAGGAAAATACTACCCCAAAAACATAGAAATCATCATCTTGCAAATCAAAAAGAAACTTCACGATAAAAATCACTAAAAATGACCAAATTATCTAAATACCCCTAACATCTAAACAACCCTAGAGCCTACATTACGCTTAGAAAAACCCATTCAAACACATAAAATAACAAATCGAAACAAATAAATCATTCGCCAATTTTCACAAAATTTGACAAAATACGAAAATACCCCTCATAAAATTCACGACCATTTCACACAAAAAATTTCATAAATGACAAAAACCAACATTCCCATTGAATTCCTTATGAAAAACTGATTTCAAAACATCCTAGAACATTGAAAAATGACTTAAAACGTAAAAAATCCTCTCCGAGGGCAAAACGATAATTTTACAACTTTAATAATTAAAAGTTTTGAAATTAATAAATAAATCATTAAATAATGTAAAGTGAAATATTAAAGTCAATCAAGTAAGACTAAAGTCAATTTTAAAGTCAATCAAGTAAGACTAAAGTCAAGATATTAAAAGTCAACCAAGAAAGACTAAAGTCAAAGTATTAAAGTCAATCTCATAAGACTAAAGTCAAAACCTTAAATCAAAACCCTAATCTAAACTAATCAAGTCAACCTCATAAAACTAAAGTCAAAATCCTAAATCAAAATCCTAATCTAAACTAATCAAGTCAATCTCATAAGATAAAGTCAAAATCCTAAATTAAAACCCTAAAGACTAAGTCAATCTCATAAGACTAAAGTCAAACCCTAATCATAAACCCGAAAGAAATCCTAATCCAACCCTAATTCTTCTAAAAAACTTATAAATAGGAACCTCCACACCCTATTTTCGTATCAAAGAAAAAACCCTAGGAAAAGTAGGTGAAGAAGCCTCCACAACCTCTCCAAAACCCTAATTTTGGAGCCCCAACTCCTTACCTAACACCCCTACTTCGATTTTAGCCTGAAAAACACCTAGAAACCTTTCAAAAACACCCCAAAAATCCATAACAAATTCGAAGCACCCAGATCCAAGAAGGAAATACCTTACCTCAGAGATTAGAAATCAGATCCGGAGACAGAACTAAGCAAGGAATACGGTACAAGGAGCAATTTCATCAGATTTGAGAGAATAGAACCTTTGCGCATCGAAGGTAACATTTCTATTATTTTTTATCTAGATTTTACCATTAGCAATGTAGTCTTATTTGGGATAAGTAGAGACCGGCATTGGCCGGGCGGGGTTGGTGCCTAACACCTTCCAACCCCGTAATGTGATCCCCGGATTCAGTTTTTCTGTAGTAGATTAGTTTTTTATCCATTTTAGAGTCAGTTTGGTTCCTAGACCATAATAACTAGGTGGCGACTCCCAAATCGCAAGGGTCAAAAGCGGATCCACGCACCCCGTGGATCGAGGGCGCTTTCAGTGACCTCGATTCTATGGAGAGGCTTTTCATTGTTACTGAATTGAATATTTACTCAAGAAAGGGTTGATCTGTTTATATTGACAATGATTGTTCGATCCAAATCCTGTTTTCGCAAAAAAAAAAAAATAGAATGAATTGTTTCTTCAACTTTTGTATCATCGAGATCGTTTAAAAGGAATCGACTCATTTTCTTTAGATTTTTTATCTTGTTTTCCTCGATCTGATCTCGAATTAAGTGTTGCAATGGCAGCATAGGTTAGACGCCGATGACAATGTAAATCCAAGCTATTTTTTTTTTTTCGTCTAATCGCTTTTATAGCATCTGGTAACAGCAACAAGACGCTGATGTGTTCGGCATGCTGTAAATAGAATCATTTTTTTTTTTATAAACTTTCACACCAATCTTCTTTAGTTTTAACTTCATCTTCTCCAGTAGAGGTTAACTTCATCTTCTCCAGTAGAGGCTGATCGGTCTGATTTCCTAATCAATCTCATCGGTTTCTCTTAGAACATATTTGATCTTAAGGAAAACCTTTAATCAGGTCATGGAGGTTGGATTTTGAACATCAAAATCAAAGAAAATCTGAGTTCAGATCCGTCCGTTCGAAGCCATCGACGAAGGACAAGAAATTTGGGTTGAATTTGTTGAAATCGAAAAGGAATTTTTTTTTTAAATCGATAAGTTCTTTTTCCAAAAAAAAAAATAAAAGGCTGATGTGGTTTGCTCTTTCTTTTTCTTCCGATATGCACTAATGAATTCAAACCCACTGTTTCGGATTTTTTATCTCAACGATGAACTCGACAGATCCGTGGTATTTTGGTTCCATTCTCAATCTTATTTGTTTTTTTAAAGGGAGAATATGACCTCAAATTGGGTGCTGCAGTGGCAGCATAAGTTGAACGCTGATCAACGGAGTAGATTGAAGTTTTTCTTTTTTCGATTTGATTTCCAATTGAGTGCTGTAATGATAGCACAAATTGTTTGGATACAACATCGTAAATCGAGAATAACCCGGCTGTGATTAATGAGATTCTATTCTGCTAAATGGATTAAGTTTTAAACGAATTGAAGAAGAAAATTCAGAAATTTGGGTCAGGTTATATCCAATCTTGATAAAACAAATCGATATTCACACCAACACACCATCGACAGTTGCAAACTCTTTCTTTGGTAGCCGACGGATTGATACGGCAAAAATTTCTTTTGGGGGTACGATTTTTTTTAGACAGTTTTTTTTTTTTTTTTTTCAAAAGCCAATTTTTTGTTTGTTTGTTGGTGTTGCTTGGTAAAATAAAAGTTGATTTTCAAATTTGTTTTTTTCTCTTGATTTGTTTAAAGATAATCATAGCCTCTTATTCCAACAATTATCATTCTATATTTAGCTCAATATCCTCATAAATATCAATTTGGTTAGTGTCACCCAAGATAACCTTTGATTGGACCATAAAAAAAAAATCCATTTGACTTGGACCAAAAAAAAAATATTTTGTGTGCTGGTTTTAATATTGGTTTGGATCAATTATTCCATGTTATATTCATTGATTAATGTACCATTGATATGTGCTTGAGAAGTGCATACTTTAATTTTAAATTGAACCATATGGATATGTTTTAATCTTTCTTGATCAATGTATACCTCTGCTTGTAATGGTTTAATTTGGCCCATGGGCCCATTTGTTTGGAAAAGGTCCCGGGCACACCTCACCCTGTTTTGCACACACTACAAGCACGTTTACTGTTTTGCACACTTACATGTCTCAATATAGCCAACGTGGCACTAGTGCATGGTCCGGTCTCTTCGGAGATGCGACGTCATTCATGAAAGCCACAACTCCAGTCACGTACCTTAGGGTATATTAAACTGAGGCATTAGTACTGTTTGATCAGGTGACTCTTAAAGGTATATCTATGCACCCATGCTAGAACGACTTGAGCCTTTGACCTATTGTAAGCCGCACAGTCACATGTCCCGTTTGCTAACGTAGTACTAGTACGTGGTCGGTCCCCTTGTGGGATGCCAAACCATTTATGAAAACTACAACTCTTAACTCGTACCCATAGACATATAAAAGATAATTCAAGTACATCAGTTGCACTTTTTAATCAAAATCAGTGTCTAAGCAAGATCTTATTCTGATGTACTACGGTACTAGGAGGATAGACTACGTCTATTCTAGAAAAGAGGTGATTTAAGAGTGCTTTTGCTCAAGTATCGCACACCACCACTGATCTAAGGATTAAATTGGCTGCTTTTCACTTTAGAGAAGTGAGTTGAAGTTTTGGATTATCATCTATACGGTATCTCAAACCAAGTCACCACGTACCGTCTGATTGAGTACGCTCGAGAGGTATATAGGTATACTTGCATAAGGGTGGCCAGATAAAAATGCATTGCACGTAGTAAGCTTAGAGTCTAGAAACCTTCCCTGTAGGACACGATTCGAACTTAACGTGGGTGTTCCCTGATTGTTCATTGAATGGGACCTTATGATTGATGAATGTATTTGAATGATGTGAATGATGAGATCAGAATGTACGGTTATCCTCAAAGATTAAAGTTTTTCTTTTACTTGATTAAAATGGATGCACCAACCCAATAACGAATCCATTTGTTGTAATAATTCATAATGACCCAGTCCATCTTGACCCAACAATCATGATGGGCTGGGCCATTTAAATCAAAATAAAAATCAAATTCTTTTCTAAATTCAGGTTTCAAACCCATTTTCAAAGAAGAAAAATGATTTACAAAAGGAAAAGTATTTTCCAAAAGAAATATTCTCTAAAAAAATGTTTTTCAAGAAAAAATATTTTCCATAAGAACAAGACTTTCTGAAAGAAAAATATTTTCTAAAAGAAAATAAAAAGAAAAGTAATTGATATTTTACATAGACCTTAGAAGAGTACTAAAATACCCTTTTGTGTCAAACCAGGATGCTAGTCGCAGGCAATAATCCGATCAACCAGTTAGTCAAAACAACCGTCATAGGGATGCACCCTGTAGAGAAGATCAATTTTGAGAAATTCATGTTGAGGAGTGTTCTCTACTTCCACGAGTTTGAGATAGACTGGAACATCTTATGTGCTATGGCTAAGCGCTGGAACCCCTACCTTCATATATTCCATATAAGGCATATGCACTTGTGCCCCACTCATGAGGATTTTTGTGGTATTATGGGGATTTCCACTTTAGGACCTCTAGTCAGGTCCTTATTGAAGATCGGATATTCTGGTGCCCTCGCCATAGGACTGAACATTTCCAAAGAAGAAGTCAATGCCCTAGTTCATAACAGAAGATTGGACTTAGTACCTTTACTGGGCCTGTATCGCTCTCGCAGTCATCCTGTCAATGTAAAACCAGAAGCATGGCGAGCCACTAGAGACTATCGATTGTGCCTAGGAATCCTATCCCAATACATGCTGTCCTCCAAAAGTGACGGTCAGACTATCCCAGAATTCTTCATAAACTTAGCCTCCCAACTCTCCAGGAAAGCTAGCCCTGTACCTCTTATCCTAGCAGAAACTTTCTCAGGTCTAAATGCCATAAAGAATGGTGAGAAGAAAAGCTTCAAAGGAAGCCCACACCTACTCTATATGTGACTATGTGATCGTCACAAAATTGTAGATGTTCCTTCAAACCTCGATTATGGGCCAGAACACTTCTCTAAAAGAAACCTGTTAGTGCGTCACAACTCAGTCAAGGCTTGGAGTAAATGGTTAGACTCTCGCCTTGCCCGTCATATCGGTTTAAGATGTCCTTGGTGGATGACTGATCCCCCTATTCTAAGAACCAAAGGATCTTACTATGTCCATCTGATTGGTTTAGAAGAAACGTCTTTCTACCAACATGCATTGATCCCAGAACAATACGACGTACCCATAGAGCTATCTTTACCTCAGTACAAAGTGTTCTTTCCTCCCGAGCCGTTGACTGAAAAGTTAGTGCATCTCATTGAGAAGGCTTGGAACAAACGCACCTTAGGATATCCAGACGGACCAGCATAATTCAAGGAGCCAATTTTTAGAGCCAAAAGGATTAAGCCTGATAGCAATCCTGATGACCACCAAGACAAAGTCAAGCGTCTATATAAAGAATAGTTTAAATTAGATTTGTTAAAAGATGTTAAGGAGAACATTTCAATAATTTTCAATAAAGTTATTTTTCTTTTGAATAAACATTTATTTTCCTTTTGAATGATCATTGCGTGAATGGATTAATTAATGGATTGGTGCACAAACCTCAATAAATAACTCCTTAAAATGTTATCAAGGGGGTAACATTGAAATTGATTAAATCTACTTTTGATGGGATCATATAGGATTATCATTGCGCTCAAACTCAAGTGCCCACCTCCTAGTTGGAGTCGTAAGTCCAATCAGTTAGAACGAGCTACAGTACCAAGTCAACAAGCAGAGATGACTTCAGAATCTGAGCTCACGAAAATCCATTAGATTTTGAAAGCCTTTGCCAATAATATCAACAGTATAAAAGGCAAAGTGAAAGTCTTATAACAGATTTCAGAATCAACGGGCAATCCCCTTGATGATCCAAAAGGAAAAAGGGAAGAAGAAAATGTAGCGAGACGTGCACATGAGATTTTTGAGCTTGATGGAGATGAAGAACATTTCGAAAAAAATCCAATGTTAACTAATAGAATGTCTCAGCTAGAGTCAGCCATGAAGAGTATAAAGGGTATCGAAGAAATTGCAGCAGGCATTGAAGCTCTAAACCGTATCCCTAGAATTCATCTGCTAGAGAAATTTGTAATGCCTGAAATGGACAAGTTCAGTGGGACAGAGTGTACAAAGACACATCTTAAGGTATATGTTACTAACATGCGTACTATGGGACTCAGTGACGAACAGATGACGTTATCAGAAAACTCTATCAAGATCAACACTACGTTGGCTAATGTCTCAAGATCCAGTTACTGTGGGTACTTGGGAGAGCATGTCAAAAGCTTTCTGACATCAGTATAAGTACAGTACTGAGATTGAGACTTCAAGAAGGGATTTGAAGTCAACTAACAAGAAAAATAGGAAAACTTTTACTGATTTCATTGGCCGTTAGAGGGCCAAAGCTGCCCAAATATGGGATAGGCCATCAGAAATGGAACAAGTAGTCATTATCCTGAAAAACCTTACACAAGGATATGCTTAGCACTTGGTTGCTCAATATCTTCCTATCTTTGAATCCCTATTACAAGCCGAAAACTAACTTGAAGATGCATTTGCCTCTGGGGTTCTTTCTTACCCCTCAGATAACAAGTCCAAGAAACCTTATGTTCCCAAACCCAATATCAACCATGCTTACATTGCTAACACCTCAGTTACCCCAGTTCAACCACCAACCCGAACCAATAATCAAGCTCACCTAAGTCAACTTCGAACTCCATGCCAATTTACCAATTTAGGGATGACCCTTACTGTAGCTTTGCAAAAACTATTGAAAAAATGGTTGCTTACCCCGATTCACCCTGACCTTTACCAAATCCCCTGCCAACTGGATACAACCCTAACTTGTTTTGCGAATTTCATCAAAATCCTGGTCATCACACTAACCGATGTATCACTCTTCATCATGCCATTCAAAATCTTATTGACAACAAAAAGGTCACAATCCCCAGCCCAACATCACCGAATGTCACCACTAATCCACTACCCACCTATCAACCTCCACCAACCCTGAACATGGTTTCCCACAACCCATTACTGTTCGATCCCGTCTCTCTCATCCATCCAATCCAAGTCAAACTGCCTAGTTACCCCCTTACCGGGATAACTTTCACTGATGAGGTTTTCACTACAAACTATGAACCATTTGATCTAACCTCGGATGATACGTATTGTCTATCCCCACCTCATTACAGTAGCCCCACATTCACTAGTTATCTTTTGGCCCAAATAAATTCAAAAAGTCCTATTTCATTGACAGAGGAAGATCCATACTTGCTGATTGAAGAAGATGAGTCTTTCTCCCTCTCCTGTGATGAAGTTAGACATATGACTCGAGGGGGTAGAGTTTTTAAGCAACAAGAACTCTGCATTGATAATCCTGCGGCTTTGACAAGAAAAGAAAGAGAAGATCCTATCAAAGAAGATGACTTCGTGATCAAACAATTGAAGAGATCAGGGCCAATATCACAGTTTGAGATTTACTCATTGCATCCACTGCTCATAGAGAAGCCGTTATCAAAGCACTAAGTACAGCCAAAGTCTCCCTTGATACTTCTTCAGATCAGCTGGCCAGTATAGTAAAGGCAACTTACGTAGAGAATATCCTATTCTTCTCGGACTCAGATCTCCCAAAAGAAGGAGCAAGCCACACTAAGCCTTTGCACATCACAGTCGATTGTAACGGGATGAGGGTACCTCTATTTTTTATTGATAATGGGAGTGCATTGAATGTTTTCCCTTTAAAGACTACTACCTACCTCGATTTTAAGGCTGAAGATCTCAAACCCACTAATCAAGGTATTAGGGCCTATGATAACACCAAGAGGGATGTACTGGGAATTTTGCACCTTCAATTGTCCACAGGCATAACTGAATTTCCTGTGGAATTTCAGGTTATCGATATTCAATCTTCTTTCAATTTACTGTTAAGGAGACCATGGTTACACCAGATCAAAGCCATCCTTTCCACGCTGCACCAGAAGGTCAAGTTTATCAAGGATGGGCTAGTGGTTACTCTCCATGGAGATGCTGAAATTGTAGGAATAGTAAATAGTACTGAAGCTAAGAATGAGCCGTTGTTTGAGATTCAGCCAGAACAACAGGGGGTAGAGCTCAGTGGGTTTGAATTTGGAAAGATATGCCTAGTCCTATGGAATCACTCGGTGAAATAATACTTTTCTATTGAGAACACCTCTAACTGCTACATGGCCAATATGTTCAAAAAAATGAGATTTTTCCCTGGTATGGGCCTAGGTTGCAAGCAACAAGGTATTAAAGAGGCACCAGTGATCAGCACATTCGGACTAGGATATAAGCCTGCTAAGGAAGATTGGGCTCAATACTAGAAGAAAAGTAGGACAAGACAATTGTAAAAAGGCAAAGGCACACCACGGATCTCATTAAAATGAAGCCCTATCGTAAGACCCTTAACAGTTATTTCGTGAAAGAAAGAGAATATTTCCATTATTGTGGGTTTCCAGAGCTGTTCATTGATCACATCATAGGTACTCGTCTGCTGGGGTTTGAAATCTTCTTTGGCATGGAATGGCCTGAAAAGGAAGCAAGCACAGAAGCTGAAGAGAAGGAATTTGAAGACTAGCAGCTCAATCTGAACTCCCTCAATATTGATCAGTTATTCATTGAAAATCACAATGTCCTAGTATTGTTAGTTGAGAAGGTGATCTCAAATCCTCAGTCTATAATCAAACTCATTGTTGGGTGTCACTCTAATTATCATGTAATTAGTCATTTGCTACATGGCAAAACTAGGTCTGTCTGTCCTATTAGTCATGTTTAGTCTGATGTGCCTGAAGAGTCCTTTATTTCTGTTGAGTCAAATAAGTTAGTTATTTCTGCTGAGTTTATTATTTCTGGTAACTCTGTTGTTCCTGCTGAGTTAAGTGAGTCTATTAAGTCTGCAATGAGTCCTGTTACCCCATCTCCTTTTAATGAAATGAAAGAAATTTTTGATTATCCTGAGCGCAATAATAATTTAACTAATAATCTGGCTTCGGAGGGAGAGTTTTCTAACGAAGAACCTCTCCCTGAAATAATCAAATTACTTGAACAAGAAAATGAACGTCGGGCTCAACCTCTAATAGAGGAAGTAGAGGTTATCAACCTTGGAACAAAAGAAAGTCATCAAGAGATTCGGATGAACACAAAGGGATAATAGACTTGCTCATAAAGTTCAAAGACGTGTTCGTGTGGTCTTACGAGGATATGCCGGGAGTAAGCACAGACATTGTTCAACATCGGATTCCGTTATATCCTGATGCTCGACCAGTCGAACAGAAATTTCGACGTATGAAGCAGAAATGGACTCTGAAAATTAAAGAAGAGGTTATGAAGCAGATTAACATTGGATTTTTGGAAGTAGTGGAGTACCGTGAGTGGATTGCTAATGTCGTACCAGTACCTAAAAAGGATGGAAAAGTCAGAATGTGTGTAGACTTCAGAGACCTAAACAAAGCGAGTCCAAAAGATAGTTTTTATTTACCACATATAGATGTCCTAGTAGATAGTACGGCAGGGCACGCTGTGTTGTCCTTCATGGATGGTTTTTCAGGGTATAGTCAGATAAAAATGGATCCTCGGGATATGCAAAAAAAGTCGTTCATCACACAGTAGGGAACCTTTTGCTACAAGGTTATGCCTTTTGGTTTGAAGAACGCTGGAGCTACCTATTAAAGAGCAGCTATGACTTTACTGCACGACATGATACACAAGGAACTCGAAGTCTATGTAGATATGATAGTCAAGTCCAAGGAACGACTAGGGCACGTTGCTGCATTAGAGAAATTTCTCACAAGGATTCAAAAATACCAACTCCGTCTCAACCTGCAGAAATATGTATTTGGAGTAACTTCTGGAAAATTGTTAGGATTTGTGGTCAGTCAAAGAGTGATCGAAGTGGACCCTGTGAAGATTAAAGCTATCCAAGAGATGCCACCGTCTAAGATTGAAAAGTAGATTCGAGACTTTTTGGGGAGAATCCAATATGTCAGCAGATTTATCGCTCAACTCACCAACATCTGCGAACCTATTTTCCAGCTTCTTAAGACTTTCGACCAAGTCAAGGAGTATCTCTTGAACCAGCCTATTTTGGTTCCACCTACACCGGGTGAACCACTTCTTCTTTATCTGTCAGTCATAGAAGAAGCTATGGGATGCATGTTTGCACAGTATGACAAAGATACTCGCAAAGAAAGGGCAACATACTACATCAACAAAAAGATGTTAGAGTATGAACGAAAGTATTCAGTCCTCGAAAAAACTTGCTTAGCACTGATATGGGCTACTCAGAGACTTCGACACTATATGCTATCTCATTCAGTTATCTTGTTATCTCGGATGGATCTTCTTAAATATCTCTTCGAGAAG
Source organism: Akebia trifoliata (assembly GCF_017979445.1). NCBI lineage: Eukaryota > Viridiplantae > Streptophyta > Magnoliopsida > Ranunculales > Lardizabalaceae > Akebia > Akebia trifoliata. Next base: position 25,953,301 of record NC_141388.1, read on the forward strand.
CGGTACTGACAGGGAGAATCGCACGATGGTTGTTGTTGTTATCAGAATTTGACATCACGCATGTTACATAGAAATCTATCAAAGGGAGAGCTGTAGCAGAATACTTGGCAGATCATCCAGTGGTAGAAGGAATAAGGCTTGTTGATCAGTTCCCAGATTAGAATATCTTGCATGTTGAAGAAGAACTATAGAATCAAACATGGCAGCTATACTTTGATGGGGCCGTCAATCAGAATGGGTATGGAATAGGGGTCCTATTTTCTTTGGAAGGATGTCACATTCCGACCGTTATTAAGTTAGCATTTTCTAACACCAATAACACAGTCGAATATGAGGCATGCATCGCTAGGCTTGAAGCTACTTTGAATCTGGGCATTACAGAAATTGAAGTATTCGAGAATTCGGCCTTGGTCATACATCAGTCGTTGGAAGAATGGAAGACTCGGGATGAAAAGTTGAAACCTTATCATAAGTATCTATTAAACTTAGTGACTAAGTTTAAAGTTATCCTGTTCCAACACTTGTCAAGAGAAGATAACAAATTTGCTGACTCTTTAACCACTCTCTCTTTAATGATCCATTTGCCCCCTGACATGGAATTGAGGCCGATCACCATCGAAGTCAAAGACAAACCTGCATATTGCCATCAGATTAGCATTACTACTCGACTACCCGATGGAAAGCCATGGTACACAGATATAAAAAGAGTGTTGGAAAAATGAGAATTCCCGAAAGAAGCATCGAGGAAGGAACGACAAATCCTACTAAGATTAGCATCTAATTCATCATGTGCGTAGGAAGTTTATACAAAAGATTTTTTGATGGGATTCATTTGTCGTGTGTTGATGAAGATCAAGCTGAACAAATAATAGTTGAACTACATTCAGGGGATTGTGGTCTTCACATGAGTGAAATAATGTTAGCCAGGAAAATTATGAGACAAGGGTATTACTGGCCCACGATAGAAACAGATTGTCATCACATGGTCAAAACCTGTCATAAATGTCAAATACATGCGAACCTCATACATGTGCCACCATCTCAATTAGTTAGGCTAACTTCACCGTGGCCATTTTCAGTTTGGGGAATTGACATTATTGGTAAAATATCGCCTATGGCATCAAATGGCATGAATACATTCTAGATGCTATCGATTATTTTACTAAGTGAATCGAAGCTGCCTCTTATGTTGTTCTCACAGCATCTCGAATTGCAAAGTTTATCCAAACGAACATCATCAGTTGATACGGGGTACCTTTGGAACTGATTTTTGATAACGGGTCACACTTCAAAGCTGAGGTTATTACATTGTGTTCAAAGTTCAAAATCTCACACCATAAGTCATCTCCTTACCGCCCTCAGACCAATGGAGCAGTCGAAGCAGCTAATAAGAATCTTAAGACTATCATCAGGAAAATATATCAATCACATCGAGATTGATTAGAAAAACTGCCATTTGCATTATGGGCATATCGAGCTTCAATTCGATCCTCTACTGGACCTACTCCCTACTCCTTAATGTATGGCATGGAAGCAGTCTTGCCAATTGAAATGAAAATTCTGTCTCTCAGGATCTTTTGGAAAGTCAGTTATCAGAAGTAGATTGGGTTTGTCAACAGTATGAAGAATTAAATTTGATCGAAGAAAAACGACTAAAAGCTTTGCACCACGTGCAAGCTTATCAAAGAAGAATCGCCTGTGCGTTTGACAAAAAGATCAAGGCCCGTCACTTACAAGTCGGGGATTTAGTACTTAAAAAGAATTGGGTACCTATCTTTGACCCTAGAGGGAAGTTCAAACCAAATTGGGGAGGTCTGTTCATCATCAAGGAAATATTACTAGGAAAAGCTGTCAGGCTTCAAGATCATGATGGAATTGAATTACCAGAACCAACCAACCTTGATCAAATCAAACGGTATTACATTTAAGGAGGCCATCTTTGGCCGAATCAATTCTCCTATTACTCAGTTCAATATATCCTTTCTCAACTCCTTTGCAGCCTTCTCAAAAAGAAAAAAATTATGTCTTTTTTATTTCTCAGCCAAATTACCTAACCTAAGGGAGGGAAGAATTCAAACTATGTTTCGGTCTGATCCCAAAATTCTGGGGTAGGTAGGCAACCTGAGAAGTTACTTCAGGCTCGACCACATCAAAATAAAAAATTTAGAAAAAATTCAAAAGAAAAAAAAAAATATCTTCAAAATAGGGAAGAAAATTCAAGGCAAAATAAAAGAAATACCACACAAAGGGCATTCGGGTTTTTGAGCCTCAAAATCCCTTTCTTTTTATACACAGTCTTAAATTTACCTATAAAAGTCCTCCTAAGTACCATGCGAAAACTCAAGGAAGATAACAAAGCATGATCAGACAGCAATCCATAAGGAAAAAAAAGGCCTGCTAGGTTGAAAACCCTAAAAGGACGACTTAGGCAAAAATTAAGGCAAGCTCGTAAGGTTGAAAACCCGAAAGGACAACTTTGACAATAATCAGAGCAAAGAAAAAAGAAAGCTCGCTAGATTGAAAATCTGAAAAAGACGATCTAGGCAAAAGTTAGAGCAACTAGATTGAAAATCTGAAAAGGCGATCTAGGCAAAAGTTAGAGCAACTAGATTGAAAACCTGAAAAGGCGATCTAAGCAAAAGTTAGAGCAACAAAGCAAAACAGAAGATAAGCTAAGAACGATCCGAAATGAAACATCAAAAGTCCAAATAATCAAGTTCAATACTTAGCTTAAACCAGACACAGACTCAGAAATCACAAGTATCTTGTTTACGATCGATCTGAAAATTTTTACTTCCCCAAGTGAACCAAGGGTTAACTTGAATTTTGCTCAGTTGCCGCCAAGGGTAATCTTGGATTTTGCTCAGATGTCGCCAAGGGTTATCTTGGATTTTACTCAGTTGCCGCCAAGGGTTAACTTGGATTTTGCTCAGATGCCGCCGAGGGTTTTCTCGGAATTATGCTTAGATACCGCCGAGGGTTTTCTCGGAATTATGCTCAATTTTTACTCAGTTTCACACAGTACACACACTCACACTTGTACTTTTTAGTCAGGGAGAATTCTTTAAAATTCAAGGATCTGACACTGTTAGTGAGAGCTCTCGCTTAAGGACTTGACAACTTTTTAGTTCGAGGAGAGTTTTACGCTCAAGGATCTGAACTATCTACTAAAATAGCTTTGGCATTCAGGCTGCAAAATGAACTATCACTAGCTTTGGCACTCGGATATCGCACTATCTACCAAAATATATTTGCTATCTAGTTTGCTTCAACCTTCTGTCAAAGAGGGGCATCTGTAAACACCCAATTTTTACATTTGCCTGATTAATCAATTTGTCAACTCGATTGTAACGGTTCCAATTGATGGATGATTATTCCAATGCTATATTTATTGTTAGATATGTTTCAGAAATCTAGATGAGGTATCTCAAACTAACAAAATCGTAGAAACCACGCTACTCTGGGAAAATATAACTCCAAAAACATAAAGATCATCATTTTTCAGGCAAAAAGAAGCTTTATGATAAAAATCACTAAAAACAATCAAATTACCAAAATACCCCTACCTCAAAACATCCCTAGAGCCTACATTACGATTAGGAAAACCCTTTCAAACACATAAAATAACAAATCGAAATCAAATAAATCATTTCGCCAATTTTCACAAATTTTGACGAAATTACGAAAATGCCCCTCATAAAATTCACGATCATTTCTCATAAAAAAATTTCATAAATGACACAAACCAATATTCTTAATGAATTCCTTATGAAAAATCAATTTCGAAACATCCTTGGACATTGAAAATCGACTTAAAATGCAAAAAATCCTCTTTGAAGGTAAAACGGTAATTTTACAATTTTAATAATTAAAATTTCTAAAATTAATAATTAAAACATTAATTAATGTAAAGTGAAATTCTAGTTAAAATTAAAGTCAATCAAGTAAGACTCAAGTCAAAATCTTAAAGTAAAGTCAATTAAGTAAGACTCAAGTCAAAATCTTAAAGTCAAGTCAATCAAGTAAGACTAAAGTCAAGTCAATCGAGTAAGACTAAAGTCAATTAAGTAAGACTAAAGTCAATCTAGAGTAAAAGTCAAAATCCTAAAATAATTCTAATTAAATTATAACTCTACCTAAAACAATTCTAATTAAAATATAACTCTACCTAAAATAATTCTAAATAAACAATAGCTCTCTCTAAAAAAAATTATAATTAAACACTAACTCTATCAAAATAAGCACTTAAAAAATCTATAAATAGGGGTCCCTACAACTTATTTTCGTATAAAAAAATAAATCCTAAGAAAAGTAGGTCAAAAAGTTTTCCTAGCCTCCCATAAATCCTAATTTGAAGTCCCAACTCCTTACCTAACATTCATACCTCAACTTTAACTCAAAAAACACCTAAAAATCCTTACAAAACACCCTAGAAATCCATAAAAATTTTAAAAAGTTCAGAAGGAAATATTTTATTTTGGAGATCCGAAACGAATCCGGTGACAGAATGAAACGATGAGTGTTGTACGAAGAACTATTCTACCAGATCTGAAGGAACAAGACCGTTGTCTTCGTAAAGGTAAAGATTAAATTTTTTTTATTGATTAGGTCTTTTTAGCAATGTAGTTATATTTGGGAATAAGTAGAGATCGGCATTGGCTGGGTGGGTTTGGTGCCTAACACCTTCCAATCCCGTGACATGATCCCCGGACTTAGTATTTTTTTTTTGAGTAGATTAGTTGTTTTTATCCGTTTCGAGTCGATGTTTGGTTCGTAAACCGTAATAACTAGGTGGCGACTCTCAAACCTCAAAGATCAAAAGCGGATCCGCGCACCCCGTGGATCGAGGGCGCTTTCAGCCACAACCTCAGGCTCTACTGTTGCTGTAGGAAGATCGTGTATTACTTCATACTCCTCTCCACTATCAAAGGGTACTTGAGGCCTCACTTCATCAAAATTGCTTGAAAAACTATCCTTACGAAGAGTGGCCTTCTAGTTTTTACCGTTTTCAGAAAACTCCCCTCTCAAAACTTTGAAGATGTTGAATTGACACATCTGAAGAGAAAAGAATGCATGATAAATGTAAGTAACCAACCGAGACCTATACCCAAAAACCACAAGAAACTCAAAAAATATCAAAACACGAAAAAGCCCATACCTTGGCCAATTCAAACCCCAAGCCATTTGTCCCAAACCCATGTCCACCTTATTGAAGCATTTTGCCGGACATGTGGCATGCTCGACATGAAATAACTGTCCCAAGTAAATAAAAATCCCACCTAAACCACCCCTACCTAAGCCCATCCAACACCTTACCTATCCCCAAATCTCATCATTTCTTCAATCAATTTCATTGAGGCATTTCATCAAACACTTTAAAATATATTTGTGGATGTTTAATTATCGAAAAATAGCTAAGTTAAACCTAGTTTTCGAAAATCTTATCTACTTTAAATGCAAAATCAACTTTTACCGAAGTGAACACAAATTGAAATTTTTTACTTTCAAATCATTTTTTTATCAAATATTTTCAAGAGCCCTATATCGTACCATGAAACTTATTCTTTTTGAAAGATTTGAGAGTCATACATCGAGTCAAGAAACCTAGAATTCTAGGTATAATCCCTATTCGACCTAGAGCTTGGAAGGAGTGGCTTTTTATTTTAATAGATTCAATATGTGTTCATTAAAGTGAGATGCGAACAAGCACGCATACTCGAGCTTGGTTAGACAAAAGAAGTTTGAGTCTACATCTACGCCTTTGTGAATCACTGCACACAACTCTCAGAAAAAATGAGCAGCTGTAGACACCCCATATTTGCCTAAATCGAGCCCGAGAACACCAAAAATCTTTCAAGAAAGGATTTAACCCAAGTTAATTTTCAAGAGGGTTCAAAACCCCATTTTCAAACAACCACAAGGCCTAAAGGCTATTTTTTAAGATTCTAAACTAAGCGTGGTTGTACCTAACCCTTGGCCAAGCTTAATCTTAAGCCTGGCCATACCTCAATCTTATCCAACTTATTTTTTTCATTCCAAAGGTGACTCATAGCTAGACATAATTTTTGTTTAAGCCTTAGTTTACCCAAGGCTAATTCTATTACAAGCCCATGTGAACTCGAATTTTGTTTAGGATAATTACCTTTTAACCCACTCTTTAATGATTTTTTCCTCAAGAAAATTTGTCACTTTTACTCTTTTGTCCATCTTATAACCCTTCAATAATCCTACAACTTTGGTCTTCTTGTAAATTCTCTTATTCTTCCAACAAAGACCCTTGGTCAAATTGGTCCTCACATGAGTGTAATTACTACCCTAACCTTATCTTGTTAGAATTAAATTACGGTAGATTACCCTTATATTCCCCAAATCTATTATCAATCTGAAAGCGCCCTCGATCCGCGGGGTGCGCGGATCCGTTTTTGACCCTTGAGGTTTGGGAGTCGCCACCTAGTTATTGTGGTCTAGGAACCAAACTGACTCTAAAATGGATAAAAATTAATCTACTACAGAAAAATCTGAATCCGGGGATCATGTTACGGGGTTGGAAGGTGTTAGGCACCAACCCCGCCCGGCCATTGCCAGTCTCTACTTATCCCAAATAAATCTACATTGCTAATGACAAACCTAGATTAAAAAATAAAAAAAAACTTACCTTCGATCTGCAAAAGTGCTATTCCCTCAGATCTGGTGAAAACGGCTCCTTGTACCGTATTCCTTACTTCGTTCTATCTCCGGATCTGATTTCTGATCTCCGAGGTAAGGTATCTCCTTCTTGGATCTGGATACTTTGAATTTGTTGTGAATTTTTGGGGTGTTTTTGAAAGGTTTCTAGGTATTTTTTAGGCTAAAATCGGAGTAGGGGTGTTAGGGAAGGAGTTGGGGCTCCAAAATTAAGGTTTTGGAGAGGTTGTGGAGGTTTCTTCACCTACTTTTCCTAGGGTTTTTTCTTTGATACGAAAATAGAGTGTGGAGGCTCCTATTTATAAAGTTTTTAGAAGCATTAGGGTTTGATTAGGGTTTCATTTTAGGGTTTCAATTAGGGTTTAGACTTTGGTCTCATGAGATGGACTTAGTCTTTAGGGTTTTGACTTTAGTCTTAGGAGATTGACTTGATTAGTTTAGATTAGGGTTTTGATTTAGGGTTTTGACTTTAGTCTTATGAGATTGACTTGATTAGTTTAGATTAGGGTTTTGATTTAGGATTTTGACTTTAGTCTTATGAGATTGACTTTAATACTTGATTTTAGTCTTACTTAATTGACTTTAATTTTGACTTTAGTTTTATTTGATTGACTTTAATATCTTGACTTTAGTCTTGCTTGATTGACTTTAAATTTTTGGAGAACCCCTCTCTATTATATCTTTAATTCTTTGGACCCCCAAATGGAGGGGTCCTTAAAGAAATAATCTTGCGAACCCTCAACAATTTTGCCTGAAAGCCTGATTGATCGATTTTTTTGTTCACATTTTTAAAATTAATTTTATTAATGTTTCACTTTACATTATTTAATGATTTATTTCTTAATTTCGAAATTTTTAATTATTAAAATTGTGAAATTACCGTTTTGCCCTCGGAGAGGATTTTTTACGTTTTAAGTCATTTTTCAATGTTCCAGGATGTTTTGAAATCAGTTTTTCGTAAGGAATTCAATGGGAATGTTGGTTTTTGTCATTTATGAAATTTTTTGTGTGAAATGGTCATGAATTTTATGAGGGGTATTTTTGTAATTTTGTCAAATTTTGTGAAAATTGGTGAAATAATTTATTTGGTTTCGCTTTGTTGTTTTATGTGTTTGAATGGGTTTTCCTAAGCGTAATGTAGGCTCTAGGATTGTTTTGATGTTAGGGGTATTTTGGTAATTTGGTCATTTTTAGTGATTTTTATCGTGAAGCTTCTTTTTGGTTTGCAAGATAATGATTTCTATGTTTCTAGAGTCGTATTTACCTAGCGTAGCGTGGTTTCTAATTTTTGTCAGTTTGAGATACCTCATCCGGATTTCTGAAACATATCTGGTAACAAAATGAAGCATTGGAATAAACATCCATCATTGGAAACCTTTGCGATCGGGTTGACGAGTTGATTAATCAGGCAAGTGCAAAAATGGGGTGTCTACACAATCCTAGAAGTTTCAATGTAAATTGACCAAGTCAAGAGGTTTTGACAACTTTGCCCAACTCATATAATTCTCTAAAACTTGTGAGCAAAGACATTCTTAACCCTAAGTTGTAAGAGAATTAACTAGGCTGAACAACCGTAATGTCCAAACTCTTACCACATATTTATATGTCATCTAGCCTAATTCTCTAGGACTTAACCCAAAGCCAATGACTTAGGACCTTTCTACCCTCCTTAAAGAATTCTCTAGAAACTATGACTTTTATTATCCTATCTTTTGATCTTCATGGTTGGTGAGACCTATAGGTGAGTGAAAAAGCATCAAGTCTAAGGAAATGAGAGGTAATTTGAGTTTTTTTAGAAGTTTTATTGAGAATATTGGGAACCCTAGGATTTAGGATAAGTTTATCCCCAAGAATCTCTTAAAATCCTATAAATAAAATCCCTATTCAAGGTAAAAGGTAAAAAGAGCTCAAGGGATCTAAAATTCTATCCAAGTTTCTCCTTAAAACCCTCTAGTCTATCAAAACTTTGTCCAAATCTCTTCTCAAACACCCAAGAAGTTCTAACTAAGAATAAGAAAAAATCAAGGTAGGGTGTAGTTTAATTTTTTCATTTTTCTATGTAATCCCCTCTTCTACCTATTTCCTTCTTTACATTAAGCAAGTTTATTTTCATGTTTTCTTTTCTTGTAGTATTATAGATCTTAAGTTGCTTTAATGAGGCTTGGAAGTAAAAAGTAAAACCTCTTAGAGGTAATATCCTCTTGTAAGTCCTCAATAAGCTCTGAAAAGCATTAGAGTAATTATTTTTTTACTTTCTTAACAAGTTTTAAATTTCTAGTATAGAAGTCTTTATTTCCTTTAAATTCCTTGCAAATTTGAATTCCTAAAATAGAGATTTTCATAGTTTCATTTCTAATGGCTTAAAAGCTAGAGAGTAATCCCTTCTTGTAGGTAATCTTCTCTTTCTAAGTCCATTACATGTATATACTATATGTACACATATCACAATATTTTCTCTAAAATATCTAAGGTTCAAAGGTGGGGATCTACCTAGATATACACCTAAATCTCTAAGCTAACAAAAAACTAGTCCCAAAGAGGACTCAACTCATGCATAAGGTCCCTAGTCTTTTCATGGTGGTGTCCAACTCATGGACACCACCTAATAGTTAAACGAACAAAAATATGCTCCCAAATGATCACATAACTCTTTAAAAAATGTCTTGGGATCTAAGAAGGTGAAATCTATGTGAATTCCCACCAAAATCCTAGGCTCATAAAAAATTCCAACAAACACATTCTTTTGTTTTTAACTTTCTCACTATCTTAAGTTGTTCATTTTCTAAAATTAGACTATAGTTCTTTTGCCTTTTAATCTTCCTTACAATTTTCTTTAATTTTAAAACCCAAAAAGAATTTTCCAATCTTCACATATGGTCAATTATTGGTAACTATCTTAAGATGGGAGAGATAAGCTACCTAACACCTTACTTTTCCCTTCAACTGAACCTCCTTACTTTAGATTTCTAGGTAGATCATTTCTTCTTATCTTTTGGATATGTGAGTCACTACAAACCAAAAAATAAATTAAAAGAAATCTTTTATAGTGTCTATAGAGGGAAATAACCGCGCAGTTATCTAGATTGTACACATATCCAAGCTGGTTGAGTAGTACCATGCACAGATCAGCATATGGGGCGCTACTTGACAGAAGGGCATGCCAAGGTAGAAAGTACATGACCTAACTAGAAGAGTAGTATAACATTGAACTAGACCTGGTCTACTAGTAGGGCAGACTTGGTCAAAGAATATTGATAATTCTGGTTTGCGCAAGTTAAGCCTAGACATTTTGGAAGAGATCTCTCTAGTATAGCCTACAATCCAAAAGATCCCCATTCTATTTAGGATCCTAAGAATCAGGGATTCTCTGGGATCACCTCCCGTAAAAGGGGAAAATCCTGATTTGAATAAGAAGATCCATAAATAACACAATAAGCACAGATTAAGGGATCCCTTTTAGCAGATTGGATGTTTAACCAGTATATTTGATTATTCCTCTATTTCTCTAACTTGAGCGTCGAAGAGTTTTTGACAAGTACCACGCCAGTACTAACAAAGAGGTGACAAGAGTAACTTTGGATCTGTGAGGCAAAGTCTATCAGCACCGTTCGTCGAAATTTGAGCTCAAATATTTAGCACTGTCCGTGGGAATTCAATAGCATATTAATTTCAATCAAAACAATGAGCAGATCCATTAGAACCATCGAAGTCAATGCACATCCACCCGTGGTACCTACTACAGATGTACAACTCTTGGCAATGTTAGAAATCATGAGGAAGTAGCAAGAGTAAATGTAGAAGAAGATGGATGACTTGGTCGAACAAAATCAAAACCTGAGTTAGCGTCTTGAAAAGCAACAACCAGCAAGATAAGATTTCCCTCTGACAGATCCTCAACCTCCTATAAGAGATGATCGCATTTCAAATACTGAAGGAAATTCTCAATCGTTGATCCCAACGGGAGAAGGAGAAATAAAAGTTGCCACTATAACTACTCGAGCAGAGCCCACAATGGTTCTAACTTGAAAACAGGTCAGAGAGATGATTCGAAAGGAGAAGGAGACGATAAAGAGTGAAAATATTGGCACGATGGTAGCACAAGCTGTCAAGGAATTCAGAAGTCTCCCTTTACAATAGAGATCTTGGTAGAAGAAATCTCGAATAAATTTGTGCCATTACATTTCACCCCTTACTTTAGGACAAAGGACCTAGTAAAGCATTTATTCTATTTTCGACAAATGCTTACATTGTGGGAAGGGAATGAGGGCTTAATGTGTAAGTTGTTCCCTTTTAGTTTGTAAGAAAACGTATTAATCAGGTTTCACAAATTGTCGTATGGATTAGTAACTTCTTTTGAAGAGCTTTGTATTGCCTTTGTAACACGATACATTGATAACAGGAAGAGTAACGAAGATGTAGACGTTCTTCTCAGCCTGAGAATGCAGTCTGCGAAAAATCTCAGAGAGTTCACAAAGAGGTTCAGGAAAAACACGATGTCCCTGGAAAGTTGCGCAAGAGAAAGACAATACCGACGTTTAGAAATTCTTTGCCATCTAGTTCAAGATTGTATAGGTTTCTCGTGAAGAAGGGACCCGAGACACTAAGTGAACTGTTCGAAAGAGTAGAAAAATATATTAGATTGGAAGATGATCCTTGGAACTCAGTCGGGAATAGCAAGGTAATACACGCTGTGGTGAAGCCCAGCAAGTAGCATCAACCACAACAGCAGAGCAGAAAGAGACTGTTCGAACAGGATAGGAAACGGAAGAGAAAAGGGACATATTTTTCCATGCCCCTTTGCAAAATCTTATCGCTCATTGTGAATAAGCCTTACTTTGAGGGGCCAGCACCACTTCCTTTAGATAAGATAAATTGATATGAGCGATATTATGAGTATCACAAGGTGTAGACACATACAACCAATAGGTACCAGGCCTTGATAAGGTTTCTAGAGAGATTGGCAAAGTATGACAGACTGAGGGACCTGCCTAGAAGACAAAGAGATAATCTACCCTGAGACAGGAATCATAGGTCTGATTAGTCACATATTGAAGGGCATGATGGAAGGGCAGTAGTTATACATACTGTCATTAAGCAGGAGACTAGAAGGTCAGGCTTGAATAAGATTGATGAAAGAATTAAGAAGCGACGAGCAGAACACCTTGTTCACGTCTATACAACAAGAAGTGGGTGCACAAAACAGATGGAGTCTATGGAGAGCAAATCGTGGCTTTCATGAAAAAAGATTTGGAGGAGGTAGTAAGACCCCATTATGATGCACTACTAGTAACCTTTCAGGTGGGCACTTTCACTCTCAAGAGGGTGTTGATTGGCAACGGTAGTTCAGTTGACATCTTGTATGCTTCGACCTTTCTGAAGATAGGTCTTAACAGAATTGTGCTCATTCAAGCAAGAGCCCCTTTGATTGAGTTTGACAGAAGAACAAGCCAACCATGGGGAGAAATAATCTTGCTTGTGTAGACAGTACTAATAACCTTGATGACTAGGTTTATGGTCACCGAAGCAAATTCTCCATACAATGCCATACTGGACAGGTAGTAGACCCATGAGATGAAGGTTGTACCTTCAACATACTACAAAGTCCTGAGATTCCCAATGTTGTAAGGGATGTGGCATATATGAGGGGATCAGATAGCAGCCCAAGTGTGTACGTTGGACAAAAAAGAGATATAAAAAAAACATTCAGCAATAGCAATTACAGTAGGGGAAACCAAACATAGAGAACCCCCATCCTTGGAGAACATCCAAATGGTGGAGGTAGGGGAAGGTAGGTAGATTGGAGTAGGGACAGAATTGAAGTTAGAAGAGCTAAAAGAGCCAACAGATTATCTGAGGATGAACCGGGATGTTTTTACTTGGTCCATAAAAAGAAATGTCGGGGATCAGCCCTGAAGTGATCTGCTACTATTTGAATATCAAGCCAGTGAAACAGAAGCCAATGAGATTAACACCTCATTTCTGAGAAGTAGTAAATGAAGAGGTGAGTAAGCTGATCAAAGTAGAATTCATCAAGAAAGTGCAGTTTTCTGATTGGATAACAAATATAGTAGTAGTACCAAAGAAGAATGGGAAGGTTAGGGGTTTGTATTGATTTTACAAACTTAAATAAGGCCTGCTCTAAGGATAACTTTCCTATACTAAGCGTAGGCTAGCTAGTAGATGCTACTTCAGGTCATGAAAGGCTATCCTTCATGGATGGCTATTTAGGATACAATCAGATACAGCTTAACCCAACAAACTAAGGGAAGACATCATCATCACCAAGGAAGGGTTTTACTGCTACAAAGGTTATGTCCTTCGGGTTGAAAAATGTAGGAGCAACTTATCAGTGACTAGTAACAGAGCTCTTCAAAGATCTGTTGGGAAAGACCATGGAAGTCTATATTGATGACTTGTTGGTGAAGAACAAAAAGAAGGAAGAACACGTTGATTTGGAGGAGGTCTTTTCACGAGTAAGGAAGGTTGGGATGAAGCTTAACTTGGAGAAGTACACTTTTACGTTAATTTCAGGGATGTTCTTAGGTTACTTGGTTACAAAGAAAGGTATAGAAGCCAATCCGGACCAGATCAGAGCACTACTAGAGATGCCCTTCCCAAAAATACAAAAACAAGCCCAAAAATTGGCATGAAGGCCCTTAACAGATTCATATCCAGGTCTTCAAATAAATGTAGGCCTTTCTACCAACTATTACGAAAAAAACACCAAGTTCGAGTGGATAGAGGAATGTGAATGAACTTTTACAAAGTTGAAGAAATACTTGGGACGACCACCTATTCTTTCCAAACCAGAAGTTGGGAAGGAACTTGGACTGTACTTAGTAATTTCTAAGTATGTACTTAGTTCAATCTTTGTTAGGGTTGGGACAGCGACAGAGTAGCCCATCTACTTCCTAAGCAATACCTTCCTCGATGTAGAAATACATTATCCCATAATCGAGAGGATGAGACTAGTTTTAGTTTACATGACTTTGAGCTTGAGACTGTACTTCTAGGCATATCGAGTACAATTCATCATAAAGTATCCCTTGAAGTCTGTCTTAGAAAAGACAGAAGGATTGGGCATAATGGAAAAAAAGGTTGTACAACTAGCAGAATTTGGACTTGAATACAAGCTTAGAGTTTCGCTAAAAGGCCAAGTAGTAATGGACTTTTTGGCGGATTTTTCAATGGAAAAAAGAGAAGATCCATTGGTAGAAGAGCTGGATAGCATAGAAGAAGGGTAAGAGATAAGCAACCATCCAAGATGGAGACTCTACGTTGATGGGTCTTCAAACTTGGAAAGATCAGGAATATGGGTGGTATTGATCACTCCTGACGGCTTGAGGATATAAAAGGCAATCAGATTAGGATTCAGGGCATCAAACAACGAAGTAGAGTATGAGACAATGCTACTCGGCCTCAATTCGTTGGCAGGTCTAGGGGTAACAGAGGCGACAGACTATAGTGACTTGCAGCTAGTAGTCAACCATGTCAATGGAATATTTGAAACACGAGATCCCAAGATGTAGCTCTATTTGAAAAAAATTTAGGTCTGCTATACTTCGAGTTGGAGAAATAAGAATAAAACACATAACAAGGATAAACAACAAACACCCAAACGCTCTAGCCTTCATAACCTCAATGTTGGCAGGGCAAGACAAATGAGAATTGCCAATAGGCTATCAAAAAAAACCTACGATAGACGAGCTAGAGATGGTTAGTGTACTAGCTGCAATTGGAGATCAGAGGTGAATGAGCCCAATTTTTGCCTTCCTACAATTAGGAATGTTGTCTAACGATCCAAAGGAAGCAAGACGCGTGAAGAGCAGAGTAGAAAGGTATGCCATACTAGATGGGAAGTTGTATAGGAAGTCAGCATGAGGGCCATTCCTAAGTTGCCTAATGCTAGGATAAGCATAGGATATGCTAAGTGAGATCCATGAAGGAGATTGCAGAAATCATTCGGGGACAAAATTTCTGGACCATAAAGTACTCTTTTAGGGGTATTCTTGGCCATACTTGCAGACGGATATGGCTTTGTACATTAAGCATTGCAATAATTATCAAAGACATGGGAGAATAATCCATTAGCCAGCAATGCAACTCAATTCCCTCATCAGCTCTTGGTTGTTCACACAATAGGGGATTGATCTAGTAGGTCCATTGCCCAAGGCACTAGGTAACCTAACATTCTTGCTGGTTATGACAGACTACTTTACCAAGTGGACGGAAGCACTCCCTTTTACCAAAATTTGTCAGTAGGAGGTCCAGAAGTTCATATGGGAAAACATAATCTACGATTTGGTCTACCACACACTATAATCTCGGACAATGGAAGACAATTTGCAAGAGAACAGATCAAAGATTTTTGTAGAGAATATGAGATAACGCAGTTATTCTCCATGCCACAGTATCCACAGGACAACGAAAAGGCTGAAGTCATAAACAAAATACTAATACACATGCTAAAAAAGAAGTTGGACGAAATAAAAGGAAAATAGATAGCGATCTTGTACGGTGTACTATGGGCCTACAAGACAACTGCCAAAATCTCCACAAGGATGTCTCCATTAGTTATGGCCTATGGAATGGAGGTAGTAATACCAAAAAAGAATTGCTTCTCCACAATAAAGTCAAAAGTAGTGTAGACTCACTAGTATGACCAACAGATAATCGTAGAATTGGATTTGCTAGAAGAGAAACGAGAAGCAACACTAATAAGATTAGAGAGTTATCATTAGAAGTTGCAAAATTACTTTAATAAAAGAGTCCGCCACAAGCAGTTCAAAAAAAGAGACCTAATGCTACGTAGAGTATTCCAGAATATAGAAAAGTAGAATAGTAGAAAACTAGGTCCCAATTGGGAAGGACCATACAGAATAGCAAAAGTAGGCTAGAAAGGAGTATATTATTTGGTGACAATGACCGGTCAAGAGTTACTTAGACCATGAAACACTTGTAACCTCAAAAGATATTATAAATAAAAAAAACTCCTTCTAATGCCGATAGCTTGCATATGAAAATAGCCAAGTTGGGCCCCACTTGGGTCCAGGCTTACGTGGTTCTACTCTGCCTTAATTGGCAGGATATGGAACTAGTCGGGACTTTACTTTGTCAAGAGTATTATAGCACTAAAGATGGATCCAGCCTAGATCTGGGCCTACGTAGGTCTTCTCTACCTTAATTGGCTAAGTAAGAAAATGGTCGGGGCCCTACTCTGACACGAGTATTATAGCACTAAAGATGGATCCCACCTAGTTTGGGCCTACGTGGGTCTTCTTTGCCTTAATTGGCATAGTAAGAAACTGGTCAGGACCCTACTCTACTACGAATATTATAGTACTAAAGATGAATCCCACTTGGATCTGGGCTTACGTGAGTCTTCTATGCCTTACCTGGCAGGACAAGAAGCTAGTTGGGGCCCTACTTTGGCACGAGTAACATAACACTGAGTTAGGCTCTTTTGAGAGTATAGTTCTTGTAGCTCTCCTCTTCCTTAACCAATAGAATAGAGAGTTGGATGGTCATGCTCTGTCCTGAATGACAGAGCACAAAGATTTGTCCATTTGAGAAACAGATCCTCGTGGCCTTCCTTTACCTATAGTGGAAAAAGAAGAGTGTTGAACGACTATAGTTTGCCTTAGAAGGACAAAAGTACTATATAACACCCTTTTGGGGGAGCAAAGGCGAACATAATGCAACTTTTCTTTGAAAGCATTAAGTGATGTCCTGCATAATAGTGAGTTAGAGCCTTATTGAAGGACAGTAACTCATAAGTACCTTACCGAGAGAAGAAAGTTATATCATTCAAAATCTTAAATAATTTCCTTATTAAAGGATAACTATTATGTGCCTTTTTACGAAAAGATTCCATCGAAGTAAGAGAAACTTAAGGTAGAACTTGGGGAGAAGAGGTAGCAAGGCATAAAACATGGGTATTACAAGCAATGTAAAGCATAAGCAGCGCAAACAATGCAAAAAAAAAAAATTATGTTAAAGGCATAATAACAATTGAGCGCGCATCACAAAAGTGCAAGTAAGGCATAATGTTAAAGTTCATGTTAAGTTAAAAAAAACAGGCTAACAGATGAGTATGCAATGCAAACAATGTGAAAAAAGTAAAGTTTATGTTAAAGGCAGAGTAGCAGTTGTCATAAAAACAAAATTTTCATTAATAACATAAGGAGTACAAGAAAAGATCCTAAAAATGGGAGAGTACATCAACAAAAATAGAACAGTAGCAAAGTATAGTAGAAATAGGTCTTCATTCGATAGCAGATGACTAGTTGGCAGAGGGTGAGACCTCAACAGGATTAGGAGGATTGATTGTCTCATCCAGATCGGCACCGATAACAAAGACAGGAGGCAAGTCATTAGCAAGGGCAGGCGAACCGATCATTTTGATTTGATCCAAATATATGGTTCACCTAGCCTCCATGAGTTCACCTAGGATTCGGTCTAGGACAGCAATGGGGTTCCCCTCCTCATTTAGTTGAAAGGGTGAGACTCGTCCATAGTAACCAGACAACTAAAAATTTCCTTGACAGGAGGACCTTCAAGACCATCGTAGTCCTCATTATCTTCTTCATCCTCTTCCTTCCCATATTGAAGTCGAGTAGCCTCGAAACATTCATGATAAGTCTTGGTAGAAGCTTACTCTACCAACGAGAGTATTGGACTTATAGTTGCCCCAATGGTTTCTTAATTTCAACCTCATCCTCCTTAGCATGTGTTGTCCTAGCTGTCTCAACACAAGCCTTGAGGGAGCCTAGCTCAAGTTCTTGATGTTATACCTGCTCTTGGAGATCCGTCAGTTCTGCGTGTTTCCTCTACACTCTCTCCTTGTAGCTGTCCAATTCTAGTTGGACAACACCTCAGGAATCTGTCGACTTCTTATTTTTGACCTCTAAGTCTAAGTTTACCTTCGAAAACTAGGTAAAATTAGCCTCTAACTCCTCTCTAGCCTCTTGGGAAAATTGGCTAAATGAGGCCAATTCAACCTAGAGTATAGTGATTTTTTCCTCATGTTTTCTAGTCCAAGCAATTGTCTGGTTCTCAACCTCATTCCATTTTAGGAAGGCCTAAGTATCTAGGTGTTGGCCTATAAGAAGAATAAAGTAATTAAGTGAGTAAAACATGAAGAATAAGGAATAGAGTGGGAAGAGTAGAAAATTACCTGATAAAGGCCATGAACAAATTGATCGAAGCCTATGTCAACATTGGCTCGGTCCGCAACATCCCAATCTTTGGGGTAAATGGAATGGGAGAGTAGAGAGGCAGGAATGACAGAGTTCCTCACCCCAAAACTCTTGTTGTAGACATGGTCGAAGCAAGGTCAAGAGTCAGTGTTCTTGTTTCCATCCTAGAGGAAGACCCCACAACTCCTCCAAGGGAATGTAGCTTCTTCCAAGGGAGTCAAAAAGTCACTACCCCATGGAGGGAAAGGACTCCTCAAACTCTTCATAATCAGCCTGCATCTTTCACGCTGCTGAAACTCAAAAATAGGGTTGTGCTTCCTAATGGTGTCCGAGCTCTGCACCACCTGAGCGTGAATCTCCTTAGAAAGCTCAACAGATGCAGTAGTTGCAACATTTACAATAAAAGCAACAATAACAACAGAAGCAAAAACAGAAACAGAGGTAGAAGTTGGGTCATTTTGCTCCCCACGTACCAATGCTAGCTGACCTACTTCTCTAATGAGGGTGGAAGCATGAAGGACCAGATTCTTCTTTTTCTTCTTCTTATCCTAGTCAAAGGGAGCAGTATCCCTAACAGTAGGGGTGAGGGAGAGAATTCCGAAAGGTTAATGTTCATGGTGTCAGAAGACCCTAAAGGGGTTGGAGGAGAAGGAAGGATAGAAATAAGGGCAAAGGGAGAATAAAGGCCTCCCAAGATCTGTTCAACATGATCAAACGAGGCTCGTTGTGCAGGTGGCTAAGGCAAAATAGAAGGGGAAAATAGATCTGATCTCCTTCTGCCATCCTATCAGCCGTCTTGGTTTAAAGGCCCACTACCACTAGCCTCATATCTTTGAATGCTCTGCACTATTTTTTCTTAGCCTCAGTAGTAGAAAAGGCAAAAGATTATGTGGAAAGAAAAGAAAGCAAAATCAAATTTAAATTCAACTATAGACAAAAATTGAAGAATGGGACACAACCAGGTGTCTAAAACCCAGTCTTACCCTGAAAGATCTGAGGGACTCTAAATCCTTCACAAGTAGCGCCAGGGGTGAACTCCTAGCTCCCGAAAATAATTAAGGGGTCTTTGTACCACCTTTTGTCAGTACTAGGAAGGGACAGAGCCAATCCGACTACTGCACTCTTGGAGGATAACGAGTAATACCCAGGTCACTGGGAATAGCTTTCAGATTATACTTGGAGAAGAAATCATTAGGGGTTATGCCCATCTTCTCCACTATCTCCACCAGACTATAAAAGTTGCTAGACATTTGGCCTGGGACCCGATTTATCTTACTCAACACCTCCCTGAGGAAGGGGAAGAGAAGAAAACTAAGGTCAACCTTAATTTGATCAGCATAGACCATAATTTCCCCTTGACGACACTCGTTAGGGTCCTTGGAGTCTTTGTAGACCTAGATTGACAAAGAGACAAGGATATAAAGTCTCCTCCAAAGTTGGGTCATGCTGGCAACCATTGAGAAATCAAGTTTGTAGAAAAGAGAAGATAAGAATAGAAGATTACCTCAGCTTGAGAGAGGTAAGAGTGACAATGAAGCAGAAAGAGAAAAAAAGAAAAAAGGCGTCGTAAGCACAAAAAGATAAAAGTACAAAAGGTAATAGCATAGTAAGAAGGAAAGTAAGCACAAAATTTCTTATTTAAAGGAGAACGTAAAGTAGTACGTACGTTTAGGAAGATAGCCTAATCCAACTTGACCGTCGTAGCTTGGGGCATAGTGTTGATGATAGTGGGGCACGTTGATGGACACAGATGAAAGACGATTCATCTTAGCCGTCAGAAAAGATTTGAAACAACATTGTATTAAATGCGTCGATTCATTAAGAATAGAAATAATTATAAACAATCTGGCAACTAATAGAAAAGAGGTTACGTGTCTTAAGAAGATGACGGGACTTCTCATCTTCTCAAGAAGGGGTAATTATAGAGCAAAATAACCACGTAGTTATCTAGACCGTACATGTGTCTAAGTCGGTTAAGTAGTACCATACGTAGATCAACATACGAGGCGTTGCCCAGCAGAAGGGCAGGCCAAGGTAGAAAGTATTTGGCCTAACTAGAAGGATATCACAACACTAAACAAGACCTGGTCTGCTAAGCAAGGCAGACCTGGTCAAATAATATCCATAATTCTTGTTTGCGCAAGCCAAGCGCAAAGATCTCAGAGGAGATTTCCCTAGTATAGCATATTTAATCCAAAAGATTCCCATTTCGTTTAGGATCCTAAAAATTAGGGGATTCTTTGGGATCACCTCCCATGAAAGGGAGAAACCCTGATTCGAAGAGGAGGATCCATAAATAGCACACTAAGTACAGATTAAGGGGTCCCTTTTTAGCGGATTGGAGGTCTAACCAGTATATTTGATTATTCCTCTACTTCTTTAACTTGAGAATCAGAGAATTTTTGGCAAGTACCACGTCGACACTAATAAGTTGGTGGCAGGAGTGACATCGGATTTGTGAGGCAGAGTCTATCAGCACCATTCACTGGAATCTGACCTCATAGTGTCCATTCATACTTTAATTGAATAGTTGCGACTTCTAAACTTTTGTAGATGAGCTCAAACCACCCCAAAGGTTTCGAAGCCCATGTATTTACAGCTTGATGACTCTACTGGGGAGTCCAAGGGTTCAAACCAGATTTTAATGACCATTGGTGTAGATTTTGAAATATTAACTTCCTAGTTTTTTATAATTAACTTGGTTTTATTTCTTTTATTTTTTTTCTTTTTTATGTGTGGGGAATGTTTGTAATAGTGTAGGACGAGTGGTTTGTGTATGGGCTATGTTCGAAAAGTGCATAAGTGCATTTAAAAAAAAGGTGTGCCAATTTTACAATGAAATCAGTCCCAAACATATAAGCAAATCAACCCCATATTATTACAAACACTCTCCACACATGAAAAAAAGATAATAAAACCAAGTTAGTTTTTAAAAAAAATATAACAAGTTAATGTTTCAAAATTTACACTAATGGTCATTAAAATTTGGTTTGAACCCTTGAATTCTTCAATAGAGTCGCCAAGCTATAGATACGTGGGCTTCAAAACCTTTGGAGATATTTAAGCTCATTTACACAGCTTTAAGAGTTGCCACCCATTTAATTAAAGTATGAATAAATACTATAAAAGATGTTTTTTTAAATCTATTTTTTGGCGTGTAGTGATTCACATATCCAAAAGATAAGGGAAAATGATTTATTTAGAAATCTAAGATAAGGAGGTTTGGTTGAAAGACAAGGAAGGTGTTAGATACTTTGTCCCTCCTATCCTTAAATGGTTACCAATGTAGGACCAAATAATATGATTAGAAAACTAATTTTGGGTTTTGAAAATAAGCAAAATTATAGAAAAAATTAAAATGACAAAAAAACTATATTCTAATTTTAGAAAACTAAGTATTTGAACTAATAAGCAAGCTAAAATAGAAATATTACTTGTTGGAATTTTTGGTGAGCCTAGGATTTTAGTGGGAATTCGTATGAATTTCACCTTCTTGGATTCAAAGGCTCTTTTAGGAAGTTATATGCTCACTTGGGAGCATTTTTGTGTTGGTTTAGCCTTTACAAGGTGTCCATGAGTCAAACACCACCATGAAAAAATTAGGGATCTTATGCATGAGTTGTGTCCTCTTTAGGACTATTTTTTGTTAGATTAGAGATTTAGGTGTAGATCTAGGTAGATCCCTTCCTTTAACCCTTAGCCATTTTAGAAAATATTGTGATGTTTATGCATATATTATATGCATGTAATAGACTTAGAAAGATAAAATTACCTTTAAGGAGAGATTACTCTCTACCTCTTAAGTCATTAGGAAAGAAAATAAAAAAAGTTTATTCTATGAATTTAAATTTTCAAGGAAGTAAACAACATCTAATTTAGGAATTTAAAATTTGCAAGGAAAGTAAATAAATAATAACTAACTACTTTAATGCTCTTGAGAGCTTATTGAGGACTTATAGGAGGAGATTAGGTCTAACAAATTTTACTCTCTACCTCCATGCCTCAAACTAAAGCAAACTAAGATTTATATTGCTAAAAACAAAGAAAGCTTAAAAGTAAACTTGCTTAAATGTAAAGAAGGGGGAATAGATAAAGGAGGAAGGTTTAAAAAGGGATACATAGGAAAATTTTGAAAAGTCACAACTAAACCCCACATTGGTCTCTTTGTCTTCTTTTTTGTTAGAGCTTCTTGGGTATTTGGGAAGGGATTTGGACAGAGTTTTGGCAAGTAAGAGGGTTTTGAGGAGAGATTTAAACATAATTTTGGATTACTTGAACTTCTCTTTCTTTTTGTCTTGGATGATGGTCCTATTTATAGAGTTTTGGGAAATCCTTAGGGATAAACTTGTCTTAAATCCTAGGGTTCCTAATATTCACAACAAAACCACTAGACAAAACTCAAATTACCTATCATCTACTTGGACTTGATGGTCTTTCACTCACCTATAGGTCTCTCTAATCATGATGATCAAGAAATAAGACAGTAAAATATTATAGTTTCTAGAGAATTCTTTAAGGAAGATAGAAAGTGAAAATTTTGAACTTTGTACCGTGTCTAGTCCTAGATAGAGGTGAATAAAATAATTAAAATTTCTTTTGATTTATTAAATTTTAACATAGATTGATAATTTTACTATGTGTTCAAAGTCATTCACCTAACATCGATTTTGCACTTATGTCTCTAAAATGCATTTAATGAAAATACACTTGAAATTTAATCCTTTATTTAATCATGTCATTCAATGACATATTCATATACGATTTACCATCGCATGACATTCACAATATTCAAGTGTAAATTGCGCAATTATAAAACCATGCACGAGACATAAGACATCTAATAGATCGACAATGTGCCTGCATCCATTCTCATGGCAAGTCTCTAGTTTGCAATGCAATTGAAGTTCACTTATAATCTAAACAATCATAACATTACATACTTGACATAGTACTCATTTATAGCATACATTCATCTAGGTGTAAATTAATATAGGCATTTCCATAAACACAAGACAAGTATTTTATACCGGTTCAGCAACGTGCCTACATCCACTCACAAAGTTTCTACCTAGGAACTTGGTATTCACTATCAAAAAGGTTTATGGTTCACCTCGAACCTTTTACATATAATTTTTATACCTAAGCTAAATTCTAAAACCTTAAGATAGAGAGAACGCATCCTCTCAAAATTTGTGAATTTTATTATTCAAAAATTCACGAACCTCTACTATTGTTAAGTATCCTCAATTTTAACAAGAGCTTGGTTTTTGAGGGTCGAACCAAGTAACCACATACATATGTTTTTGAAAATAAAAATAAAATAACAAGGACTTACTCAACACAAGAAAGTTTTCAACAAGTTTTGAGGTCTTCGAGCCCTTGAGTCCACGAGAGATTTTCAACGATCCAATGTTCCAATCATGTTTTCAAGTTCTTTGACTCTTCATGCTTCACTATTTCTTTCAACATCAACTACTTACTCCAAAAGATATGCCAATGTGTACAGGGGTTGAGAAAATGTGAAGAAAGGATTGACTCAAAGGAAGGCCTTAGATTGAATGGGGTTTCAACTAAGGTTTGAACCTTCCAATGTGTAGAGAATGTTTTCTAGATAGGAGAGGGAAGAGCACAAGTTCTCTAGAAATCAATCCAACCCACAAATGAACTCAATAATGAGTTTTAAAGCATTTGGGGTCATTTTCGAAGCTCAATGGTTAAAAATATGACCATTTATCGCTTTCTATCGGTGACGCCATTGGATACTAACGGTGGCACTGTAAATCCCAATGGTGGTGTCATTTGAAATTACAAAAATGCTATTGATGGGTATTTTGGTCATAACTTTCAAACGCTAGCTCTGTTTTTCATGCTATTCGGGGATCTGATAGATCTTACTATATAAGACATCCCCAAACTTCCACCAACGGTGGGCTATGAAAAAAATGAGTGAAATGACCAAAATACTCTTTTTATCATTTATGGTCAAAATGAGTTTTTAGGAAGTCTGGTGATGAAACGATTCGAAGTTGTGATAGATATTAGCTATATAATGTCTCCAAAAAATACCAAGGACAGAACATGGTCTTAGAGTAGTCAAATCTGAAATATTTCCTATATGACCATTTTCGATTCTTGAAAAGTCCGATGAGAGAACAAATCGAGAAAAACAAAATTCTAATCACTACGGGTCGACCTATCAATCATCTAAGTGTTGGAGAATGGTCTTAGGTGGTCTCATTACCTTTTAGGCTTTGTGCACACACATTGGAGTTTTTTATCGAGGTGTGTGCGGTTGAATAGCTTTACTGAAGTCTTCATATGTATTCAATGGCAAATTGATCTGACACGTAACATATATCTCGAAATTGACAAAATATGGAACTAACAATCTTCACTTTTGACAATTACAAGACAAAACCTTAAATTAGACCAAATAGACTGGAAAAATTTTCTAGAATGACCAATATAACTTACACCCGATAAGAAGCTTACAAAAGTGTTTAAAAAATAAAAGCCTAAGATTCTAATTGCTTCGTTCCCCCTTAAGTATTGATTTCCCTGAATGATTTACCTGTAGAATTCAATTGAAACAGTACACACAGGTGAAAACTACATTCTCTCCATTTTTGTCAGTATTTGAAAAATGATGTAATCAACCCAATGTCGATACAATATATTTACCAATAAGCATAGGGGAAAATAATAGTCATACAAGCAATAAATTTAACTTTCAGAGCAATAAGCATGCCGGAAGCAAGACATGAACATGCCAAATATGGTATAACTATTAAGCATAGATATGGCATGATAAACAACACATAAAGATATTACTTAATGACTCAAGGTTGTAACATGCAAACGTGTGCAAAATAATATGTCAAACGCTCAAGCACACACGTAACAGTTGTAAAAGATTTAACTATAGAGAACAACTGGATGAAAAATAAATACCAAAATGATTTTATTATTGAAACATTAGCATAACATGCTAACAAGATAATAAAGATATACAAATAAGAATATATGAATTGTAACATGATAGATGTGTGAGAAGTTATAAAATATATCAATATAAATACTCACACGAGACAGCTTAATAATACATGAATTGTGCCACGTAACCACGTTTGGTCATTATACTCACCAAATGATTTAAAATGAGAAATAAATATAAAAGAATCAAGTTTGAGAGCTTAAGAGGCAAACAAAACACGAGAGGAAATAAAAGAAAAAATTATTATTATTATTTTTTGTTCATTGTATGTTGCTATCGGTGTCGCCATCAACCGTCGTAAAAAATATAATTTTGGCAAAAAAATTTAAAAAACTATTTTTGTGTTTTTCATGCATTGAATATGCCAAAATTGAATTTTTTTTTCGACCTCAAAACTCTCTCAAGAAGTCGTACAAAAAATGTAAAGATTTTGCCAATTAGAAGAATTTTTGAGAATTCAAGAGAGATGCAATGTGTCAAAACTGAGCATGGGAATTGATAGAACCTTAAGACAGTTCTTAGAAGGGATCTATGTATCCAAATTTACTAATGAAATCAATTTTCGTCATTGCTCAAGTTTCGACAAAGTTGGCCACAATGGCCAAAAGTGACGTGAAAATTTTCCTCACTAAAAAATTTCCTGAGGAAAATTTTCACCAAGATAAGTCATAACCTCAATTTTGATTGTAAAAAAATAGAATAAGTTTAAGTCCTCAAATATTTGCCAATTTTAGCTCAAATTTAGTGGACCAACGAAGTTTCGTGGTGCACACATACCTTCGGTCAATTTTTGACCCAAAGCAAAGAGGCTTAAAATCCTCGTATATACCTATATAAGCACAAAATCGGTTTTCACCCAAGATTTACAAGTTTGGTGAAAAAACCGAGAGTTAAAGATTATCCAACATGTGTATGTTTACTTGGACATTGGTTGACGGGAAGCAATGAGTCTCCATAATCCATAAATGGTCTCATTTTAAGAACAGTGTGAGGATACATGTATGCAAATTTACTTATAAACACCATGTTATTGAATAAAATGAATTTCTGGACAATGTGGCCACATTGATTCCAACAACGTGAAAATTTCTAAAAAGAAGCAATTCACGAAAATGAGGTTTGAACCTTAGATATACCAATAAAAGTACACATACTCGAGAGTCTAAAATCAAACCAAGTTTTATGTCGGGGAGCAAAAAGTTTTTTCATTCCTCGAGTGAGTATTTTAAAACAAATATGGGTCTACGATCCCAAATTTACAGATAGAAACTTGTTCGGATAATATAACATAATTTCATAAGAATAACACATACTGCTCACTCAAATTTATCAATTTGGATCAATTTGTGAGTTTTGGACTTAAGAGTGAATGTCTCCAATAACAGTGGAATTTTGGCACGAACGATGGAGACGACGATGAGGAAGAGATAGGAAATACTTCTTCATCATTTGTCGTCGAATCAGGAGAACCTATGTCTTTTGTTGGTTGATTGTCAACCACAAAATTGATGGACTTTTGAATGAAGTACGTTCTCTAATTGATGACTCGATAAAAATAACTATGAATATATCAACATATAGCCTTTCCATTTCTCAAGTCAATCTTTCCTAGGTTTTCATGGTCTCTAAAGACTATAACATTTGTTATTAAAGACCTTAAAAAACTTTACATTGGGAGAAAAGTTGTTCTACAGTTTATCAATTGTTGATCAAACATGTTTTAAGATATACAAAGGAATAAGGTATCAGGCAGTGTTTACAACATTAGCTCAAAAATCTTATTATGAAGTATAACAAGCCATTTCCTACATAACAGAGTTGATTCTCTCAACAACTTCATAATTCTAAGAGAATATTAGGGCTGGGAATTTATGTCAGAACTTGTGATTGTCACAGAATTCAATAAATTGACTATTCTCAAACTCTTCATCATGATTTTTTTAGATCCGTCTAATGACGGACTCATTTCTACTTGAGATTGCTTAACAATTTTCTTGAATTTATCAAATGTATCCAATTTGTCCTTCAAGAATGCAATCCAACAAAAATTGGAGTGGTCATCACCCATTACTAGAAAATGTCTCTTACCTCTTAGAATTTGAATTCTTGTGGGATCCATAAGATTTTTATATGAAGTAGTGCTAAAGGATTTGAGATAGCTAGAGTGTTTATCTTTTTGTGGGTACTACGAACTTGTTTACCAATATGATACTTCCCACAGACATTTCTAGCTTTACTCCACAGCTTGGGCAACCTTCTGACCAATGCTTTTTGAAGCATATCGAGACAAGTTCTTGTAGTAAACATGATCAATATGTTGATGTCACAACTAGACCTCATCAACTTGAACCACATTGCTTACACACAGAATAATGGTTTTTTTTTTATTTTATGTTTTCGATAATAAAAAATTATCGGATGTCCAAAGACCTTTCATGATCAATTTCCTTATTAATATATGAGATCTCACATACCTCATGATTAAAGCTTATTGATTGTTTTCTATCGCATATTTGAAATATACTGAGGAGGCTATATTTCAAACCATCCATACAGAGGACACTTTCAACCTTGGATTTTCTCAGTCCACTAACCGTGTCAGGCCCAACAATCTTAGCGATACAACTATCACCAAAGGTAACAAAGTCTCTATTAAACTCTACCAAGTAACTGAATTTGTTTTGACCACTAGTCTTGTGTTTGGAATAACTGCTATCCAAATACTATTGTGTAAAATTTCTCACCTTAGGAAAGGTGAATCATAAGGTACTGGTTATCCATAGACTTAACTTTTCAATTTAAAATTGATTTTCAAGATAAAATATTATTTTTAGGAGGAGAAGGGATTTACCTATAAAACTCAAATTTCTCTTTCCTTGGTAAGTTTTAAGTGGGGAACCTACTTTCTTTGGTAATCTTGATCTTGAATAAGTCCCTCACAAAAATTTTCACTTTAGGAGGTGAATAATTTCCCACTTCCTTAGACATGGATGACTATTCTTTCTCTAAAGATAATTCATCTTTTTGTAAAAGAGTCTATTTTAACCCATGTAACTTTTACTCTACCACTGAAAATATACCAATAGAGATTATGGTAGTTCTAGAGTAAATGGTCTTGTGTTTAATTTTAATAGGACTAATTTAGCCATAAAAGTTGTAGGTGCCTTCCTCGTTTTTATCATCAGAAAAGAATGTTGCTTGAGAAGAAGATTCATTTACCAATATCTTTTCATCCTCAACTTCATCCACATAAGGGATGGAGACCGTGGTAGATGTCATATGGATCCTGAGGTGTTACATTCTTCAAAATTTGAAGATGCTTGTTCAACACCCTCTAACTCATTTGAGTCAACCCATGTAGCTTATGCAGCTAGTTGTTCCGTTGAACTTATATATTTGGAAATTGGTTATTCTAGGCTTCGAGAAAAAAACTGTGGAAAAATGGCCAATGCCTCCACATTGATAGCATTTAGTATCATTTTTTTACACATATTTAGGTTTACCAATAGTTCATCTTTCTTCATCAAGATACCTCATTTTACTGAACCTATGTGATCCTCTCTTCATATGGGCCAAATTTGTCCCCATCAAAGTCATGTCCTCAAAATCTAGTTCACTTTCACTATTTTCCTCAAGGATAATTTTACTATGAGATTGGGAGAAGGAATGAGATGACATGGAATTTACTTATTTAGGGGGTGACTTTGAAGAAAAGAATCAGGACCACCGTCTACCTCTTTTAGGAAGGACCTTCGAAATGGAGTTCAACCATGGTGAGTGAGCCAATGAGTTTTTCAACACTCATTATTTTCACATCTCAAAATAATAATCAAGGTCGCATTATAACCTAACCTCTTAAGAAGGGACTTAAGAATTTTCATGTAAATTTTTCCTTCCAAAACAAACTATCCTAGGAAGTACATAGAAATACAACAGTCTCTAAGTTTTGCATAAAGTTCTCAAACAAAATTATTTTATTCTATCCTAATGTTCTCAAAATAATTTACTAATATTTGAAGTTTGATGTTTTGACAATGTAGGTTTCTAAGGAAGACAAACTTGTTTTGTCGACCGACATATGACAATAAGTTTAAGTTCACTAGGGGCAATGCACCATGTATAAAATTTAGTATTCTCATATTATGACAACTATCAATTTTTAATTATTTTTGTGGCTTATACTATTCCTCTACTAAGTTTCAAAAATCATAATTCAAGGAAATTGATGAAGATCATCATTCTAATTTACCAATATATATAATTGAGCTGATTAATAGATGGAGGTCTAAAGGATGTCCATTGTCGGACTTAGATATAGTTCAAAGTCTTGGGATCAACTCTAAGATGTTAAGCCTATCAAAAGTAACCCGCTCTAATACTAATTGAGAATTTCGGGCTTCGTACCATGTCTAGTCCTAGAAGGGGGGTAAATAAGATAATTAAAATTTATTTCGATTTATCAAATTTTAACATAGATTGATAATTTTACTATGTGTTCGAAGTCATTTACCTAATATTGATTTTGTACTTATGTCTTTAAAATGTATTTAATGAAAATATACTTGGAATTTAATCATTCATTTAATCCTATCATTCAATGGAATATTCATATACGATTTACTTATTCGGTATTTTTGGCATCGCATGACATTCAAAACGTTTAAGTGTAAATTGCGGAATTATAAAAACATGCACGAGACATAAAACATTAAATTTATCGACAATGTGCCTACATCCATTCTCACGACAAGTTTCTAGTTTGCAATGTAATTGAAGTTTACTTAAAATCTAAACATTCATGACATGACATACTTAACATAGTATTCATTCATTGTATAGATTTATCTAAGTGTAAACTAATAAAGGCATATCCACAAACACAAAACAAGCATTTTATAATAATTCGACAATGTAACTACATCCACTCCCAAGGTTCCTAGCTAGGAACTTGGTATTCACGATCAAAGAGGTTTATGGTTCACCTCGAACTTTTTACATAGAATTTTTATACCTAAGTTAAATTCTAAAATCTTAAGATTGAGAGAACACATCCTCTCGAAAATTCACAAACCTCTACTTTTGTTAAGAATCATCGATTCTAACAAGAACTTGATTTTTGAGGGCTAAACCAAGTAATCACATACATTTGTTTTTTAAAATAAAAATAAAATAACAAAGAATCACTCAATACAAGAGATTTTCCAATCAAGTTTTGAGGTCTTTGAGTTTTTGAGTCCACAAGATCTTTTCGACAGTCCAATGATCTTCATGTTCTTTTGTTCTTCGTGCTTCACTCTTTCCTTCAACATCAGCTCCTTGATCCAATAGATATGCCAATTTGTATAAAGGTTGAGGGAATATGAAGAAGGGATTGAATTAAAGGAAAGTCTTAGGTTGAATGGGGTTTCAACTAAGGTTTGGACCTTCCAATGTGTATAGAATGCTTTCTAGATGGGAGAAGGGAGAGTACAAATTCTTTAGGGATCCATCCAACCCACAAATGAACTCAAGAATGATTTTTAAAACATTTAGGGTCATTTCGAAGTTTAACGATAAAAATATGACTGTTTATCTATTTCTATCGGCGGTGCCATTGGGCACTGACAGTGGTGCCGTTGGAAATTATAGAAACAGTAGCTCCGTTCTCACACCGTTTGGGAATTTGATAGATCTTATTATGTAGAACATCCCCAAACTTTCAATAGGGGGTGGGCCATGAAAAAATATATGAAATTATCAAAATACCATTTATAGTCAAAACGAACTTTTGAGAAGTTCGATGACAAAAAGGTTTGAAGATGTGATAGATATTATTTGTATAATATCTCCAAAAAATCATTGAGGACAGAGGATGGTCTTAGGGTGGTCAAATCTCTAATATCCCCTATATGACCATTTTTGATTCCCAAAAAGTTCGATGAGAGAATGGAACGAGGAAAAAGTTTTCATAATCACTATGGGTCGACCTATTAATCATTTAAGTATTGGGGAGTAGTCTTAGGTGGTCTCATTATCTGTTGGGCTTTATGCACACATATTGAAGTTTTTTGTCGAGGTGCGTGCGATTGAGCAGTTTTACCGGAGTCTTCATATGTCTTCAATGACAAATCGATCTGATACTCAACATATGTCTCAAAATTAACAAAATATGGAACTGATAGAAAGGTCCTAGGTGATTGGCTTTGAGTCAAGTCTTGGAGAATTAGGCTAAATGGTATGTAAATATGTGGTAGGATTTTGGATATTAAGTTCATCTAGCCTAGTTAATTCTTTAACAACCTAGGGTTAAGAATATCTTTGCTCACAAGTTCTAGAGATTATATGGGTTGGACAAAATTGTCAAAATCTCTTGAACTTGGTCAATTTACATTGAAATTTCTAGGATTGATGATCAATTTGGAGAGCATAAGGGTGATCTACCTTAGTTTAGTTCTAACAAGATGAGGTTAGGGTAGTAATTACACTCATGTGAGGACCAATTTGACCAAAGGTTTTTATTGAAAGAATATGAGAATTTATAAGAAGACCAAAGTTGTGGGATTATTGAAGAATTAAAAGATGGGCAAAAGAGTAAAAAAAAGGAATTTTCTTGGGGGAAAAGTCATTAAGGAATGGGTTAAAGGGTAATTATCCAAAACAAAATTTAAGCTCACATGAACTTGTAATAGAATTGGCCTTAGGTGAACCAAAGCTTGAACAAAAATTATACTTGGCTGTGGGGGTCACCTTTAGACTAGGCAAAAAATGCTCTTGGCCATGGGTCACCTTTGGCAAGGTAAAAAATAATCTTGGCCATGGCTGAGGTATGACCAGGCTTAAAATTAAGCTTAGCTAAGGGTTAGGTTCGGTTAGGCTTAGTTCAGTTTTAAATTCCTTCATTCTTCAAATCTTCGAGCTCTTCAGTTCTTGGGCTTTACTCATAAGACTTTGATCATCCAAAATAATGTCTGATTCCTAAACAAAAAACCTGTACTTTGGCCTATGTTGTGAGCCCAACTTGATATATTATAGTTGGACACACCAAAAAGGGACATTGGAGGACAAGTGACAAAGTTTAATCCCAATTCTAGAGGGAGAAAAGCCTACAAATAGGAAAATAAAACAATGAAAGGGAAGTCTTCATTCGACTCATCCCCCAAGAAAGCTTAGACCTCAGATTTTGCGCTCTACTAAAGAGGAATGCATTTTGAACGCCAATACAATGTCGACACGATCACAAAAGAACGATTATGGAATCGCCATTGATTGGTCACCGACGTGGTTTAAGTGATAGTTATAGCTACCTTTGTATATTTGGCACATGTAGTGTTTAAAAACCGTATCCATTCTCTACCACTTTATTTTTGTTGCTAACACTCCTTAACTCAAAAGAAGTTGCCAAACTATAATAATAATAAAGAATGAAACAAAACACAACGGCTTTGCTTGATATGCTGCTAATCATTTGCAAAATGCAAATAATTTTCTGAAATCAATTTTATAGGTGCTTGGTTACAGAATGCAAATGATTTGCGTTGCGAAAAATTTGCATAAATCACCTAAATTCTTAAAAATATTCAATAAATGATTTGTGGCACAAAAAGTATCATAAATCATTTGTAAAAGTATTCAATTCCAACCTATGCAGCTCAAAGTACTAAAAATACCATCCTTCAAAGAAATTAATGAAATTGCAGAGATACCCCCAGTGCTTGCTACATTAATAAGCACTCAAATTTACAAAAATACCCTTATCAAAATACATTAAATTGCATAATAAAATTACAAAATAAGCCTAATAAAAAACATTTACAGTTACAAAAGTAACCCTCCAATACTAATTACAATATGAATTCATAAAATACATCTCATCAAAAATACATTTATTTGCATATAAAAATTATAAAAATACCCCTCATCAATCTTATTACAAAATATCCTTCATCACAAGGATATTTTGTATAAATTCATGTGCATGTTATTATAACAAGCATTGAATGTCGATTTGGAGGAGATATGGTACTTTAAGAGGCCAGTTGCCTCATCTCAACTAGGCAAGATGAGCCTATGGGTCTAAAACCCTATCCTAAATATGTATTTTTGTAATTTAAATAGTTTTTTTTTATGAGATTGAGTTAAAATTATTTACACGTTTTGCTTTAACAAAAATCACTGTGAAAAAAAAAAAAATTGCATCGCAAATATCAACCTAAAATAAATATGATTTCGCAAGAGATTTCTTTTTTAAGTCTAATAAAATTTTCATTGCAAAAACATTTGCACGCACCAAACAGGGCGAATGCGAAATGTTTAGCACGTTTCCGTGGATGCGTAGTGGAAGCCACTTTTAAAACAGATGCGGTCAGTGGATGGTGCCTACACTCTGGAGATCACGTGGGTTAGTATGGGTTCCAACGATATGTTGGTCCTACTTACTTCCCTGTTTAGTTTTGTTCCTTCATTTTATACGCCTCACGACAGCAAAATTAATCTCGCCGCAAGTAATAAAAGGGTTTTATAGAAATTAAACTACAAAAGCAACAATTAATGTCCCGAAAAGGCGGGAACCAGGGTTTTCCTTCTCAAGTGATGTTAACTTCAAATTTTAATTTTAATTTTTTCTTTTTTAAATCCATCCATGATCCAATGCCCCTTCAGCTCTTATTTACTAGTCATTATTTTAGAGGGATTCTATTGCCACACCACTTTTGCTAACGCCACCCCAATTCATATGTAATCGCTAAAGAATTTGTACAATCATAGGGTGGCGTTAGCAAAAGTTAGTGTGGCAATAGAAGGTCTCTTATTTTCTTTTCTTTTTGGTTGTCAATGGAATTCCAGCATTTCTTGTGAACATAGCATCCCCCCTTCACAGTTCACACACGGATTTCTGGAGGAAGAGCCGTTGATCAGGTCACTCTCTCTCTATATATATATATATATATATTTTTCCTTTTTATTTCTTTTTTCTGTCAGTTCTTAAGTGTTCTTGCCTCTCGTCAATCCCTCAATTAAGGTCGAGTTTGTCTTTCCAGAGCAATTAAACCTTTATCTGTGAATCTGAAAGGTAATTTTTGATTTTATTCATGGAATTTCTGTCTCTGATCTGAACATATATTTTGTTTTAATATATATTTATAACTTGTTTTGATCAGCATTCATGCCCAGAAAATCATTTTTTCCCCATTAGATCTATGTTAAAATACTTGTTTCAGTTCTCTTTCAGGTTTTTTAATGAATCCACTGAGATTTTGTTTAGAATCAGTAGTTTTCACTTGAAATCCACTATTTCTTCTGTGCAGTTCAAATGTGTTTACAAAATTGAAATTTGGGAATTTTTTTTTGGGGATTCTGTGTTTTCCTTTTATTTTAGTCGAATTCAATTTTTTTTTTTTTTTGTCTTTTAATTTTCTTACGTGTTATTTTTCTAACTTTTATGGATTATTTGATTAATTCCATATTTACCTTTATACCCCTTTGATACTTTCAAAGTTATATAGCTAATATTTTAAAATCAAAAGGGTATAAAGGGCAATCCATTCATGGTTTTTAAACTCGGTATCTTGTCTCGTCTCGTTCAGCTCAGATACCGAGTCGTCTCGAACGAGTTTTCCGATAGACAAATCAAAAAATTGAACGTGACTCATAAATCTCGGTCAAAAAATGACTTTGTGAGTTGGTCTCATTCAGCTCTGATACTGAGTTAACTCGGGCGATACGTCTCGGTCTCAGACAAGTTTAAAAACCATGAATCCATTTCAAAAGTTTTTACATAGACAGTAAAATTTATCTTAATGGGTAAATATTTCATTGAGCTAAAAACAGAATGCTTCAAGTTAGTGATCTTGGTATAGTCATACCAAAGACCAAGGCAATTCTGCAATAAACTTTTCAATTAATTATTCTAAAGCAACACATGTGATCTGTATCTTTGCAGCTGTTTTGTGTGTGAGATTTAAGAAATAAGTTTTAACTGCTACATAATATCAAAACTTAGTATGCTGGGTAATGAAGAGTTGCATTTTTATGGAACTAATAGCAAAGAACATCCCTTTTTCTAGGCCTATGGGTTTCAAGTATTACCATCTCTATGGTAACAACAAGCCAAATAGTTATAACTTGAGTTCACTTCATCTCCGACCAAGGGTGGAGCCAGGGGAGGGGCGTTCCTACATTTTGGTCAATAATAGAGATGGCCCGCTCCCCACATGTTTTCAAACTGATGACATGCCCCTCCTCGATTTTGGTCAAATTAGATACCCCTGTATTTTCAAACTGATGACATGCCCCCCTTGACCTACATTTTCTTCTCTAAGACTAATATAAATGCCCTCATCTTCATATTTTCCCCCAAAACCAGTCATCTTCAACCCATCTTTTACCATCATTTTTAACCTTATGATTCTATTTTCTTCAACCTTCAAACCTCAAGAATTTTTGGTGAACTAGAAGGATGGATTTTTTTATAGAAAAATCAATGTTTTCTACATTGCATTGAAGAAGATGCTTCGAAGAAGACGTTGAATAGGTTAAAAATAGTTTGAACTAGATTTTAACAGGTTGAAGATGATGCATTTTTAGTTCGAACTCGTCTTGAATGTTAAGATTCTCTCCTTTAACCTTCAAATCTCAAGAACAAGATAAAGTTCTGGAGAAGTCGAAGGATGGAGTTTTGGGTAGAAAAATTAAGGACTTTCTAAAATGTATTAAATACAATGGATTCAAGACGAGATTAAAAATGTTTTTCCCTATAAGTTAACTTAAAGATGACATATTTTGGGAGAAAATTAAGAGATATTTTACTAGAAGATTAAGATGAGGGCACATTAGTCTCATAAAAGAAGTCTTGGGTCAAGCAGTTATGTCAACAGTTTAAAAACACAGAGGACATCTTAAATTGATCAAAACATGGAGGGGTATGTCTAAATCACCCTTTTTTTTAGTACTTTTATCTGCACCCTATTTTCGTTATCTTTTGATGAGTACCTTATCTTAAGGCTTTAGTTCCTTTTTTGGTGTACTTACACCCTATGGGTGTTAACCTCAGTAAAGAGGAGTTTCTGTGGTGCTGCTTATCGATCTGGAAAATTGCTTGCATTATAAAATAATGGAAAATGGATGGAACCAAGAAGCTTATTTATAGTTTAAGAGATGAGAGGATGAATGCATATTTGATTATACATCGAGAAGGTTATTTTAATAATATTGACAATGAGGTAATCATGCAATGTTTTCAGAGCATGAAAATCCATCAATGACAATTGTAAAAAAGAACATTAGTGGAAGTAACCAAATGAGAAATGACTTTTTCCAAAACAAAATTCTTTTGCATATATTTTGTTTATTGGGATCATCAATTTCCTTCTCAACGGTACCTTATTTATAAAAAATTAATTAACATTTTTCTCTTTATTGATTCTTATTGAAAAAAGTGTGGTAAAGTAATTACTGAAATACCATAGTTCTGCTCAGAAAAGACAGAGCACTGTCTCTTTTATTTATTTTTTTGTTGGCCGTATATTTTCTAAATTTTGGTTCATGGGTTTGTTTTGCCTCAGCTTGCTAGGGCAGCTCAAGTCAGAAAATGAAGAGGACAGAATCAAGAAAATCACATTCATTGTGGTGGGATAGTGACATCAGTCCCAAAAACTCTAAATGGCTTGCAGAAAATCTTGAAGGTGAGAAACGAAAATTGAATTGGGTAATCTTATTGTTGTCTTTTATCTAGTAAATTATTAGGGCAAATCAGATAGAGGAAAAATATAAATAAAAAAAGAAAAAAGACAGCGAGGAAAATCAGGCTTACCAACTAGACCGTAAGAAATACTAATGAGTTATGCTTAGTGTAAATTATCTCCTTTCTGTTTCTTATTTTGTCTATAAAACTGAAGCAATAATATATTATATTTTTATTAAGATTATATAATCCAGTGTTAATCTCACTAGAAACTAATTTTTCAAGTTGGCACTGACACAAATGTAGAGCCTCAAAGTGATCAAGTGTGGGCCTTCCCAAAATTAGCATACAATGACCCCAAAACTGCTTCGGATTTTCTGACAAAGTGACTGTGGTCTACATCTGAGAGTTTTCTTAATGATTCACTCAAGATCATAAGTGGAATTTTTTGATGACTTATTTCTAGATGAAGTTCTCATAAGATATTCTAATGGAAAGATCTCAGATGTTCATTTTCCTCTTAATAATTCACTAAATTATGGGAAAACCTTTAGGCTCTAGGGTCTGTATGATTGCAGGGAATTTGTTTTCACTTTTCAATGGAATATGAACTCCTCAGGAAAATGAAATCATAAAAAAGAGAGTTGATTTTTAGTTTTAAGTGTTTGGAGTAATCATGAGAGAATAACGTTAGGACCATTTTTCCAGGGAGTGGGATTGGAAAATATCTTTCTTTTTAGCGTGGAAAATTAATTTGCCACGTAATTGAATTCCATGAAAAATGTAGCCATATGCCTGAATAATACAGGAAAATCATTTTTCATTCCATTTTCCATGTGCAATCCTACGGACCCTTATTTTATTGAATTGTCAAGTCAAATTTCAAGGCAAAAAGGTATTTCTCTGAGGAACCCTCGTGTACTTCACTAGAACTTGTTCCAAATTTAATGTGCTATGCTGATGAACTGATGGCATGATGCCACGTGTATTAGAAAATAAAAAGAGTGATTGGTTAGTGGAGAGAAAATTTTGGGAGAAAATATCGGAGCAGTTTTTTACTTGCTTTTGCAATAAACATGGCCTCATGCCATTGGTTCATCAGTTTAGCATATAAATTTTAAAACAGCAAATCTCTGTTCTTACTTAGAATATCAATGGCCGATTTACTTTCCATGGGGCAAGTCTGGAGAGTTATTATTTACATTTAAAAATGGAATATATTTATGTTTGACTTTTCAAATTATTTCATGATTGAGTTTTAATATGGGCAACAGTCAAACGGTTAGACTACTTGGATTCAGTTTGGCACCCTTTCCTTGGCCTTAAGAGGTGTCTTGTGCTCATCAATACCAACTGTCCAAATGTTAGGACATAATAAAAATTTGAGTCCAACTAGCCTTACTAAGTTAGTTAGGATTTTACCCTCACTAAGGGTTGTTGGGCTCCCCTTGTGGCATTCAAAAACACGATCCGAGGCTTAGGGTTGTGAGGACAAAATTCTATGATCATTAATAAAACAAAATTCCAAAAAAAGTTAATTTTCACCGTTGAATTTCAATTTTAAGTATGGAATTTAATGTGGAAGTTCATTAGCCATCAAAAGTGTTTTGTGAATATTTTTGTTTTGTTTTGTGAATATATTTTTTTATCTGAGTTTTTAGAAGAAACGTAGAGGGCCGTGGTATTGTATTGCTGATTTGGTAGTCCATTTGAGCAAAACAATCCTTTGTAAGGTTTAAAATTTTACTAAGTTAGTAAGGAAGCTGTTCCTCTATAAATTTCCAAAATTAACTTAAACATAGATTTTGGAATAATGATTTTCTGACACCCCCTTGTGACGTACGCTTCCTAACGTGGCATGTGCTAGAACCATAGATATTTTCTTTAGGATACGCAACTGCACATATTTATGTTAGAATTTAGAGGGTTGAATTTGAAAACTCTTTAATATTCAATTAGTTTTAACCATATGGTAAATCAATCTATTAACCATAGGGTAATTCAATCCCATGTTTGCTTTATGCTTTATACTTTATGCTTTATGCTTTTTTACTTTATTGCTTTAAGTTTAGTTGATAGTTTTGATTTTGCCTTGAGTAAGTTTAGTCCCACATCGATTAGGAGAAGAATTGATTTGCAATTCTTAAATAATTGTACTTCTAATAGCTTTAAAAGTGAATAATAGTAGTGGGCGGGCTCACGCACGCACACGGGTGCCGAAGAGGAAAATCCAACGTTCCAATTGGGATTTGGATCCACTGGTCTGAAAACCTTAATGCATGTGTGCACGTACGACGTGCGCACAGGGGGGGTGTAAAATCTCGGATTTACACCTCACGTGGGTGTGCACATTCGAATTGGTTTGTGACTGTTCTAAACAATCACTTTCTCTTTATTTATATTCAATGCTTAGTCGATTTAAAACCTTAATGCGTGTGCACACGTACGACGTGCGCACAGGGTGAGTGCAAAATCTCGGATTTACACCTCAAGTGGGTGCGCACATTCGAATTGGTTTGTGACTATTCTAAACAGTCACTTTCTCTTTATTTATATCCAATGCTTAGTCGATTTTAAAACACACTTGCTTTCTCTGCTATTTTAATTTTATTTTCGACTACCTGTACATCTTTATTCTTCGTTGTGAGAGCACGTAACATCGTCGAGTTCCAAGTTACGTTCCAATTTAGGGTACCCTTTTGGATACGTGA
This sequence comes from Akebia trifoliata, assembly GCF_017979445.1. Lineage (NCBI taxonomy): Eukaryota > Viridiplantae > Streptophyta > Magnoliopsida > Ranunculales > Lardizabalaceae > Akebia > Akebia trifoliata. The sequence continues at coordinate 25,992,544 of NC_141388.1, forward strand.
GTTGTTGTATCCTGTAGAATGAACGCCTACAGACTGTGGTACTGTAGCAGGGGCGAATTTCGTTTTAGGATAGTGCTTTGTGCACACCTCAACCAATTTTGTTTTAGGTAATAATTTTCTATTACATTCAGTTTGAAAATCAGGAATTTTTCAATCTTCTTCTCTCTCTGTCCATAAGAAATCAGTATTCAGCAATAAAAATTTATGGGGATGTACAGTTGTGTATCCCAAGGAAAAAAAATCTATGGTTCTAGCTCATGCCATGTTAGGAAGCGTATGTCAGAGGGAGCATCAGTAAATCACTGCCTCTAGAATTTATTATTATTTTTTCTATGCCATGCCATGATCATTTGAATTTGAATGACAAAAATAGTCCTTGACCTCAGAGATGGAGCAGAGTGTCACACGAATGCTGAAACTGATAGAAAAGGAAGGAGACTCATTTGCTAAGAAGAGCGAGATGTATTATCAGAAAAGACCAGAGCTAAAATCTCATGTAGAGGAATTATATAGTATGTACCGGTCTATAATATCTCATGTAGAGGAATTACATTGCATGTACCGGTCTCTGGCGGGGCGCTATGATCACTTGACTGGAGAATTGCGTAAGAACATCTTCCACAAGGACAGTGATGAGTCATCGTCAGATTCTGAGTCAGATTCAGGTTCTGAGTCAGAGAAGCTCCGGATGGCAGATGAAGAGAATTCAGAAGCTCTATCAAAAGTTGTGGAAAATGGGAAATACGAAGAGCTTCATGGAAGAATTTCATGGTATGATGAAGAGTTGAGAGTCGCAAACGAAAGGATTCGGTTGTCAGAAGAAGAGGTCTCCAAGTTGAAGCTCAAGATTGCAAACACTGAATCTGCGGAGGACAAGATTCATGTAGTGGAAAAGCTTGAGGCTTCAGAGGAAGAAATTGTTAGGTTGAAACTTGAAGAATCTGAGAAGAATGAATCTTCAGAAGCAACCCATGATTTGCAGGTTCAACTTGCATCCAATCCAGAAGACACTAAGAATGATGTTTTGGATCGAGATCGGAGGATTGAGGCACTAGAAGAAGAGTTGATAGTTAGAAACGAAAAACTCCAGCTTTCTGAAGAAGAGATTGTGAGGTTGAAGCTTGAGCTCGAGAAGAAGAACAAAGCTTCTATTGTTAGTACATTTGATCTTGAATCTCTTCGGAAAGATATCATGGCATGGGAGGCAGAGTGCGAATCGGAGAAAAGACGGGTCTCAGAGCTTCAAGAACATATTCTGAGGTTAGAATTCGATCTATCCAATCGTGATCATGAGATTAAGGAATTGAAAATAGCCATCACTGCATGGGAGTCGAAGAGTAGATCTTTAGAGGCGGAGATCAAAAGGGTTGAGATTGCAATGCGAAGTGAGATGGAGATATTAAAGGCAGGCATTGTTGAGAGAAGTAATCGCATGGAAGAGTTAAATAAAAGCCTTGATGCACTTAAACTGAAATACGATATGTTGGTGGTTGAAAGAGATGGTCTCAATGCAGAGGTGCTTAGACTTGTTGCCGAAGTGGGTTCTCGAGATGACCGGTTGGGTCAAATGGATCAACATCTGCACCAATTACATATGGAGCATGTGGAGCTGATCTTGGGATCGGAAAGAACTCGGAAACTTTTGGAGGAATTGGGGTCGAGGGTGAAGGAGTTAGTGGAGGAGGTGGAGAGACAGAGAGGTGTGATCTCTGAAGGGGCCGAGGAGAAACGGGAGGCAATTCGACAGCTATGTTTCTCACTTGAGCATTATCGGAATGGGTATCATCAGCTTCGGCAAGCTTTTCTTATCCATAAACGGCCAGCAGAATTGGTGTCTTGAATCTATCTAGTTTTAGGAACAATTCTGTTTCCAAGGGTTGGTTCTTTAGCTCTTTCTTCATGTGTTGATCTGGTTTTAGAAACAATTCTGTTTCCAAGGGTTGGTTCTTTAGCTCTTTCTTCATGTGTTGTTCCCTCTCGTCTAGTGTGTGCTCGTACTAGATTAGTTTAGTGGGCTATGGATGAATTCTTGATTTGGTTTGGTTAATGAGACCAAAGATTGATTCCTTTTTTTTTTTTTAAATAAAAGTTACAACTAGTTTTATGGACCATAACACTGGATTTTCATTCTAAATACCCCCAAATTTTTTTTGGCCGAAACTTGGCAATCAAGTTAGGAAACTTTCTTAACTAAATCCGCCCTCCACCTTTAAGAAAATATTTGAAGTATCTAAAGTACTCCTTCACCTAAAAGTTTCTTTTGTCTCTCTCATCTTGGGATTTCACGTTCCTTCAACTTATTTGTGATTTTCGACATTGAATGGTGAACTCAACGGCAAACAATAAATTGTAGATGTCAGTGATGTTTGAAGATCTTCGAACAGGTAAGTGATCAAATTGATTTTTCTTTTCTTATAAAGAAAATTAAAAAAATCAAACTTAATTGTGCTGTTGAAAATATTAGCAATTTCATTGCTTTTGTCAAAAACAAACGAAAAAATTGTTGTTGTAAAATTAAAAAGGTGAAATCCCTCTTTTATTAATTCAAAGCAGCTAATTTGTGTTATCTTTCAAAGCATCAAAGCCGTTGCTTTGTTTATAAGAAAGCAGCAATTCGGTTTTTGTCTATCTCAAAGTTGTAAAATTAAGAGAGAACTCTCTTATTATTCTCGTACTATTCATGTTGTCAATATCTATATTTATAGGTTTATATCAATAATAAGAGGGAGATGAAAAGTTAAAAGAATTGTAGAAGAAGAATTGTCAAGTCTCACAAGGAAAGTTTATCAAGATATTTATAATAATCAAGGTGAATGGACATTATAGACATTCAAATTTGCACAAACTCATTGGAAAAAATTCAATTTTCAAAATCTCAAGTTGATTTCAATTAAGAGTCTAAAAACCTTCAACGACCGATGTTGCATAATAATTGTCATTTGGCACATTTCTTTATGTATACATGCACACATGCAACGGCCGATGTTGCATAATAATTGTCATTTGGCACATTTCTTTATGTATACATGCACACATGCAGGGAGAATACCTTATCCTTAATCCATATATATACCCCATCTAATTCCATACCACTTCCTTAACCCATTGCTCTTGTGGGCATCTAATTCCTCCACAAATGGAGCAGGGAGAATACCTTTTCCTTGTCAAAGAAGATATAAATAAAGTTTTGGACCGTGGGCAACAATCTTATGAATCTTTTCTGGTTTGGAATTCGAGACTTTCGAGGTGGAGGTTCAGGAAAGGAAACTGAAAAGGGACCTCAAAAGGCTTATTTTCATCTCGCTATTTGATAACATCCGGAAAGAAGCTTATGAGTTCGTTCAAGAGAAAATCCATAATTTCGAAGACAATTTTAGATCAAGGGAATGAGATCATGGTCCTAATTTACTACAAAGTCCACATTCAAGCCTAATCCAAATACCTAAACCTAAATCATTTTAAGCTCATAACCCAAGTTTAAACTCAAAATCTAATGTCAAGCCCATTCTAAGTCCATACCAAGTCCATTCTAAGCTCATGGTCTTACACCTTCCCCAAGAAAAGACACATGATGATCTCTCATAAGCTTCAATATCCAAGAAAGCTCTTCATTGATGGGCCAATCCTCCAACCTAGTTGGTGAGTCAACTCCTTTGAGAAAACTCAAGAGTACCCTATTAAAAGATGAGGTTAAACCAAAAAAGTACTTTGTATTTAGTAAAAATCTCTAAAGTTGGGAGAACTTGCAATCCTACCCCTAAAAGGTAAGAATCTTCAAGTACATGCATGGACTCTCCCATTAGTCCATTTCAAATAAATATATATATATATTTACCCTTTTTTTTAAGGATATTTACAAGAGACCCAAGTCTACTTTTTACCTACCACCCCACCTTTACACGTCACTTTCCTATTCACTCTCTTAAAAAAACTTTTACTGTATCTTCTCACAAATTTCACATCTACCCTCATGAAGATAGAAAATCTCAAAATAAACAACCAAAACCCCATGTCTTTTCTATTTGTTTTTAGGGTTGGATCACTTTACCTCCAAAAGTTCTCTAAAAACTTTATAAATAATCACATTTCTTATGAGCAATTCATGCTCTCAAGCCCCTATCTCTTAACATAAAACTTTACAAAAATTCCTATTCAACATATCTAACCCTCTCTCAACTCAACCCTCAACCCTCAACTCAAAAACTTCTACCCATCTCTCAACTCTCAACGAAGAACTCTCATCTTCTTTAACTAGGCCCTTAACTAAAACCTTCAACCTTCAAGTTCTTTCTTTCAAGATTTAACATCACTCAAAAACATCAAAGGACAAGGTGGTTATAGATTAGGTATTTATTTTCAAGCACTTGCATCTTTTACTCCTAACCCTCTATTTATTTTATGTTATAATAAGTTTTTAAGATGTAATGCACACCTTTTCCCACCTTCGATAGGTTAGACTTCGGTTTGGTCGAAAAGATGGAGTTGAAAACCTTTTTTCATCCATAATGTATCTCATGCATCATATTGTACATTATGTACTCACTCACATATGCTTCGTAATGATGAAGAAATGTGTCACCCTCTTGTTGGGGTTGAAACACTAAGTTTGTAGCTTTGTATTCATGCATTAAGGTTATGGTACTAAGAGAACTCCATCATGAAAATAATATATGCTATATGGGTTATCATTTTGCATAAGGTATTCCCAATGTCTCACACTGATATCAAAACCCTTTTCAAGGGTAAATTTTCTCTTATTGCAAACACCACCTCTAAACATGCATTTTTATTTTTTTATTTTTCAAAAGATTGGCCAAGTTTTAAAGGTTTTACCCTTGGTGGAGAGGATGGGGTGCCTAACACCTTCCCCATCCTCTAATCAGATGTCCCTACTTTGATCTTAAGTAGACCATGTCTTTTCCATATATATGAGTCACTACGATAATAAAATCAATTTCAAAATCATTTTGGGTGCCCATTCACACTATTTTCAAGAAAGAATGGTGATGACTCCAAATAACATAGCATTGTAGTTCTATAATAAACATTTCATGTCTACAAACATAAATGTCATTACATAGAAAAGAATAGAAATTAGAAAAAATAAAAATAAAGACATATTTTCCAATACCCCCCTCAAAACCCAACTTGACAAAATGTGAGTTGGTAACAGAAGGGCCAACAGACTTCGTGAGCATGTTAGTAAACTGATTTGATGAAATGTTTTAAAAGGTACCAGATTGGACTTTCTCATTGAGAAAATGAACATCAACCTCTAGATACTTAGTTATCTCATGAAGAATAGAGTCAGAAGCAAACATAATAACATACTTGTTGTCGTAAAATAGAGTGGAAGAATCAAAAATAGGAAATCTCAGCTCCATTAATAAAGAGCAGAGCGAAATAAGTTCACATGTGCCAAGGGCCATAGCACGGTACTCAGCTTAAGCAGAAGATCGAGAAATCACAATTTATTTCTTACTTTTCTACGAGATCATGTTGCCCCTATGGAAAGTATATTAATCAGAGATAGATCTTTTATTCGTTATAAAACCAACATAATCAACGTTAGTGAAGTAGGACAAATGAGGTTGAGTAGTAGAAAAATAAAAGAGCCCAAGACACGACTTCAAGTAATGAAAAATGAGATAAACAACATCAAAATTAGAAGTGCATAGAGTGCACATGAACTGGCTACCTTCATTCATCGCAAAGGTCAAATCTGATCTAATGTTAGTTAGATAAATTAGACGGCCAACAAATCTCTGATAAGAAGAAGGATTAGATAATAAACCTTCATATTCAACATGGAGATGATTTTAATTTAGAGGAGATGAAATAGGACGACAATCAAGCATACTAGTATATTAAAGAATGTATTTGCGTTGAGATAATGAAATATCATGATAGGAACGGGTCATTTCTATCCCAAAGAAGTACTTAAGAGAATCTAAGGGCCCGTGTGGATACAGGAGCCAGAAGTACTTAAAACATAAGTACTTCTAGAAGTATTTTCTGAAGTACTGTCTGAAGTAGCTGGATACGTGTTGTACGTTTGGATGCAAGATCTGAGAAGTACTACCAAAAGTACTTCTCACAGAGTTTTGTGTTAGGAAACTATTATGTATTCTGTTAAAATGACCAGAATGCCCTTATATGTAATAATTACTGTTTTTAACATTATAACTTAACAATATACCCTTAAAAAAGTAGCAGTTACTATTTTTATTAAATAAAAACATTATAACATCATGTTATACTCAAAAATCCTTGTTTTTATTTTTTTTTTAAATTCGACAGAACCTCCCCTAAATACTGGACATATGAAAAATAAAACCTATATAAAAACATGACAATTATCATACAATAAAACCTGTATCATCATACATAAAATCATATGTAATAATCACACCAACATATGTAAAATGAAAAGAAAATATTTATAAACAAATCTGTTAACTTTAAAATATACCTTTGCATGCACCTAATAAATCTGTTTTAACCACTATTAGTTATTGCACACCCCTAAAGGCACATAATCATTTCTATTAGAGAGAGAGAGAGAGAGAGAGAAACCCGATCTTAGAATATTGATAAGTGGTTATTTCTTGAAACTCAAATTTCTATGGAGTGATTGCCAATTTGTATTCCATTTGAGCTCAACAACCCTTGGTAAGATTTAAAATCTTTCTATGTTAGTAAGGAAAGTGTTTTTCAAAGACTTCTAGACCCAAAACTTTTCTATTAGAATTAGTTCCATTTCTCTCACTATAGAGGGAGCTCAAAATGATGTTGGTGATGAAATAATATAGTTAAATACATCTTCTTCTCAATGGCTACATTCTATACAAGAAGCAATAGCCCTACAATGTCTGCAATACTGTTGCTGGTTGGAATGCTAATGGCAACCTTAGAATGTGCAGGTCTCTCTCTCTCTCTCTCTCTCTCTCTCACACACACACACACACACACACACACACATGCACATATATGCATGCATGCACGGAGATATCAATGCCCATCCCACCATATATATTCTGATTTGAATAATGGATTTCAACCTCCCCATCTGACATACTATCCCATACTCTCCCGACGTGGCATGTGCTAGACCAAAGATTTTTTTATTCATTAGGATACACAACTGCACATATATCCCTAGAAAAAAAATCTATGAATCTAGCATATGCCACATCATGGAAATATGGGGAGTATGTCAGAGGGAGGAGTCATAAAATCACAACCCTCCTAATATTTTTCATGAGGATGGTCATCATGTCTACAAAGGGAGAAAAAATCCCAATTGATTTGACCATCGAAATGATCGAAAAATGGAAAGAGACTTATTGATGGATCCCGATATTTGGTGCTCTTGCATCATTTGCTATGTCGTTCTGTGCTGGTGCTAAAAGTGATAATAAAAAATTTAAAACTAATTTGATTAATTCACATCTGATTACAAGCATCTTGATGAAATCTTGGCTGTTCATCGACAGTTCTCAACCTCGGTAGGGTCAGGTGCATTGACCCTTTTAAAGGCTTCACTAGCGGCTTGCATGATCTCTGTCCTTGGGGCAGTGCTTGCAAGCAACAACACCATTGATGCATTGTTTTCTGAAGTATGTAAACAAATTCTCCAAAAAAAAATTCCAAAAATTTGTAAAATTCTCCAAATAAGACATATTGATTTAATAAAAAAATGACTGATTAATTCAATTAATTGGCAATTTGTCGATTACTAGCTCATGAAATTTCCCTAAATTTATCCGAATTGAACATGGACCCACAACCACATTGATCCAATTTATAGGGTGGATCTTAACCTTCCTATTACTGACTCGTCAATATATCTACAATCCGAATCGTTGACCATCATAATAAATGTGTGGTCGAGATCGAATGAGTTGGTGAGCCAAATGGTATGACTGTAGCTTCAGATTGACTCAACTCAACCAAAAATTAAATAAATAAATAAGGAAATTCAAGAATGGTTAGAGAATCAGTTATAGAAGAAATACCCAATTGAAAGATACAAAATTGGATTCAATTCATTGAAGAATAGACAAATTTTCAAGATCATTCAAATGTTTACAAAACAGATTTGAAGGGAAGTCATTAAGAATTTCAAAGTGGAAATAAAAAACCAAAAATATAAGAAAAATAACTCTTACAAAAAAAAAATTTACACGAGGGTTACCTCTTTCTGTCGAAGTTCAGTCGAGGGTATCAAAGATCTCGCCACTGTTGAGGGTTCTCGAGGTTCCTTGAGGGTTTCCGTTGATGGAGCACTAGCCACCGCAGTCGGTCGAGGGAGAAGACCTGTAGGAGTGAGAGAGATCACTCTCAAGGACTCTATCGAGGGTTCTGTCGAACGAGAAGGTTTCGTTGAGAGTCTACGCTGATGAAGACCTAACCACCGTAGTCGACCGAGGGAGAAGACACCGTCGGAGGGAGAGAGATCGCTCTCGATGACTCGATCGAGGGTTCTGTCGAACGAGAGTCTCCTCTCTGTTTCGCGTGTGAAGAAGATGGAGTCTCGTCTGTCATGTTCGTATGGCTAAGGTTAAAAAAAAACGATAAAAATTAGGGGTAAAATTGGAATCGCGGCAAATTTTTTGACGGAACATGTGCTCTCCGCAAAAACAAAAAAGAGAAGTATCAATTTCGATGATTCTCCAAAAAGTATTATTTTTACTCTTTTAAAAAGTTATTCTTTCAAAGCATCGGATATCCAAACGATCGAGTAAATGCTTCTGACTCCCGCAGGGAGTCAGAAGCACTTAGAGAAGTCAATCCAAACAGACCCTAAGTCTTTAACTTCAAAAGTACGACCCAATATCATTTTTACATTGTCAATCCACTGAGCGCTATCTCCAGTAAGGATAATATCATTGACATAGACTAGACTAATAACACAACGGGCATCCAATACAAGTATGTTCTGAGTGACATCTAGAAAAGTCCATAGATAAAATGACATCAAAAAATGATAAAACCAGCCTTGTCGAGACTACTTTAGCCAATATAGAAATTTGAAAATGTGACATACTTTTTCAAAATACTCCCCTTAAAGACGAAACCCAATAAAGGAGTCCATATAAATGACCTCAATCAGATCATTATCCAGAAAGTTATTATTCACATCTAGTTGGTAAAAAGGTCATGACTGACATGCAACCAAAGAAGGAGATGATCAATAGAACGTTTAGTTATAGGAGGAAAGGTAGCACCAAGATCCTTACCTGAAGTCTATGTAAATTTCTTAGCAATTAGGCGAGCCTTGTATTAATCAACAATTCCATCCACGAGATACTTAACAGTAAAAACTCATTTACAACCAATAGTTCTTTCCTTAGAAGGAAGTGGAATAAGCTCCTAGGTATGATTTTTCTACAAAACATCCATCTTAGTACTCATGGCGGCAATCTAATGAGGGTCTCGTAAAACCTCTGAAATAGACTGAAGAACTCAAATAGAAACAATGACAGTAAGGTGGGCCTAATAAGGAGAAAGTCCCTTATAGGAAATAAAATTGACAATAAGGTGATCAGTAACACACCTCCACCTATTTTGTGAAGTTCAATAAGTAAGTCAGAGTTAGAAACATAAATGATAGACAAGGGGGATGAGAATAAGCCTGGAAGCCTACACATAGAGCACTAAAACTTATGTCCAAGATAAAAACATTTTAATATAAGAAATAAAGAATATAAGTGCTAAAAATTAGCATGTCCTAAGCAAGCATGCCACAAATTTAAAGATTGAGATGAAAAAATAAAACTCCCAAAGGAGGTAGCACAAATGTTAAAGCAACAGTATGCGGAGATCCAAATAGGTATAGCCCATCCCGTTCATACCCCTTGCCAAAATTCCTCCTCGAAATCAAATCTTGAAAAATATAGTAAGTAGGAAAAAATACCACTAGGCAATTTAAAGATTTGATAATAGTATTCACCAACAGAAGGTTAAGGGATAGATGAGGCACATGAAGCATAAAATCAAAAGAAATACTAAAAGATAAAGGGATAGTATTCTTATTATGTATAGGTGTAAGGGATCCATCAACAAGGCGGACCTTCCAATGAGTAATAGGAAAAGTAGATGAAATAAAATGGTTGGACTCACTAATCATGTGATTAGAGGCATCAGAATCAATAACTTATGTCAGGGGAGCAGAACCCGGCTAAGTAACATGAAATGCAAAAGATGTACCTAGATACGTAGTAATTCAAGCCACATTCTAAGATGATTAAATATGACCATGGATTTGATGGCGTACAATAATAGCAATCTGGATCTGAACTTTCTACGAATCAATAGTGTTAAGAGAAATAGGGGGTTAGTGGTAGAAACTAGTGATGAATCTATAACAACAGCATGAGGAGCAATGTACCTCAAAGAATGAGTACTAGTAAATCACAACAAATAAAGATAAAATTGAAAACATTAGGCTTTCTCATGGTAAGCCTTCTGGTAATAACTGTAAATAAGACCACTCCATCTACTACGGCCATGAGTCTCAAATCCTTAGGCAAGTCAAATTGGTTGTTAAAGCTATTTGATATATCGTTAGAATAGAAATGATACTAAGATCCCGAGTCTAAAATGGAACTACATGGTGAAAATGCTCATCACTATTAATAGTTAAAAAGTCTCAAATAAGAAAGGCAAATGAGAGGTGTTAAGAATTTAGGTATGTAGTGCCTCAAACTCGGGACATAAGTCCATGAAAAATTGGTATGTTTGATGTTGAGCAATCCTCTTACCCACATACTTGACTGATTCAGTAGATAACTCAACCATAGATTCATAATGAGAAAGCTCATCCTATCAAGATTGAAAAAATACAAAATAATCAATTACAGTCTGAGTCTCCTGAGTAGCCTGGACAATGTCTTGATAGAGCTCATAAATCCTCAAATCATTTCTAACATGCGCATATATGTCTGAGTAAGAATTGACCACAATGATGAGACAATCTCATGGTACATAAACATAATACAAATACATTACTCCATGGGATTAAACAACCATCCAATAATAATATAATTTTCGATTTCCCACTGTTCAAATTTGAAATCAATAATAGGTGATTTTTTAACAATGGCCAAAAGTTATCCAGATTTGCCTCTACTGCCTAAATAGAGTTTCACAGACCAAGACCATGACTAAAAACTTTGGCCTTCCAATAGGGTATTAATAATATGTTGGGTAGAGGAATTTGCCCTAACGATAGTATTTAAGTCCTTGTTCTCTTAGTTCGATGTCATACTTTACAAAAAACAAGTAGATAAAAGAAAATCGAGATAATAGAGCAATAATCAAATGTAGGAAGGCTATAATTTCAAGAAGAGATAGTATAAGATCAAATCAGTATACACTAAGAGTGCAAAAAGAAGAAGAAAACTAGAGGGTGAATAAAAGAAGAAGAAAACCAGTCAAGGAGGCCTGATATATCAAGAGATCACCAGAAATCTAGAGTAAAGAAGGAATAAGGCATAAACCCGAAGTTTTGACTTGAATGGAGCTCTTTCACAATCTCAAACAAATGCATGATCAACGAAAAGGCAACAAATGGCCCATATGAACTAGAAAACAATAGAAATAATCCAAAAAACAATAAGGGAAAACTCTATTGCATAGCCTAACCTTATCGCAAGGACCAACCCTATCACACAGACCAAAAAACAACTCGTCATACAACCCAACCCTATCGCAACCCAACAAAATAGGCTTATGAAGAGGCATCCTTATCGTAACATGCGATTATGGGATCTCAAACCAAAAATAGAAAAAACAAAGGGAAAACCTTTTAACGATGCTGCTACTATGTTTGTTTGGTCTCAAGGTCTAAAGGATATCTGGGAAAAGAACAAAGAAATGAAGAGATGAGGGTGGAGTTGATGCTTCAAGATCCCAAAATCGAAGAGGAAAACCTAATGAGGGGTGTGTTGATGGGTTCTCTAAGGCTCTAATACCAAGAAAAATTGTCGAGTCTCACAAATAGAGCTTGCTAAGGTATTTATAAACATAAATACTCTTACATAGAGAATAATTGAAAACTAGGAAAAATAAAAATAAAAACATATATTTCCCAATAAAGCTAAGAGTTATGATCAATTAGTACAACACATAAAGATATGGAGATAGTAATTATGTGGTCATTCATAATGCATATATGTATTTATAACACCCCCCCTTGGATGACCAAATCTAAGAATATTTACAATACTCCCCTTGGATGCCCACTCCTCAATGATAGTTGCCTCATTCAAACCTTATTAAGGAAAAACCTAGTGGGTTAAAAAACCAAAGCGAAGGAAAAAAGAGTACCACATTCTTTAAGATCATTGAACTGGTGTTGGATGTTCTTAATACTACATCGTTAAACACTTTTACTAGAAAAACTTAGTGGGATAAAAACTAGTGAAATGAAAAAATAGTATAACGTGCATATGTCCTAAAATGACATATTTCTGGATGCCCCCAAGATTAGTTACTTGCCCTTGTGGGAGATTTTTCGGATCTCCCACTCCTTGAGATAAGTGTTATAATAAATACAAATAATGATCAACTCCGATCTTCTTCTCCGGTGATGTGACGCCCCGCCAAACGCTAACACAAATCCCAAAGCCAAATCCCAAGGCACTAGGTGGCACCTCGAAATTTCGGCATGGTCTCCTCTGTTTATGTTAGCGTTTCACGGAACTCAAACCTGATAAACCAATTTATAACAAAACCTGTATATAAAAATGTAGATACAGGAAAATAACAGCGGAAGACTAATTACATCTAATATGTAAATAGATCAGAGTGCGGAAGATTTAATCATATACAGGCTTACAAACTACTCTCACTCTAACATAGGCCTAAACTCTCAATCCAAAAACTACATACATCCTGGATGAAACTGGCAATTCTAAGGGATGTGGCCCTAGTGCTCACCAGGCAATAAACTCTGATCGTCGATCTGACCGACCAGATACTCCTCGAATACTGACTCTACGCCTGTCTCGGTAGCTGCAAGTGCTGAAACTAAAAAAAATAGGAAGGAAAGGGTGAGTAACGAAAGTTACCCAGCAAGTCCACAGCCAATTCCTACTAATAACCCTTCCTAAGTATGATCGAATAAAGCATACTGAACATTTTAATACATGCAAGGTTTTACAAGATAAAATACGATCAGCTGGTACATATAGCCAGGGATGAGCAACTAAACAGTTTAAAAATTACACATAACATCAATTATCCATACTCACAATACATTTTCCATTTTGCAAATAGTATTGACAACATTGAAATAAATGACATGCTTCTCAGTTTGTAATTCGAAATATAACAACAGATACATAATACAAGTGGTGGAGTATTGGAATTAAAGAGTTGGGATTCACGACTGGATCGCTCCCAGTCAGGACATGATATTCCCCAATAACATCGTAGTTCCTGATTTTGTGGCTGGTCGTGTCTACCACGCTTGTGGAACCATTTATCCGGCTCAGGCTGGCCGTTTGACGTGACCGTAAGCAATGGGTCTCTTTTCGATGTGTCAGAACGTTCGACTACTACTAGATTGTTAGTGATCACTTACTAATCATCTTCGTCTATGCCTATCAGGCGTGCATGTGATTCCCAAATGACACTCCACTCGTATACGACCACCTTTACAAATACACGTTCACTGGTAAAGATAAGAAAGGAATGGACCCGGATTCCAGTTGTGACTCCACTCTCATACGCGTCCCATACCACGTATGAGTTTGGTGGTCCCTACCGTACATCCCAGGATAGTGCACCCCTCCGGATGATGTGACACACTATCCCTTCAGGCATTCACAAACCCTTTAACAGCTCACAAAATAGCTACGTACATATATGATTTTTCATTTAAAAACAAAAGAGAAATTAACAGAACAGGGTTGAGAACGGATATCCAGTTCCTACCATGCAACCGTGGCCACGCGGCCTAAAATAAATAACAGTACTCAGCGCAAGCGCTAACATAATCGGAAATAAACATGCAACCCTTTCATTAATAACCTGGATATCCTTTCACCAACCTACACACAACATACAATGTAAAATGCAGACATCACCCCTTGGGTGTGATTCTGACATTTTACCGTTCATTCCCTTTTCCCATTCTTTCAACATTCTCATTTTTCATCCTTTCAAATCAATCATTCATTTTCAATCTTCCAAAGTCATTCTTTTGGTCTTTCCATTAAAAACCACCAAAGTTTATTCAAAAACAAGGTCCCGGCAATGCACGAGACCAAAGCTGTTAAAAATGGTAAAAGCTGGTGAAAATTTGGCTAAGTGTTGGAAACTCAATTTTTCAAAGTTCTCGAAATTAAAAACGGGTTTTTCGAAATGAAAGTCTCGATCATGAGATTCGACACCATATAGTTTTTGTAATCTAATTCAAAGAAACGCGAAAGTTATTTCATTTTGAAAACTTGCCGAAAACGTCGAAAATTACGTTTTGTTCTTGAAACCAAAATTCGGATTTTGATCCTTTGAGATTTGGATCTTAAAACCATTCTCATTGTTCCGAAATGGGGGGTAAAACCTTAATTTCATTAAAGAACTTAAAGTAAATGGAAAGTAAAAATTAAAGAGGACATTTACTTTAATGTTTTTAATGAAATGAAGGGTGAGAAATAGTGTATAAGGCTGTGTCTGTCGGTGGCAGAACCAGGATGCTGTCGGTGGAACCGACAGAATACACATCGGCAGGTGTCGGTGGGACCGACGGTCCTGCCGACTGAACAAAATTTTCGGGTGCTTCTTGATTTTGTCGGCGGCAGAAGCAACATTCTGTCGGTGGGACCGACAGAATGCCTTCGGTAGGTGCCGGTGGAACCGACCCTTCCCACCTACAGCCTGAACCTCACTCGCGATTTTTGGGTTTTCAATCCCTTTTTCGATTTCTTCTTCCATTCTTCGAACCATTCGACCCACCCACGATTTTGTTATCAAAATTCGATAAAGCATAAACAAAACACCTACTTCTACCATGAATTTGAAATCAAACACCAATTTCTACGATTTAAATGCAAACAATAAGTTTTGTTTCAAAACCCTAAATGCACATTTCGGAAATCTAAAGCTACCAATAAGAATTGGAAGTCCCTTACTTGGTTGTGGACGCCAATGGTGATGAATCAACACCAATGATCAATGTTAGGTGGCTCAAAGTTCCGAACGTGGTTGAACTCGGGTGCCAACGGAGTGGTTGGTTGTGAAACCCTCTTTGAAGGTGTTCTCCCCGCTTCCTAATGACCAACAACGACTCTCCTATGATTTGGATGAAGTTCCAAGTGATTATACAAAATCCACTTGCTGATCCTTGTGGGAGACCAAGAGAAAAGAAGAGGAAATGGAGGTTGGATGGGGTGAGGACGTAGAGCTCGACAACGCCGACGACTTTGCCTTCTTCGTCGAGGTTCAACTCGGGCTTGATTGGGTTAGATCTTGATAGGAATGGGTTCAAACCCTAGGTCTAAAAAAATGGCTGAGTTGAGTTCTTTAGAGAAGAAGAGGAAAGAATGAAATAAAAGAAATCAAATTCCTTTTTATAATAAAGCTGAGGGGCATACTTGTAATTTCCCCCTTATTTCTAGTTTCGATCATAACTTAACTATTCGGACTCGGAAAACGACAAACGAATATACCATCTCGAATAATTTTTCACTACGGATCTAATGGTATCATCAAATCTTTTCGATTCTCGCTCTAACGAAATTCCACTGTTTTGGGTCCCACTTAATGCGAAATTCGAGGATTTTATAACTTTTTCCTCCGAACTCGAATTCAAACTTGCTTACAGGCTAATATATATATTTCGATCCTTTTGAATCTAATGGCGAAGTCAATTTTTCTCAAAATTAATCATAGCAATATTCGAGTATTTTACTCTAAGTCTTTCATTCGATATTTCCCTCCAAATCTCACCATTTACTTTCCTCGAGATATGAGTTGAAAATCCGGGGTGTTACAGGTGAAGCTTATAAGTTTTGGTCATTTTTTTTTATGATTTTTTTTAAAAGTTTTTTATCATAAATCTAAGTCGCCTTAACCTAAAAGGACGTCGGTGTGGTGCCAACCAAGAAGTCTCCTACGTTAAAGTTAGTACTTGACATAAGTTGCAAAGTAAAAAGAAAAAAAAAATAAAAATAGTAGAGTTCTATGTTGTTTGTGGCTTGTACCTTGACTCTTAAGTGGGAGAAGTCTCCCTATTTATCGATTGGACTCATTAAAGGAGGTAGTAAACTCAATTATAACTACTCACCCATGTTCTCTAGTTTTTATGATAATAAAAGTCCGTGATGCTTTGATTATAATGAAAACTCATTCCTTGATGAGACTGTCATTGTTCTTCTCACCGGAGTTAATACTAATCTTATTTTTACCTTACTTGTGGGGCAAGTACATGATCGAACCCAAGGGAAATGAGGAATAGAGTTAAGCTAAAAGGATAAAATTCAAATTAACTAAAAGGAATTAAAACTATTTTTTTTGTATTTTTGAGCTTATAAGAAGATGTAAAATTGCTAGAAAATGAACTAAAGTAAATGATGTTAAAAAAAAGTAAACTTATAAAATTAAAATACCATTGAAGGTGGATCTACATAGAACATGTTGATGAGCAATTCCTAATCTCTAACTTTTTTATAACTCAATCGTAAGGGCTTGGTGTTAGCTCCTTAGATCAGAAAGTTTTACAAATGAAATGAAATGAGGGAACATAAACAAAGTAGAATTCTTTGAAAACTTCCTACTACCAATTATCTAGTTTAAGCATACTTTATCTTGATCTAATCTAAGCATAAAGTATCTATATTAAGAATAAAAGGAGCAAGAAACTTAAAGATAACTCACAAGCATTTTAAATAAAAGAAATGCATGAAATTAGAAACAACACAAGAACTTGCTCTAGACTTTTCCATTCTCCAATGGAGGGAAACTTAGCCTAATGTCATTGCAAGAGAGGGAAGATAAGAGATGAAAGAACTTTTCTTCATTTCATTGAGAAACTTACCATTTTTTCTTCTTCTATTTCTTACAAGACTATTTAATCAAAAGAAAATAACTAGACGATAAAAATATAAAAATAAGATAATAGGCTAAGAGCCTTAGATTAAAGGAGTCTTGGATAAGAGAATCAAGAGGGACCCCTTTCTCTAGAGATGGAGGCTCTATTTATAGAAAAAAATGTATGTAGAAGAGTCTAAAAGTAGCCTCCACTTTTCTTTGCACAAAAAGACAAAAGAGGAGAATATGAGTTAAGGATTAGGACATTCCAAAGTCGACCCAAATGCTTTTGCCTTGAGATTTTGATTCTAAATTATTGATTTTTTGCACAAGTAACACACGTAATTAGATTTATTTAGTAAATAAATTTATTTATATATAATTAAGCCTAATTAACAAGCAACATGGTATTTTGAGGCTTATCATGATTATTACCTTAATATGGAGAAATAGGTAAAAAAATTAAGATAAATATCCAGAAAATGTGCGTATAATTGAGTGTTTGGAGACACTTTCGCAGGCACCTCGACTGCATTAAGCGAATGCAGCAAGCCCTTGAACCGCTAGGTTACCCCCAGTGGACGAGTTTGACTCATGAGGGTTTGTAGAAAATATACCCACAAAATTTGAAAACAATTTTGAAGTAAAAATAATTAAAATCAAAACTTATATTGAAAAACACAAGTTTATTTTTGGTTTTGTCAATTAATTGGAAGTACTGCTTGGTATAAAGTCCCAACCCTTATTTATCTACAACAAAATTTAGACTTAAATTGACCTTTGAGCGATAGTGGTTCTAACTCAGAAATTTAAGAGATTCGATTTCCTATAATGAGTTTCAACCTTCTAACTACTCAAGATAGTTGGAGTAACTTTGGGTTTAATTCTAAACTTAGCATTCTGTCTAAGATAGTGAGAAGTGTGGATATTCACTTTAATACCTCTAAGGGACTTTATCTGTGATACTCCAGTATACTCACATTTTTACACTTGATGGCTTTCACCCTACTAAAATTTTACATAAACTTTTGGATCTTTGATTTTTTTTTTGAAAGGTCTTTTTTTTTTATATTACTTCTTCACTCTTTTTCTAAGAAAAGTAGGCAGCCCTTTTCAAGGTATCCAGTCTAATTCAATGGTTGCTGTACAAGGTGTATACAACCCAGTTCTATTTTTCTTCGAATTAACTAACAAATTGAACAAGGAAGTCAAAGTTCATCAAACCTAGTTTTTCCTTAAACTCTAGGTAGAAAGAAGGTAACAAGCTTTCTTAATACAATCTAGACTCTTGGTAACCTTATTAGAAGTGACTATAAACTAAAAGATAATTTTGTTCTAATTTTTGCCTAAGTGAAAGACAAATGAGGACTCCATATCATAGCTTCCAATAAAAGACTAATTAAATATTTTTAACTAAGTGCTTAAAGATACAAGCTAAGATTTTGAGCAAAATACAATAAAGTCGCCAACAAAAAAAAATTATTTTTTTTAAAAAGAAAATAATAAGTGGAAATTCCTCAATATTTCAACATATACATGCAAAGGTAAATTTGAAATTGACAAAATGAAATAAAGTGGGTTAGATAGCACCTGAGAAAGATCCTACAGTCATGTTGATATTTAACACAATGTCTCTTGAAGTGCATGGGTTGCCTCCCAGAAGCGCTAAATTTAACGTCTTTAGCTAGACGAAAATATAGTTAATTTTGATAGATGGGGTCATCAAGGAAAAAAACTTCCTCCTACAGAACATACTCGAGAAAAGGTTTGAGACGTTGGCCATTCACTTTAAAAGTGGATCCGTCCTTAGGATTAAGACTTCAACAGCACCATGGGGGTAGACTGTTTGGATAATATATGGGCCAGTCCATCGAGACTTAAGTTTTCCTAGAAAAAGGTGGAGTCTGTTATCATACAACAAAACTCTTTGATTAGGAATGAAATTCCTCCTTAGAATGTGCCTATCGTGAAAGAATTTTGTACGCTCTTTGTACCTTTTGGCATAATCATACGAGTCATTTCTAATCTCTTCTAACTCGTCTAGTTGTAACTTTCGCTTCTCACCGACTTTATCAAAATCAAAGTTGAGGCGCTTGATCGTCCAATATGCACGATGTTCTAATTCTACAAAGAGATGGCAGGCCTTGCCAAAAACTAACCGGTAGGGAGACATCCCTATGGATGTCTTGAATGCAATCCTATAGGTTCAGAGTGAATCACTTAATCTCAAAGATCAATCTTTTCTTGAAGGATTGACTATTTTTTCTAAGATAGTCTTTATTTCCTTGTTAGAAATCTCCACTTGCCCACTTATTTGTGAGTGGTAAGGTGTGGCAACCTTATGCGTTATGAGGTATTTCTTCATCAACGCAGCAAAGATCTTGTTGCAAAAATGCGAGCTACCATCACTTATGATAGCTCACGAAATATCGAATCTTGAAAAAATCGTCTCCTTGATGAATTTTATTACAACCTTGTGATCGTTAGTTCTACATGCCACAGCTTCGACCCATTTTGACACATAATCAACGGCAACTATGATGTATTGGTAACCCTGGAAGATAGGAAAGGGTCCCATGAAGTCTATACCCCACACATAAAAAATTTAAATGATCAGGATAGGATTTTGAGATATTTCATTTCTCTTGGAGATTTTTCTTAATCTTTGACATCTATCACAAGATTTGCTGAACTTGTGGGCATCATGAAAAATATTAGGCCAGAAAAAACCGCATTGTAAGATTTTCATGACGGTCTTCTTACCATTGAAGTGCCCACCACAGACATGATTATGGCAAAACTCTAGGATATTGACTTGCTCACAGGTTGGAATACAACGTCTAATGATTTGATCGGGACAATACTTAAATAAGTATGGATCATCCTAGAAATACCATTTTGTTTTCGACAGAAAACGAAATTTCTTTTGGTTAGTCATTTCGACTGAGAATTGACCTGTAACTAGGTAGTTGACAATGTCCGTATACCATGGAACGTTGGTTCGAGAGATTTGCATAAGTTGCTCATTGGAAAAAGATTCAGAGATGGGAAAGGACTCCTCAAATGGCTTGTTAACTATCCTAGACAAGTGATCAGCTACAACATTTTTACCCCTTTTTTTGTTTCGGATCTCGAGATCAAACTCTTGTAGAAGTAGAATCCAACGGATTAACCTTGTTTTAGCATCTTTCTTTGATAGAAAGTATTTCAATGTTGCGTGGTCTGTGTAGATCATGATTTTAAATCCTATGAGGTAGGGGGAATTTTTTAACGGTATAGACCACTGCTAGCATTTCCTTCTCTGTTATAAAGTAGTTAAGCTGAGCATCGTTAAGGGTTTTACTAGCATATTGGATAACATGAGGCTATTTTTCGATTCGTTGACCCAAAACAGCACCTATTGCATAATCTGAAGCGTCGCACATAACTTCGAATGGAATGCTCCAGTTTGGAGGTTGAATAATGGGTACCGAGGTTAACTCGAACTTGAGCTTATTGAACGTAGAGAGATATGACTCTGAAAAATTGAAATGAACATCCTTTCCCAATAGCTCACATAAAGGCTTCGAGATTTTCCTGAAATCTTTAATGAATTTACGATAAAAACCCGCATGACCTAAGAATGACCTAATTTCTTTGACCGTTATAGGAGGTGGTAATTTTTTGATTAGACTTACCTTCGCTTTATCTACTTCAATCCCCTTAGCAGAAACACTGTGCCCTAGCACAATCCCCGATGTTACCATGAAATGGTATTTTTTCCAATTGAGGATTAGATTGACCTCTTTGCAATGTAAAATGACCAAAGTCAAGTGATGAAGACATTTCTCAAAACTTGGTCTGAAAATTGAAAAATCGTCTATGAATACTTCGAGATATCTTTCTAGCATGTCAAAAAATATACTCATCCTGCACCGTTGAAAAGTATCGAGTGCATTACACAGTCCAAAAGGCATGCGAGGATACGAGAAAATTTTGAAAGGGCAGGTGAAAGTTATTTTCTCTTGATTGATTGAAGCAATGGGTATCTGATTGTACCCGGAATAACCATCTAAGAAGCAATAGTAAGAATGTCCTGCTAGACGCTCTAACATTTGATCAATGAAAGGTAGGGGGAAATGATCCTTAACATTCATCGAGTTGAGTTTCCTATAGTCAATACACACTCTCCATCCATTTTGGACTCGAGTGAGGATTAATTCATTGTCTTGGTTTACTACCATAGTGATACCAGACTTCTTAGGAACTATTTGTATAGGACTCAACCAACGACTGCTAGAGATAGATAGATAATACTCGTATCTAGTAATTTCATCACTTCCATCCGAACCACATCTTTCGTGACAAGATTTAGTCGTCTCTGAGATTCTAAAGAAGGTTTAACAAAATCCTTTAAACGAATGTGGTGCATTACCATAAATGGACTAATTCCCTTGATGTCAGCTATGCTCCAACCAATAGCTTCTTGATGTTCTCTTAATACTCCTAACAACTTTCTCTCTTGAACTTCATTGATGTGAGAGGAAATAATCATGAGCAAGGTTTGATTCTTGTCAAGAAATGCATATCCCAAGGTCTCTGGAAACGACTTGAGTTTTAATTTTGGAGGCTCGACATGAGAAGGAACAAGATTGGATGTGCGCACAGGAAGACTTTCAGCTTTTGCGTGTCACCGCACATAATCTAAGAGTGGAACGGATTCAAGTAAAGCATTGACTTCGCTTATAAACTCTTCTACGTCCAAGTCAAGGCCAAAGCAAGCCAAACATTTCGTTAGGGGATCAGAGTACCCTAACTCTTGATACGTTTGATTGACTAGCGTATCTATCATGTTCACTTCCTCCATACCATCATCTACATCAATTCCTTGGAAATTATGAAAGATGTTCAGTTTCACTTTCATGTCCCTAAATGCTAAAGTCATAATTTCGTTTCTACAACGAATGACTGCATCAGATGTAATTAAGAATGGACGTCCTAAGATGATAGGAATATGACTGTTTGAATTGATGACTGGCTCTGTGTCTAAGACAACAAAGTCAACAAGGAAATAAAAATCTTTGACTTTAACTATCATGTCCTCAACTATACCCTTTGGAATTTTTATGGACCTATCGACTAGACTCAACGTGATATCGATGGGTTTCAAAACCCCCAAACCTAATTGTTTATAAATCGAATAAGGTAAAAGGTTCACACTGGCCCCTAAGTCTAAGAAACATTTTTCGACCACTTGATTTTCAATATGAATGGAAATTGTCGGACATCCAGGATCCTTAAATTTTGGTGCAATCGTTTGTTGGATGAGCGACGAAGCTTAGGCTGCCATGATGGCTTCCCGAGGAAATGGGGTTTTCCTTTTAGTTGTGGTCAAATCCTTTAGGAATTTCGCATCTAGGAATGGGATATTGATATGCACATTTTATAAGACTTCAAAAACACCCTCAAACTGCTTACCTTTTTTAGAATCTTTAAGGCGATCGGAAAATGGAGCTTTTGAAATCGGCAAAATGATGGGAGGATTTTTCAAATCTTTCTCCTTCTCTTTCGGAGACTTTATGACTTTTTTTTTAACTTTGTCCTTCTCTAGGAATTTTTCTCCCTTGTCAATAGGTTGGACCTTGTTGTCCACCTTCTTTCCCGAACGCAAGGTGTGGATAGCCTGGATTCAGTCTTGGGGAGCTCCAGAATGATTTCCTACTTCATATTGACCTTTTGATCCATTTGGAATCAAAGGTTGACCTCTAGGGTTAGGGATAGTCTGACTAGGAAATTGACCTTTCTCTCTCCCACTCAATGAGAGAGCTAACTATCCCAACTGAACTTCCATCTTAGCTATGGATTACGCAGTGACCTGGTTAATCTGAGTTTGATTTTGATGGGTTTACTGTTGAGTTTAGATGAATTGTTGTTGGTGCTTCATCAACTCGACAATCATTGATTCTAAGGACGACTGTTGTTGGGCAGGCTGCTGGTAATTGGTCATGAGATCTGGTATGATGGCTCTACAATCTATAGATTGTTGGGATTGATAAGTGAAAGAGCCCTCGATCCGTGAGGTGCGCGGATCCACTTTTGACCCTTGAGGTTTGGGAGTCGCCACCTAATTATTACGGTCTAGGTACCGATCAATGACTCTAAACGGATAAAAACTAATCTAGAACCAACAAAGCTGAATTCGGGGATCATGTTACGGGGTTGGAAGGTGTTAGGCACCAACCCCGCCCGGCCAAAGCCGGTCTCTACTAACTTCCCAAATAAATTACATTGCTAACAACCTAGATGATAATAAATAAATAACAAATAAAAAAGGTTATACCTTTCTGATAGCAAACTTTATTCCCTCAGATCCGACAAAAATAGTTCTTTGTACCGTACTCCCTTACTTCGTTCTGTCTCCGGATTTGATTTCGGATCTCCGAGACAATGTATCTCCTT
Source organism: Akebia trifoliata (assembly GCF_017979445.1). Classification (NCBI taxonomy): domain Eukaryota; kingdom Viridiplantae; phylum Streptophyta; class Magnoliopsida; order Ranunculales; family Lardizabalaceae; genus Akebia; species Akebia trifoliata. The sequence goes on from NC_141388.1 coordinate 26,016,019, forward strand.
ATTTTTGGATCTAGACTCTTCGAGTTTATTATGGATTTTGAATCGTTTTTAGAAGGCTTTTGGGTGTTCTTTAGGCTAAAATCGAAGGAGGGATGTTAGGTAAGGAGTCGGGGCTCCAAAACCGGGGTTTATGGGAGGCTAGGGGGGCTTTTAGACCTACTTCTCTTAGGATTTATGATTTGATACGAAAATAGGGTGTGGGGACCTCTATTTATAGATTTTTTTAGGGGTTGATTTTGATAGAGTTAGTATTTAATTAGAGTTCTTTTAATTAGAGTTGTGTTTTAGTTAGACTTGTTTTAGGTAGAATTGTGTTTTAATTAGAATTATTTTAGGTAGAATTATTTTTAAGTTAGAACTCTATTAGATAGAGTTATTATTTAATTAGAATTCTATTATGACTTTTGGTCTTATTTGATTGACTTTTAATGTTTTGACTTTAGTCTTAATTGACTTTAATTTTGACTTTAGTCTCACTTGATTGACTTTAATACCTTGACCTTATTCTTGCTTGATTGACTTTAAATTTTTGGAGAACCCCCCTCTATTATATCTTTAATTCTTTGGACCCCCAAATGGAGGGGTCCTTAAAGAAATATCTAACGAACCCTCAATAATTTTTCATGAGAGTCCGATTGATCGATTTTTTTAATTCAAAACTTTAAATTAATTTCATTAATGTTTCACTTTAATTATTTAATATTTTATTTATTAATTTCGAATTTTTTAATTATAAAATTTTGAAATTATCGTTTTGCCCCCGGAGAGGACTTTTCACGTTTTAAGTCAGTTTTTAATGTTCTAGGATGTTTTAGAATTGATTTTTCATAAGGAATTCAATGGAAATATTAGTTTGTGTTATTTATAAAAAAAATTTGTGTGAAATGGTTATGAACTTTATGAAGGGCATTTTCGTAATTTTGTCAAATTCTGTTAAAATTGATGAAATGATTTATTTGATTTCGATTTGTTATTTTATGTGTTTGAGAGAGTTTTCCTAATTGTAACGTTGGCTCTATGGTTGTTTTGAGGTTAGGGGTATTTTGGTAATTTGGTAGTTTTTTAGTGATTTTTATCGTGAAGTTTCTTTCTGATCTGCATGATGATGATTTCTATGTTTCTGGGGTCGTATTTTCCTAACGTAGCGTGGTTCCTAAGGTTTTGTCAGTTCGAGATACCTCATCCGGATTTCTGAAACAAATCTGGTAACAAAATAAAGCAATGGAATACACATCCATCATTGGGAATCATTGTGATCGGGTTGACGAGTTGATTAATCAGGCGGATGTAAAAATGGGGTGTCTACAGATGCCCCTCTTTGGCAGAGGGTTGAAGCAAACTAGATAACAAATCTATTTTGGTAGATAGTACGATATCTGAATGCCAAAGCTAGTGACAGTTCATTTTGCAGCCTGATTTAGCAATTCGTCAAGGTGTTCGGATCCTTGAGGGTAAAGATTTCCCCGAATTAAAAGGTTGTCAGGTCCTTGAGTGCAAACTCTCACCGACAGTGTCAGATCCTTGAATTTTAAAGAATTCTCCCTGACTAAAAAGTGCAAATATGCAAGTGTGTGCACTGTGTGAAACTGAGTAAAATCTGAAAATAAACTGAGCATAACCTGATCATAAACTGGGCATATCTTAGCATAAACTGAGCATAATTCCGAGAAAACCCTCGGCGATAACTGAGCAAAATCCAAGATAACCCTTGGCGGAAACTGAGCAAAATCCAAGATAACCCTTGGGGGAAACTGAGCAAAATCCAAGATAACCTTTGGCGGAAATTGAGCAAAATCCAAGATAATCCTTGGTGGCAACTGAGCAAAATCAAAGATAACCCTTGGCGGAAACTGAGCAAAATCCAAGATAACCCTTAGCGGCATCTGAGCAAAATCGAAGATAACCTTTGGCGGCAACTGAGCAAAATCCAAGATAACCCTTGGCGGAAAATGAGCAAAACTGAGCAAAATCCAAGATAACCCTTGGTGGCAACTGAGCAAAATCCAAGTTAACCCTTGGCGGCAACTGAGCAAAATCCAAGATAACCCTTGGCGGTAACTGAGCAAAACTGGCAGAGGAATGAAGGAATTTTGGAAAAGAATGAATGAATCTGGAGAAGATTGATTGGAATGAATCGGAGAATGAATAAATCTGAAAGATAATGAATCTGGAAGAGAAATGATCGAATCTAAGAATGATTAGATCTGAAAAAGAATCTGGAGAACAAAAGAATGCCATATCTCCTATGTGAGATCCAAAATGCTTTTGTTTGAACCTCAAGGATTTATCAAAAAGTTTTATGAATTTAAAACTTGAGTTTTTACTTCTTTTAAACCTCAAAAGTTTTTTGAAAAATTGTTATCAAGAAGGTAACCATAAGTTTGGAGTTCTCATTATCTTTTAGGATTAACATTGTTCAAAAACAAAACGCCTCTAGTTTGACAATGAACATGGTCTTGAAATTAATTGAACACATCGTGCAAAAAATAAAAAAAAAATGCCCCTAGTGTAAGGGGGAAAAGAAGAAAGAAAATGCCCCTTGTATGAAGGTTTGAAATATTTAATTACCACAAGCGCAATAAAGATTCAACTTTTAATTTTGATTAATTTTATTGAAGGTTTTTGAGTCAGGCTCAAGAGTACAAAATTATTTCCTTTCGAGTTTCATCATAGAATTCACCCTTATCTCCCTTGGTTCACTTGGGGGAGTAGAAATTTTCAGATCGATCGTAGACAAGATACTTGTGGCTTCTGAGTCTATGCCTGATTTAAACTAAGTATTGAACTTGATTATTCGGACTTCTGATGTTTCAGCTCGGACCGTTCTCAGCTTGGGATTTTCTTCTATTTTTCTTTGTTGCTCTAGCTTTTGCCTAGATCGTCTTTTCAGGTTTTCGATCTAGCGAGCTCTTCTCTTTTTTCTTTACTCTGATTGTTGCCAAAGTTGTCCTTTCAGATTTTCAATTTTGCGAGCTTGCCTTAATTTTTGCCTAAGTCGCCCTTTTCGAGTTTTCAACTTAGTAGGCTTCATCGTTTTTTTAATCTTTTTCTTCTCCTCTTCCTGTTTGAACTTCTGGAGTTGCTGTCTGATCATGCTTTGCTATCTTCCTTGACTTTTCGCACGGTACTTAGGAGGACTTTCATGGGTAAGCTTAAGAGTGGGTATAAAAAGAAAGGGATTTTGAGGCTCAAAAACCTAAATGCCCCTTGTGTGACATTTCCTTTTAAATTATTTTCTTTTTCCTTGAATTTTCTACCCCACTTTGATAATTTTTTCTTTTGAATTATTTCTTTTTAAATTTTTTTTCTTTGACGGGGAATCTATATATTTTTTTATTTTGATGTGGTCGGGCCTGAAGTAACTTCTCCGGTTGCCTACGTACCCCAAATTTTTGGGATTAGACCAAAACGTAGTTCAGATTTTTTCCATCCCTAGGTTAGGTGATCGGGCTGAGAAAAAAAAAGGTATAATTTTTATTTTTGAAAAGGCTGCAAAGGGGTTGAGAAAGGATATGTTGAACTAGGTAATAGGAGAATTGATTCGGCCAAAGATGGCCTCCTTAAATGTAGTACCGTTTGATTTGGTCAAGATTGGTTGGTTCTGGTAATTCGATTCCATCATGATCTTGAAGCTTGACAATTTTTCCTAGTAATATTTCCTGAATAAATTTCTCCAATTGGGTTCAGACTTTCTCCTATAGTCGAGGAGGAGTGTTCAATTTTCTTTGAAATCTGACAGTTAAATCCTTGACTTGTAAATGATGAGCTTCGACCTTCTTGTCAAATGCACGAGTGACTCTTCTTAGATAAGCTTGCACGTGGTACAGGGCTTTAACTCGTTTTCTTCGATCAAGTTTAATTCTTCATACTGCTGACGAACCCAATCTGTTTCTAACAAATGATTTTCCAACAAGACCCTGAGAGACGGAATTTTCATTTCAACTGGCAAGACTGCTTCCATGTCATACACTAAGGAGTAGGGAATAGCTCCAGTAGAGGATCGAATTGAAGTTCGATATGTCCATAGAGTGCATGATAATTTTTCTAACTAATCCTGGTGTGATTGACACATTTCCTTGATGATTGTTTTGAGATATTTACGAGCTGCTCCAACCGCTCCATTAATCTGGGGACGATAAGGAGATGATGTCAAATCTTGAACCTTGAACATAGACCATGTATCAATTTCTTTTCAACCATTTCATTAGTCTGAGAATGTAATCTATTCTAGGAGCTCTACCATGTTGACAAGTCTAGCACTGATACATTTTGTAACATCTTCCTTGATCTCGTTTTATCAAGTCAATATATAATCTATGTCAGACAACACCCAAGCTTGCACCTAACATATCCTCATAGGCCCACGTGAACAAGTCTTTTGAAATTTCTGAGAAAATTCATTATCCCCTTGTGTTCCTCTAGGGATAGGATGGTTTCTATTTGAATCTCTTTAGGAATTAATTTCTATTCCGAGGTTAATGACCTTTGTTTTCTCGATTAAACGTTGAGCCTGATTCTTATCTTCTTGCTAAGGAAAGAAATCTATCCTTGAAGTCAGATTAGTAGTTAATTCGTTAATGCGCTCGAGGTATTTAGAAATTTCCTTTATTCAAATGGGGCAACAGATGTCGTTCTAGACTTAGCAATCGAACTCGACTCATAGAAAAAGAATAGACTCAATCTAAAGAAGACATGACCTTGATGGATTGATGAAAAGAATTGGACTCAAGCTAAACTACATGATTCATGAAAATTTGAGACAAGTACCCACAATCGACTTGATTACGGACAGGGGGACTCGAGATATTGCTTACAACCAGTAGGACTGAGGCACTATGATCTTTAAGGAACAACTGGGTGATGTTGAGAAATTTTGAGGTCATTTCTGACTATTGACTTGATATTGACGTTTACTCTAACTGACCGGATTTACAACCCTAGCTAAACGATGGACGATTGAGCTTAGATACAATGATAACCCTTAAAACCTCTTTGAAGGTGAATTTAATCAATTTCAGTGTCACCCCCTTGATAACATTTTAAATGAACCCTGAGATTTTATTGAATTTTGTGCACCAATCCATTAAACAATTCATCCATTCAATGATTATTCAAAAGGAAAATAATTTTATTGCACTCTTGAAAATAATGCTTTTATTGAATAACAATTTTCACAATTCTGATTATTTTTTGCAATCATTTTCTTTTTAGAAAAACATATTTCAAAAATTTTCCATGTAAAAATAGATATTTTGTAAATCATTTTTTCTTCATTTTCTTTTCTTTTGAAAAATATTTTTCTCTGAAAAATAGTTTTTATTTGGAAAGCATTTTCTCTTGGAAAATCTTGTTCTTATGAAAAATATTTTTTGGAAAACGTTTTTTCTTAGAAAATATTTTTTTAGAGAATAACACTTTTTCTGGAAAACACTTCTTTTGGAAAACATTTTTTTCTGAAAAATACTTTCCCTTTGTAAACTATTTTTCTTCTTTGAAAATTTGATTTCTATTTCGATTTAAATGGCCCGGTCCATCAGGATTGTTGGATCGAGTTGGGCTGGGTCATTTGCAAGAGATGGATTTTTTGGGTCGGTGCACCCATTTTAATTTTAAAAAACAAAACTTTTGATCCTTGAGGACAACCATACATTCCTGATCTCATCATTTATATACATTGATCTCATCATTCATATGCATTCTGATCTCATCATTAACATATATTCATCATTCACAATGTCTCATTCAATGAACAACCCGGGAACACCCACAATAAGTTCGAGTCGTGACCTATAGGAAAGGTTTCTAGACTATAATCTCACTACGTGCAATGCATTTTTATCTGGCCACTCTTGCCCAAGCACACCTATATACCTCTCGATACGTGGTGACTTGGTTTAATATACCGTATAGGTGATAATCTAAAACCTCAACTCACTTCTCTGAAGCCAAAAACAGCCAGTTTGATCTCCAGTTGAGAGGTGGTGCACAATGCTGAGCAAGGGCCCACTTAAATACCTCTCGTCTAGAATAGACGTAGTCTATCCCCCTCGTACAATAGGGTACAGCGGGGCAAGATCTTGCTTAGGCACCGATTTTGACCAAGAAGTGCAATTGATATACTTAGACTATCTTTTACATACCTATGGGTACGAGTCAAGAGTTGTAGCTTTCGTAAATGGTTTGGCATCCCACGAGGGGACCGACCATGTACTAGTGCTATGTTGGCAATCGGGACATGTGACTGTGTGGCTCACAATAGGTCAAAGGCTCAGGTCGCTCCAGCCTGGGTGCATCAATATACTTCTCAGAATCACCTGATCAGACGGTATTGATGCTCCAGTTTGATATACCCTAAGGTACGTGACTGGAGTTATGATTTTCATGAATGACGTCGCATCTCCGAAGAGACCGGGCCACGCACTAGTGCCACGTTGGCTATATAGGACGTGTAAGTGTGCAAAACAGTAAGCGTGCATGTGGTGTGTGCAAAATAGGGTGGGGTGTGCCCGGGGCGTTTTTCGGATATATGGGCCTGTGGGCCAACTCAAACTATTAAAACATGGACATCTGATATATATTGATCAAAACAATTCAAAGCCCATCACATCAACATTAATATCAAACACATTAAAATGGACAATCAATGAATATAACGAAAGAATAATCAATTTGATCCAACATTGAAACAAGCACAAAGATTCTTTTATTATATATTTTTTTTTACGATCCAATCAAGGATCGCTTTGGACGACCCAAAACAAATTAAGATTCCAAAGAATATTGAACTAAGTATGGAATGGTAATTGTTGGAGATAGGGAGTTATGAATTTTTTTTTTTAAAGAAAATTTATCGTAAGATTTCAAATTTTACTAAGGTCATTTCACTAACGTGGTCACCTCATTGATAATCCAATTTCATAATTTTTTTAGATTTGATAAAAAAAAATTTAGACGCAAGAATAAAATTCAATTTTTTGAAAAAATTAATACTTAGATCCAAGGTTTAAAATAGGTGACTATGAAATCATATTAAACAATGAAAAAAAAAATTGGTGATAAATAACTATATTGAAGGAAAAAAAGAACTTGTTTCATAAATCATGTTCAATACGAGCTTGAAGACCCTTACCAAAATATAAATCCTACTAGATTAATGAGTTAGTCATATTTGTTTGAAACCACACACAAAAAAAAAAAAAAAATTCTGGTAAACGACAAGGTAGTCGTTATTGCCATATCGATTATTATGTAAATCATTCAAAGGATTCCAACCAATTGACGTAGAGTTAGTAAAAATTGGTGTGGTGATAAGAGTTCTCAAACAAACAAACAAACAAAAAAAAACAAAAAAAAATTGTTCTTGGGGCACAAAGCATCAAACATAGCTCCATGGATTTCAGAGCGTTGGGGCTTCGGATGATTATTGAAGAAATCAACCAAATCGATCTCCGGAAAGGGCTGAAGGGTGTCGAAATCCCCGGTAAATTCAATCTTCATGACCAAATTTTTTACTTCATTAGCACATTGAAGGATAGTGCTCACAGCATCCCAACACCATTGAACCCCTCTGATGGATAGGAACTCTAGAGCCTCAAGTTTCCCAAAATCAACCTTGTAAACTCTACCTGTATTATTGGCGATGGAGAGATTTTTTAAGCAATGGGTCTGATTTTATTTCTATCAATTTCACTCTTTTCTTTCGAATCGAAGCCCAATTTTTTTCCGTGAAGGATCGTTGTTACTCATCCCATCCTCTTTTTTATGAACAATAGAGCAGCCGAAAGGTCCCCTATCTTTAGCCATCCTACCATAAAATTCCAAAGTTCTCTCATGTTTTCTGAATCTAGCAAAGCCATTAATCAAGATATTGTTACAGAATTACACTAGGTTTTCCCCCAATTAATTTCTGCATATTTTCAAAGGTGATCAAGACCTCGTCCAATTGATCAATTGTTCAACAAGAATTGATGGCAAATCTGAATATGGGCTCAGTTCTAGGGCAAAAGAAAATTCTGTTTGAACAAGAACAGGGATTGGAGACCATACCTTCGAGGACCGAATGAAGATTGGAGAATCGATCAGTGATTGCTAGGGTTCTAATCATCCATTCATAGGTGAAATGATTGTGGAGGAATGAAACAATCTCGGAAGTCCATCGAAATGTGCAGATTAAATCAAGTGAATTTGGGATGGTAACGGAGTTTCTTTGTGAGGAAAGTAAGGAGATGTTGAGAAGTGAATGGGAATTTTAGATATGTTTTGAGAAATTGAAAGAGTTGATCTTGAGAAGTGAGAGAGAGAGAGAGAGAGTCTCTCCCTCTGTTTTGCTGTTTTTCCGTTTTTAAACATTGGAGAAGGAGATAAAAACAGTAAAAGCTGTTTTCTACTAATTGCACACCATGCGTAAAAGGAATTTGTTTTTTTTTTTTTTACGATTTTTTTCTGATTTTTTTTTCTTGAAATTCTCTCCTCGTCACGAACAATATTAAAAAAGGCACTTTTTTTTGTTTCTTAGCACATTACTCACAAATAATTTATTTTCGCAACTCGCCGCCTATGCTTAGTAACGTGCTAAAATTTTTTATTTTTTTTTTAAAAAAGAAAAAAATCCATAACTCAAATTCCAACCACTATCATTCCATCCTTAATTTATGTCTCTTTCATTATTTAAGGTCATCCCAAAATGACCCTAGATTAAATCAAAAAGAAAAATTATGCCAAATTCGAAATATCCAAAATTGAACCAAAGGGTATTAATAAAGGATAATACCAAAAAAATAATAATAATAATCCAAATAAAAAATGAGTTAACACCCATTATTTTAAACCATTACCTTCCTGAAATCCTGCATGATTTTAAGGTCATTCCAAATAACCCTTGATGATCCATAAAAAGTGTCAAAACAAAATATTCAACATCCAAACCAGTGCTCAATAATTGAACAAAAAATAAATAAAAATAAAATAAAATAAACAACTAAACAAATAATTAAAAATAAAATAAAATAATAAAAAAAAACTAGGTCCTACTGGCAATGTTCCCCATACTTGGAGTTTTTCAAGTCTGATCCTCAATGTCCCTAGTGGAGTCGCCACTGAAAGCGCCCTCGATCCGCGGTTGACCCTTGAGGTTTGGGAGTCGCCACCTAGTTATTACGATTTAGGAACCGTTCAATGACTCTAAACGGATAAAAACTAATCTAGAACCAACAAAGCTGAATTCGGGGATCATGTTACGGGGTTGGAAGGTGTTAGGCACCAACCCCGCCCGGCCAAAGTCGGTCTCTACTAACTTCCCAAATAAATTACATTGCTAACAACCTAGATGATAATAAATAAATAACAAATAAAAAAGGTTATACCTTTCCGATAGCAAACTTTATTCCCTCAGATCCGACAAAATTAGCTTTTTGTACCGTACTCCCTTGTTTCGTTCTGTCTCTGGATTTGATTTCGGATCTCCGAGACAAAGTATCTCTTTATTTTTGGATCTAGACTCTTCGAGTTTATTATGGATTTTGAAGCGTTTTTGGAAGGCTTTTAGGTGTTCTTTAGGCTAAGATCAAAGGAGGGATGTTAGGGAAGGAGTTGGGGCTCCAAAACCAGGGTTTATGGGAGGCTAGGGGGGCTTTTAGACCTACTTCTCTTAGGGTTTATGATTTGATACGAAAATAGGGTGTGGGGACCTCTATTTATAGATTTTTTTAGGGGTTGATTTTGATAGAGTTCGTATTTAATTAGAGTTCTTTTAATTAGAGTTGTGTTTTAGTTAGACTTGTTTTAGGTAGAATTGTGTTTTAATTAGAATTGGTTTAGGTAGAATTATTTTTAAGTTAGAACTCTATTAGATAGAGTTATTATTTAATTAGAATTCTATTATGACTTTTGGTCTTATTTGATTGACTTTTAATGTTTTGACTTTAGTCTTAATTGATTGACTTTTAATATCTTGACTTCAGTCTTGCTTAATTGACTTTAATTTTGACTTTAGTCTCACTTGATTGACTTTAATACCTTGACTTTAGTCTTGCTTGATTGACTTGAAATTTTTGGAGAACCCCCCTCTATTATATCTTTAATTCTTTGGACCCCTAAATGGAGGGGTCCTTAAAGAAATATCTCACGAACCCTCAACAATCTTCCATGAGAGCCCGATTGATCGATTTTTTTAATTCAAAATTTTAAATTAATTTCATTAATGTTTCACTTTAATTATTTAATGTTTTATTTATTAATTTCGAATTTTTTTAATTATGAAAATTATGAAATTACCATTTTGCCCCCGGAGAGGACTTTTCACGTTTTAAGTCGGTTTTTAATGTTCTAGGATGTTTTAGAATTGATTTTTCATAAGGAATTCAATGGAAATATTAGTTTGTGTCATTTATAAAAAAATTTCTGTGAAATGATTATGAACTTTATGAAGGGCATTTTCGTAATTTTGTCAAATTCTGTTAAAATTAGTGAAATGATTTATTTGGTTTCGATTTGTTATTTTATGTGTTTGAGAGAGTTTTTCTAAACGTAACGTAGGCTCTAGGGTTGTTTTGAGGTTAGGGGTATTTTGGTAATTTGGTAATTTTTTAGTGATTTTTATCGTGAAGTTTCTTTCTGGTCTGCATGATGATGATTTCTATGTTTCTGGGGTTGTATTTTCCTAACGTAGCGTGGTTCCTAAGGTTTTGTCAGTTCGAGATACCTCATCCGGATTTTTGAAACAAATCTAGTAACAAAATAAAGCAATGGAATACACATCCATCATTTGGAATCATTGCGATCGGGTTGACGAGTTGATTAATCAGGCGGATGCAAAAATGGGGTGTCTACAATAAGGGACTTGAGAAACAATAGCTTGGTTTGTGGAAGAACTAGATTGCCTAGGAAAACTCCTATTGTAACCTGACGGACCACTAGATTGAATAGGTTCATTCTGTCTGTATGAGAAATTAGGATGGAACCTATTATTTGGGTGATACGTTTGGCTAAAAAAGTTTGGAGTTGGCTTCCTAGAAGTACTATTGCCATTAATCGCATTTGCTTGTTCAACTTTTATTTGAGGCAAGGTGGGACAACACTCGACCAAATGGTCGTTGCCGTCGCATATGACCCACAAAAAATTCGGTTCGACAGTCACTTGTGAAATTGTACGAGGGTCTAGATGAGATTTGGATGCTGAGATGGTAAAGGTATCTAACTTCTTCGTGAGATTGTTCATCCCACTCACTAAACTAGACATGACCTTTTTGAGATCAGGGTCTGCCTTCATCTCATACATGCTTGTCTTCCTAACTGAATCGTCTCTATCAAACTCTTCCTGGTTAGTACTTCAATTTTGAGCACTCTCAGCTAACTCTACGAGGAAATCATACGCTTGATTGGGAGTCTGGTTCATGAACTGACCCTTATGCATTGACTCGACTAAGATACGTTGATTCATTATTAATCATCTATAAAAACTTTGCACCAACTGTGCTTTGTCAATGCCATGGTGTGGGCACTTGACCAATAAATCATTGAATCTTTTCCAAGTTTGAAAAAATTCATCATCAGGACGGACTCTAAAATTTCTAATGGAGTTCTTCATTTTCTCAGTTTTGGCCACGGGGTAGAATTTGGCCATAAATTTCTTGGATAGAACATCTCAGGTAGATATGGAATTGGGTGTTAGGGAGTTCAACCACGCAGTTGCGTGGTCTTCTACGGATAACGGGAACAGAATAAACTTGATACTCTCTTCATCTAGATTCTGATTTCTAAAAGTTTGACATATAGTCAAGAATCGATTAAGATGGGTGTAAGGTTGTTCACGCTCTAAACCGTAGAACTTAAGGAGCATATTGATGGTGGCAGCCTTAATTTCAAATTGAGGTGCATTGTTCAATGGTAACACAATGCATGTAGGAGGAGATGCAGAAGCTGGAGCGAAGAACTCATTGAGAGTTCGCTCTCGATCATCCATCATAACTACTGATGGTGTCTTGCGAATCCTACTAATGGTACGTTTGTTCTCAGGATCAAATGGTTCTAATACGTTGTTCTGTGAACGCCTACCAAACATGTAAATCACACAATCGATCAAACAATCATAAAAAGAAAAGACTGGACCTAGATAGGTTGCCTAAAGCTAGATAGCTCCTAGCTGGGTAGAAATAGCGCAACTAGCCTTCCAACTCGGTTCTATGAAGTCAAGTTTGAATCATTCGGATCTCTAGATCGGATGTGGCGCACAATGCATAAACAAGGGCATTCTTAAATCACCTTCCTTTCTTGAATAGACTGAGTCTATCCCCTCAAAAGGCAAGATCTTACTAGATACAAAAGATGACCAAGAAGCGCAATTGGCACAACTTGAAACGAAATTTCTCCTATTGAGCTCGTGGGCCTTATAGTTAAGTCTAATTGATTTTAATTAATTTGATTAGATGACTAGTGAGTTGATTATCCCAATTAGAGCAAGGAATTGGTAATGACTTCTAATCCTTATCTTATCATGCCATCCCTAGGAGAGGGGTGTTTTTTACTACTTAATTAACTATTCCAAGTGTCTTCAAATTGAAAAAATAACATACAAAGGCAAGGAGTAACCCACTAGCATAGAGAGGCGTGGGTGTTTCGAGATTACCTCCCATGCTAGACGGGGTGAAGACGGTTTGAGTCGACTTAGGCCACCAACTCCAATTTTGGTGTGCGAACTTGAGTAGCCGTGACAGTATTGTCCACCCGTCGTCCTTCCTTAGTTTATTACAATCCAAGCCTTCTTGGATAATTAAAAAAATTACAAAGAATCTTATACAAGAGTTTCTAAAACAAAAAAAAAAAACCTAACTAAAGATTAAAGGAAATTGAAAGAAAAGAAGAAAAAAAAATGTTCATCTACAAGAAACAAAACAAAAATATTAGTAGAAATGATAGTAAATGGACTCAAAAAAAGAATTTGACTTACCACAATCTTGTTGACTTTTTCATATTTTATAAAAAAATTTGTTCTACCCCAAATCGATATACTATAATAGTAAATAGGAAATCAGAGTAGAAAGTTACAGTCAGTTTAAGTTCTGCGGTCTAGGATGACAAAGAAAACGGGAATGACTTTTTTTTTCAATGTTTTTTCTTCTTTCTTCTCTTTTAAAACCTCAAGAACAATTGAACTTATAGAAAGAAACCAAAAGAAAAAAATAAAATAAAATAAATATGAAATAAATAAATTTTAAATCAAAACTTACCAATACTACATTTACCTTTTTCCGACAGTGGCGCTAAAATTCTGATGAGACTGTCGTTGTTCTTCTCACCGGAGTTAATATTAATCTTATTTTTACCTTACTTGTGCTGCAAGTAGAGGATTGAACCCAAGGGAAATGAGGAATAGAGTTAAGCTAAGAGGATAAAATTCAAATTAACTAAAAAGAATTAAAACTGTTTTTCTTTATATTTTTGAGCTTATAAGAAGATGTAAAATTGCTAGAAAATGACCTAAAGTAAATGATGTTAAAAGTAAGTAAACTTATAAAATTAAAGCACTATTGGAGGTGGATCTACCTAGAACATGTTGATGAGCAATTCCTAATCTCTAACCTTTTTATAACTCAATCGTAAGGACTTGGTGTTAGCTCCTTAGATCGAAAAGTTTTACAAATGAAATGAAATGAGGGAACATAAACAAAGTAGAATTCTTTGAAAACTTTCTATTATCAATTATCTAATTTAAGCATACTTTATCTTGATCTAATCTAAGCATAAAGTATCTATATTAAGAATAAAAGGTACAAGAAACTTAAAGATAACTCACAAGCATTTTAAATAAAAGAAATGCATGAAATTAGAAACAACACAAGAACTTGCTCTAGGCTTTTCCACTCTCCAATGGAGGAACTTAGCCTAATGTCATTGCAAGAGAGGGAAGATAAGAAATGAAAGAATTTTTCTTCGTTTCATGGAGAAACTTACAACTTCTTCTTCTACTATTTCTTGCAAGACTATTTAATCAAAAGAAAATAACTAGAAGATAAAAATACAAAAAATAAGAAAATAGGTTAAGAACCTTAGATTAAAGGAGTCTTGGATAAGAGAACCAAGAGGGGCCCCTTTCTCTAGAAATGGAGGCTCTATTTATAGAGAAAAATATATGTAGAAGAATCTAAAAGTAGCCTCCACTTTTCTTTGCACAAAAAGACAAAAGAAGAGAATATAAGTTAAGGATTAGGGCATTCCAAAGGATTAGGACATTTCAAAGTGGGCCCAAATGCTTTTGCCTTGAGATTTTGATTCCAAATTATTGATTTTCTGCACAAGAAATACATGTAATTAGATTTATCTAATAAATGAATTTATTTATATATAATTAAACCTAATTAACATGCAACATGGTGTTTTGAGGCTTATCATGATTATTACCTTAATATGGAGAAATAGGTACAAAAATCAAGATAAATATTCAAAAAATGTGTGTATAATTGAGTGTTTAGAGACACTCATCATTCCTCATGATTTTTATAACATACATGATGAGTGGCCTTAAATATATAACTGCTCCATTCCTCGAGTTGAGTCAATTGAGTTATGTGTTTACAACTTTGTTGGACACCATGTGTGTTTTATGTTGATGGTAGAGCATATTGTAATGACCTTTTCTACTTGGGTAGTTTTATGGTGACTAGTTATAATAGTTTACTACGTTGCTACTCAGATAGCTTCACACAATTCCCTTAGTGTATCAATCTTCTTAGAGTAATTCTCAAAAGAAGGAGGAGTAATATTAGTAGAACAGCAGTAGTAGTACCAACTATTGAGCAAGAGAAGAAGTAGTAGCATAAGTTGTTGAGCAAGAAAAAGACAAAAAAGAAAAAACATCAACATAAGTTGCTGATCAGGAGCAAAAGAAAAAAAGAAAAGGGGTTGGCTCCTTACGGAGGCCAAACCTTCTTCAGATGAATAACAATGGGTCAGCTCCTTGTGGCCGAACTCATTCAGATGAAAATAAAAATGGGTAAACTCCTTGGGGAGGCAGAACTTTTTTGGGATGAAAATAGTAAGGGGTTGATTCCTTGAGGAGATCGCACTACTTTATGGTACATCGAATGAAGGGGTCGACTCCTTTGGAAGCTGAATCACCTTATGATGGAATATTAGGATGGATACTGGGTTGAACCCTTCGGGTGATCAAACTACTTGGATTTAAGTTGGGTTGAGTTGAACCAGATTTGAATGCCTAGATTTGGTAATTTTACTAATCTCACTAAGTGATTTTTTTGGTTCCTACACCTTTAATTTATCTGATTATTGAACTGACACATGCCAATTTCATACACCATTTTCTAAAAGGTTGACTTTGCAATATTTTAATGTAGTGACTTGCAGGATTGTCATTGGAAAAGATTTGTTTGACTTCAACTTCTTGACTCTTCTGGATTTCATGCGTGTAAAAGAACTTTGGTGAAATGTGCTTTGGTCATATTCCCTTGATGTAAGCTCCTTGGATTTGAGTGATAAAAGTAGCATTGTCTTCACAGATAATAGTTGGAGCTTTTGTGATTGTTAATTCATAGATGAATTATCTGTCTTTAGAATCAATTAGTAGGAACATTCTTGTTGCAAGCAATAAGAGACCAATCAAACACAATTTTTTATGTTACTCAAGTCAATAAGGACAGGTATGCATGTAGAAGAATAGCAAAAGATGAATGGTCAAGTATCAATGAGAACTTGCCAAGATATTTATACTAATAAATATGAATGGACATAAATGCCCTTGCATATTTTCCAATACTCTCCCTCAAATTGGTGCAAATATATCAACTAAGCCTAGCTTGAAAAGATGAGAGTTAGTAATAGAAGGATGAACAAACTTTGCAAATATGTCAGAAAGCTAATAAAAAAAAGATACGAATACTGTCTGAATGGAATCACATCAAACTTTCTCCTTAAAAAACTTAACATCAACCTCTATATGATTGATTATTTCATGAAGGATAGAGTTAGAAAAAAGCATAATAACATATTTATTACTGCAAAATAGAATGGAGCAAATAGAAATAACAAATCCTAGCTCCGTCAACAAAGATTGAAGCCAAATAAAGTCACATGTGCCAAGGGCCATAGCTTGATACTCAAATTCAACAGAAGAATAAGAAATCACACTTTATTCTTTTACTTTTCTATGAAATCCGGTTACCACCATGGAAAATACAAAAAATAGAGGTGGATCTTTTATCCGTAATAGAACCAACATAATCAAAGTCAGTAAAGCATGACAAATGAGGTTGAGTAATAGACGGATAAAAGATTCCAAGGCCAAGATACGACTTCAAGTAGCGAAGAATGTGGTAAACAACATTAAGATAAGTAGTGCATGTAGTATGTATGAACTGACTGACCACAATAACCACAAAAGTCAAATCTAATCTAATATTAGTTAGATAAATCAGATAGCCTACGATTCTCTGATAAGAAGGATAATCATTAAATAACGTTGGATTCAACATGAAAATGATGATTATGATCCATAAAAGAGGAAATAGGACAACAACCAAGCATACCAGTGTCTTGAAGAAGATCTAATGTGTATTTGCATTGAGATAGCGAAATATCACAGTAAGAATGGGCCAATTCTATCACCAAGAAGTTCTTAAGAGGACCCAACTCCTTAATTTCAAAAGTATAATCCAAAATCATTTTTACCTTGTCAATCTACTGAGCATTATCTTGAGTAAGGATAATTAATATCATCTACATAAACCAAAACAATGGTACAATGATTGTGCAATCCTCGACGAACAAAACATATATTATCAGGATGGCACCTAAAAAATTTCATAGATAAAATGACCTTAAAAAAATGCTGAAATCAAGTTCGCGGAGACTATTTAAACCCATATAAATATTTGAGAAGGCGACATATCTTCCTAGAATATTTTCTTTAAAGATGAAACCCAAGAGGGGGTCCATATAAATGACCTCAATCAGATCTCCATTCAAAAAAGTATTCTTCACATCTAGTTGGTGAAGAGGCCAGGAGTGACATGAAGCCAAAGAAATGAGGAGGCGAACAATATAAAACTTAGCTACAAAAGTAAATATAGCACAAAAATCTCTCCCTAGAGTCTGGGTAAAACCCTTAGCAACAAGGCAGGCCTTATAGCAATCAACGGTGCCATCTACGATATACTTAACAATGAAAATCATTTACACTCAACAGTTCGCTTGCTAGAAGGCAGAAGAACAAACTCTTATGTATAATTCTTCTGCAAAACATACATCTCAGTAGTCATGGCTACTATCTACTAAGGGTCTCGTAAGGGCTCTAAAACAAAACGAGGAACTTTTATAGAAGTCGTGGCAACAATGTAGGCCTTATAAAAAGGAGATAAACTATGATAGGAAACAAGCTAGGCAATAAGGTAATCTCTCTAATATCTTAAACCAATATTCCAACTCATGTTAAATGTGATGGCTCCATAAGGTATTCCTACATTTCAACACTAACATTAAATCCTCTTTCAAAGAAGTACATTCCCACCATATGCACACACCCACTTCATGCATCTCATAAATTTTGTTGTTCTTTTTCAACTATCCCAGAAATGACCAAATTTAATAAGGTAACCACCTTAAGTTGAGAGAATGAGGTGCTTAATACCTTCCTTATTCTCTAACCAAATCCCCTTACCTAGATCTTAGGTAAACCATACCATTTTCCATGAAGAAGAGTCACTACAATGTCATGAAAAATATTTTTTCTAAAAATTTAATTCGAGTGCCCATTCATACCCATTTCCAAAAAAAAATGATAGCACTCCAAACAACGTAGTATTGAAGTTTCATGGTGAACATTTCTTGTCTACATCGACATTTTTTATTGTTGAATTTAACAATTTTAAGAAATGTCGAATTCGATAATAAAAAGTAGTAAGTTCAACGTTTGTAAAATCTACCCGTTTCCATTTTTCAAAATAAAATGCATGGAATGATTAACTAAAAATTGGACATAACGACTTGTGTATATGATTTCAAATCAAAATAATCATCCTTAATCTATGCTCATCCAAAAATGAAGTAAAAAATTGAAAAAAAAAACATAATGTTTTTACATACAGATCTTCAAAATGCTTGAAAAAATCCTTGAAAATGACTTTTTCTTCATTCTCAAATCCTTTATATTATATTGGAGTATTTGAAACTTGATTAGAATGCTAGAAATCTAATCTTTTTTGGACAAAAATGGGGATTTCGAATGGTTAGGATAGTTTTGACTTTTCAATCGTGAGAAATGTGTGGAGTGGGGTTTAGGGACTGATTAGAAAGAATAATTTTACTAAAAAATAAAAAAATAAAAATAAAAAAAGGGGTGAACAAAAAAATCAATAAAAAGAAAGTCAAATCAAAATAAAATTTAAAAAAAAATGATTTGTTGAAGTCAACAAAACTTGAAGGAGAAATATTTCAAAAATTGCATTGCATGTTAAAAGTGTCTATTACTTTTTTTTTTAAAACATCAAAATTTTATCCAAGATTTCAAACGAGCTCCGTGTTATAAAATTGAGGATTTCAAAAAATGGCTAACCATATCAGACCCCATGCTTGGGTAATCGTATTCTTCAAAAACCTTCAATTCATCTGATCTTTTCAACAGTTTGCAATGCATCATTTCAGATTTGTACAAATAAGGGTCCAACGTATTCTTTGTAGTTCTTTGTAAGCAACTTTTGCAAAGAAAATCAGTTATAGACACTCCAATTTGCATGAACCCATTAGAAATTTTCAAAAATCTCAAGTTAATTATGATTAAAGGCCCAAAGCCCTTCAACCGGCCCACACTACATAATAATTACCACTTGACACATTTCTTGATGTATACGTGCCCAGATGCATCATTTTATATTAATTTGCATGCCTAAACCTTATCCCTAGTCTAACCTCATCTAATTCCATAACCTATTTTTGATCTAATTAGATGACTCATTTTCAACCAAATTTCATACCCACTTCCTAATTCCATATCCACTTTCATTTAATCAATTCATAATATATACCCTAACCCAATACCAAGCTCATTTTCAAGCATACTTCAAATATCCAAATCCAAACCACCATGAGCCCATAACTCAAGTCCAAAACAAAAATCCAATGTCAAACCCAATCTTTTATACCAATCTCAAAAAACGACATAGGGTGGTCTCTCACAAGCCTCAATGCCCAATGCACCAACCTAATTGGAGAGTCAACTCTCTTGAGAAAACCCAAGAGTGTCCTCTTCAAAAAGTAAGGTCAAACTAAAAATGTATTTTGATCTTTCATAAAAATCCCTAAAATTGAGAGAGCATCCACTCATATTCCAAAAGGTAGGAATCTTCATGTCCATATATAGAGCACTCCTATTAGTTCATTTCAAAAATATATATCTACCCCTATTTTTAAGGATATTTACAAGAGAACCCGAGTCTACTTTCTTACATATTACTCTACCTTTACACATGTTACTATCATACTCACACTTCCAAAAGTATGGCGCCCCGCCAAACGTTAACACCAATCCCCATGTCAGATCTCGAAGTACTAGGTGGCACCTCAAAATTTCGGCATGGTCTCCTCTGTTTATGTTACCATTCCAAGGCGTTCAACCTGCACTTGATAAACGACATACAATCTTGCATATAAACAAACAAAATATAATACTAGCGAAAGCCTATATACATCGAATAACGTATAAAAATTAGAGTGCGGAAGAAGAAGTTTATATACACGATAATACAGGAATTCCCCACTCTAACAAAATTCCTAACGTTCAAAATCAAAATCTATATTACTCTTAGAAAAATCGACACCACTAGGGGTAATAACCCCAATACTCATCAGGTAATGGACTCTGATCGTCTATCTGACCCACCAGATGGTTCTCACTCATGTTCTACACCTGCCTCGCTAAGCTTCGGATCTGAAATTAAAAAAATGGAGAAGGAAAGGGTAAGTAACAATGGTTATCCAGTAAGGAAGAAAACAATTTCTACCAATAACCTCTTCTAGCATTAACGAATAAACATACTGAATCATTTTAAAATATGCAAAGTTTTACAGAAGAAACTACGATTAACTGATACATATAGCCAGGGATGAGCAACTAAACATTTTAAAACTCACATTACATCGATCATCATTACTCACTATAACATTCTCTTTTTATACAAATCTAATTTATCAAATGGAAGCATTAAACATGTATTTCATTTTACATATTAAAATAAGACAACAGATACATAATACACAATGGTGGAGTATTGGAATTAAAGAGTTGGGATTCACGACTGGATCACTCCCAGTCGGGACATGATGTTACAATTCTTCTCTGACTTTAGTTCCTGATTTTGTGGCTGGTCACTGCATTTACCACGTTTGGTTAACCATTTATCCAGCTCTAGTTGGCCGTTTGACGTGATCGTAAGCAATGGGTCTCTTTTCGATGTGTAAGAATGTCCGACTACTATATATTGTTAGTGATCACTAACTAATCATCTTCGTCTATGCCGATCAGGCGTACATGTGATTCTCAAATATACAAACCATTCGTATACGACCACCTTTACATTACAAGTTCACTAGTAAAGATAGAGAGGAATAACCCGGATTTTAGTTGTGACTCTACTCTCATACGAGTCCCATACCACGTATGAGCTTGGTGGTCCCTACCGTACATCCCAAGATAGTACACCACTACGGATAATATGACGCACTATCCCTTCAGGCATTCACAAACTCTTTAATAACTCACAAAATAGTTACATATATATTATTTTTATTTGAAAACAAAAGAGAAATTAACAATACAAAGTTGATAATAGATATCCAGTTTCCAACCATGCAACTGTGGCCAAACGGCTTAAAATAAATAACAGAACGGAAACGTAAACAACGCCTCACGCTAACAGAATGTAAATAAACATGCAACCAGTAATATTATCCCTGGATATCCGTTCACCAACCTACACACAACACAATAATGTAAAATACAGACATCACCCCTCGGGTGTGATTATGACATTTTACCGTTTTCTTACCCTTTTCCCCTTTTTTCAAATTTTACAGTTTTCAATCTCTCAAAAAAATATCCACTTTCTGATATTCATCAACTCAATATGAGTTAATTGAATATTAAGTCATTTTTCCAATTATGAAATTTATTTTTATCAATAACATTGAAAAGATACAAAACTTAGATCAAAACGCTGTCCTAGCGATGCACAGGACCTAACTGACGGAAATAACCCGGTGAAATATCCTACCCACGTTTAATTTGTTATAAAATACAGTTAAACATATCAAACATGCAAGTTTTGACGTGAATTTGAAATAACCAGTTGAATTCGATAATATTTGGAAACTCACCACAAATTTTTAATAAAATCCTAAATGCAACAATCTACTATTACTAATAGAAATTGAGAGTTCCTTACTATCACTAGGCGAAAAAATTGAAGCACGTGCACAGAAATCGAGGCGATCAACACAAAAATTGAGATGGATCAGATTTCAAAGCGGTTGATTTTTGAATTTGATCTGGTGATTTTGAAGATTTCGATGCCGTCGTCATTTCTCCCTTCTGCGACGGAGGGCGGTTTGACCCCGAAATCGATGAAATCCGAGGTCGAAGTTTCAAAATTTCTGTATATAAATACGATTGATTTTTGACGATATCGGGTGAAAAAGAAAGTGAAATGCAAAAAAGGTTGGGTGGGTTTTGTAGAGAATGCAGCTGCAGACATTTCTCCCTTTTGCATCGGTCATCGACGACAGGTCGTTTGTAAGATATTTGCGTTTGAAATTCAAAGAAAAAAACTAAAAAAATTTTATAAAACGGGTTGGCTGTTGGATGGGTTGGAGAAGACGAAGTATTAAAAAATTTTAAATTTTTTATTTATATAAAATTTGAGACGAAATCGTTATTTCGTCTATTGCTTCGATCGATGATAACTTGATCGTCCGGATTCCAAAAATGACGAATGAATACTCTATTTCGTCTAATTTTTTGTTTCGAATCTAATGGTATAATCAATTTTTACAAATTTTGTCTCTAACAAAAATTTATATTTTTGGACTGAGGTGACCCCTAAAATTTATGTCGTTTTCATTTTTGACGATAATTCAACTTTCTGATCTCCAAAAATGACAAATAAATCGTCCACGTTTAATAATTTTTCGTTACGAATCCAATGGTGTAATACAATTTTAATAATTCTTGCTCTAGAAAAAAGTCACTATTTTAGCCTGATCTGACTCGGTAATCGAGGATTTTACAATTTTTTTATTCGGACTCGCATTTAAGCGTGCTTACAGGCTAAATTATGTTTTTCGATCATTTTGAATACAATGGTGAGATTAGATTCCATTAAAAATTATCAGAAACATCCTAAAGTTTTACCCCTAAGTCTCACTTTCAAGATTTTCTTAAAATTCTAATATTTATTTTTCCTCGAGATACGAATTGAAAATATGGAGTTTTACATTCTCCCCCCTTAATAAAAATTTCGTCCTCGAAATTAAAATTATACCTTTGTTTTGGAATAATTTTGGATATTTAGCTTGCATTTCTGAATCTTTCTCCCAAGAGGCTTCTTCAACGTTGTGGTGTCTCCACAATACCTTGATTAGAGGGATAGACTTAGATCTGAGTTGCTTTACTCTCTTGTCAAGTATCTGTATCGCACCTTTCTCGTAAGACACATCTTCTTCTACCTCTAACTCCTGCAAATCAACCACATGTGAAGGATCTGGTAAATACTTATTCAGCATGGATACATGGAACACGTTGTGAACCTGCTCAAGCTGCGGTAGTAGAATCAATCTATAAGCCACTGGTCCTATCCGTTCAACTATTCAAATGGTCCCACAAAACGCGGCTTTAATTTATCCTTCATACCAAATCTGGATATTCCTCTTCTAGGCAATACTTTCAAAAATACTTTATCCCCAACTTAGAATTCCAACGATTTGCACCGCTTGTCTGCATAGTTTTTCTGTCTACTCTGAGTGGTTTTTAATCTGTCTCGTATGATGCGTACTGCCTCAGTAGTTTCCTCAACAATATCGGGTCCCACACTATGGCATCTCCTGTCTCTGCCCAACATATTGGAGATCGACACGGCCTACCGTATAGAGCTTCAAATGGTGTCATGCCGATACTGGCTTGAAAACTATTATTGTAGGAGAATTCTACCAAAGGTAAATGACGCTTCCAACCTCCTCCAAAATCTAAAACACATGCTCGCAGCATATCTTCTAAAATCTGAATAACTCGCTCAGACTGTCCATCAGACTGTGGATGAAAAATCGTACTAAAGTTCAAATGAGTACCCATGGCTTTGTGTAGACTCTCCCAGAATCGAAAAGTAAATGTAGGATCCCTGTCTGACACGATAGAAACTGTCACTCCATGCAGTCGAACTATCTCAGCTATGTATATCTAGCTCAGTCTATCGACACCAAATGAGACTCAAATCAGAATGAAGTGTGCCAATTTTGTCAGTCGGTCAACAATCACCCATATGGCGTCTGACCCATCAGTGGCTCTCGGCAGCCCTACTACAAAATCCATAGTCACATGTTCCCATTTCCATTCCGCTATGGGTAATGGTTGGAGTAAGCCAGCGGGATTTCGATGTTCGGCCTTGACCTGTTGACATGTCAGGCATCTACTTACATATTCTGCGATTACCTTCTTCATACCCGGAAACCAGAAATTTCTTCGTAGATCTCTATACATCTTCGTACCTCCTGGGTGAATAGAATATCGAGAACGGTGTGCCTCACCCAGTATATCGGATTTCAGCTGTGAGTCCTGAGGTATCCACATCTTGCCTCTGAATCTGAGAACCTCATCTGATCCTTTTGATCAATCTAGGTCAGTCAGGTCCCTAGCTCTCAGCTCATATTCTTCCACATCTTCATCTACTTTCTGGACTTTCCTAGCTCGTCCTATCAGCTCATTTTCAATCCTCAATGTACCCAGATATATCTGCGGTCTATACCTTTCTCTCGGAGTCTCAAACACGATTTATGTGGCTTGTTCAAGTAACTGCCATTCTTTTATCATCATATAAGCAACAATATTTTGGCTTAATGCGTCGGCAACTACATTGGCCTTATTGTTCCCTAAATTGGTTTGTCTAGCATCTTTTTGAGCCACGCATCCTTAATCGATTGACGTCGATCCGAACATTGCTCTCCTTTATGTCCCGATTTGCCACATTCATAACATACGACAACTTTTTCTTCTGATTAATTTAGTAGTATATATTGTTGTTATTTATAAAATTATTCCATCCATTGAGTTGGTATGTCTATAATCTCACTACTCATGTATAGTTATTTTTCATATGAATTTGCTAGCTAGTTTCGTAATTGTTTGTCTCTTATTAAAAACTAATTGTCTTCCTTCCATTTGGCTTCGAGGTGGTGGTGGTTGTATTATTCATATTTCATCTCCGAAATTGATATGAGATTTATCAATCTGTCCCATTAATGATATTAATTGTGTTATCGGGTCAGTAGTCTGATCCAAAATCTATTTTGTTTATTTTGCATTTCGGCCTCTTCCTCGTCTACCCTTCTCACATGTGTTTATTCGTAACAAGGCACTTATCAGAATAAGGCCAAAATTGCTCTTACGTAACTATGAATTACTACCATAACTTGGAACTTAGCAATAAACTCCATTTCCATTACTAACGAAACAAACCAATAATCCTATCCTGGGCTTATTAGGCTCTATAGACTTCTAGACAGGGAAGAACTTGTAATTCCAATACGGAACTACTAATGAGCTCGGATAATGAATTCCTAGTGACACTCTATGATTATCGCTCTAATATCTGTGGTATTAGCCAACTCTCCAAAACATAGCAGATCAGTATCCCATTCGGAACTAATACTATGCTCTGATACCATCTGTGCCACCCCGCCAAAAGCTAATACAAATCCCCATGTCAGATCTCGAAGTACTAGGTGGCACCTCAAAATTTCGGCATGGTCTCCTCTATTTATGTTAGCATTCCAAGGCGTTCAACCTGCACCTAATAAACGACATACAATCCTGCATATAAACAAATAACATATAATACTAGCGGAAGCCTATATACATCTAATAACGTACAAAAATTAGAGTGCGGAAAATGAAGTTTATATACACGATTAAACATGAATTCCTCATTCTAAAAAAATTCCTAACGCTCAAAATCAAAATCTATATTGCTCTTAGAAAAATTGACACCACTAGGGGTAATAAACCCAATACTCACCAGGTAATGGACTCTGATCGTCTATCTGACCCACCAGATGGTTCTCACTCATGTTCTACACCTGCCTCACTAAGCTTCGAATCTAAAACTAAAAAAATGGAAAAGGAAAGGGTGAGTAACAATGGTTACCCAGTAAGGAAGAAAATAATTTCTACCAATAACCTCTCCTAACATGAACGAATAAACATACTGAATTATTTTAAAATATGTAAAGTTTTACAGAAGAAACTACGATTAACTGGTACATATAGCCAGGAATGAGCAATTAAACATTTTAAAACTCACATTATATCGATCATCATTACTCACTATAACATTCTGTTTTATACAAATCTAATTGATGAAATGGAAGCATTAAACATACATTTCATTTTATATATCAAAATAAGACAACTGATACATAATACACAATGGTGGAGTATTGGAATTAGAGAGTTGGGATTCACGACTGGATTGCTCCCAGTCGGAACATGATGTTACAATTCTTCTCTGACTTTTAGTTCCTGATTTTGTGGTTGGTCGCTGCATTTACCACGTTTGGTTGGCCATTTATCCGGCTCTGGCTGGCCGTTTGACGTGACCGTAAGAAATGGATCTCTTTTTTATGTGTCCAAACGTTCGACTACTATATATTATTAGTGATCACTGGTTAATCATCTTCGTCTATGCCGATCAGGCGTGCATATGATTCACAAATATACAAATCATTCGTATACGATCACCTTTTACATTACAAGTTCACTGGTAAAGATAGAGAGGAATAACCCGGATTCCATTTGTGACTGCACTCTCATACGCATCCCATACCACGTATGAGCTTGGTGGTCCCTACTGTACATTCCAAGATAGTACACCACTCCGGATGGTATGACGCACTATCCCTTCAGGCATTTACAAATTCTTTAACAGCTCACAAAATAGTTACATATATATTATTTTCATTTGAAAACAAAAGAAAAATTAACAATACAAGGTTGAGAATAGATATCCAGTTCCCAACCATGCAACTGTGGCCCAACGGCTTAAAATAAATAAAAGAACATAAACGTAAACAGTGCCTCGCGCTAACAGAAAGTAAATAAACATGCAACCAGTAATATTATCCCTAGATATCCGTTCACCAACCAACACACAACACAACAATGTAAAATGCAGAAATCACCCCTCGGGTGTGATTATGATATTTTACCTTTTCGTACCTTTTTCCCTATTTTCAAATTTTACAGTTTTCAATCTCTCAAACAAAATATCCACTTTCTGATATTCATCAACTCAATATGAGTTAATTGAATATTAAATTATTTTTCCAATTATGAAATTCATTTTTATCAGTAACATTGAAAAAGTACAAAACTTAGATCAAAACGCGGTCCGAGCGATGCACAGGACCCAACTGACAGAAATAACCAGGTGAAATATCCTACCCACGTATAATTTATTATAAAATACAGTTAAACATATCAAACATGCAAGTTTTGGCGTGAATTTGAAATAACCAATTGAATTCGATAATTTTTAGAAACTCACCATAAATTTTTAATAAAATTCTAAACATAATTTTCACAGTCTACGATTACCAATAGAAATTGAGAGTTCCTTACTATCACTAGGCGACGAAATTGAAGCACGTGCACGGAAATCGAGGTGATCAACACGGAAATCGAGATGGATCAAATTTTAAAGTAGCTGATTTCTAAATTTGACCCAATGGTTTTGAAGATCTTGATGTCGTCGTCATTTCTCCCTTCTGCTACGAAAGACGATTTGACCCCGAAATAAATGATATCCGAGGTCGAAGTTTCCAAATTTTCGTATATAAATACGACTGATTTTTGACGATGTCGAGTGAAAAAAAAAAGTGAAATGGAAAAAAATTGGGTGGGTTTTGTAAAGAACGCAGCTGCGGACATTTCTCCCTTCTACGTCGGTCGTCGACGACGGGCCTTTTGTGAGTGAAATCGCCTCGACCCCCGCGGCCGTCCTCTAAATAGCGGATTAGGTGTCCGATCTATGTATCTCGAGGATTTTTAAAAGAATAGAGAGTCGCCACCTAGTTTAGGTCTAGGAACCAAAATTAACTCCAAATGGATATGGGTCGGTCTGTGGATCAGAGAGATGGGTAAAGGGTCAGGTTACGGATTTCAGAAGGTGTTAGGCACCGAACCCGCCTGATCAAGATGATCAATCTCTATTGCGATACAAAAATATCATACGGTCAACATTCAAAGACTAAAAGTTAAACTAGGGTTCAATCATCATCAAATTGTATCGGATTTACTAAACAAATCTTACGGTTAAAATAATTACATGATTTAATGAGGCATACATGGCACCAAAAATTAATGGATCAATTTGATCATATTTTGAACAATATGAAATCAATTTTCAATGCTACATATATAAGATTAGTGAATTGGGTCATTAACGATATTTTATCAAAGAGATTCAATTTTTGAACCGTTACGTGCATTAAATTAGTCAGTCAACTCACATATTTTTTTATCAAATAAATTTGATTTTTGAAATGCCACATGCATTAAATCAGTGAGTTGACTCACATGCCTAATTTTAAAATAAAATCGATTCAAATTTTCAATGTCATCAAAATCAGCGAGTCGACTTGCAATTTGCTAATAAAAAGAATCAAGATTTTTTTGGAATCGCCACGTGTATTAAATCCGTGATTTGACTCACAATTTTTATAAAAGAAACGCGATTTTTGAAATACCACGTGTCCTAAAATCAGTGGATTAACCTACATGCCCAATTTTTTTTAAAAAAATTTCGTATCAAATTTCCAATGTACACAAAAATCAGTAAGTTAACTCATGTACCCATTCCATAGAAAAATTTCGATTTTGGACTTTCGATGCATGCAAAAATCATTGAGTCAATCCTTTATACCCAATTTCATAGAATATTTCTAATATACACAACATCAACGAGTCAACTCAACAATCTTGATAAAAAAAATCAATATTTTTTTTATCCTCCACGTGTACCAAAATTAATGAATTAATCCACATATTCTTTTTTAAAAAAAATTAATTTTTTTTTAGTCAATACGTGTATCAAAATTAGTGAATTGATTAATATCAATGTTAGCCGGTTGGACCAATAACATCATAAATCGATAAATTGACTCGATAATATGAACATCTAAGGAGCCAATTCACCAACTTGATATATACGAGCTAATTCGTTCAATCTATCATCAAAAATGAGTGAATCGTTCCATTAGTATTTTGAAATTATAAAAATCACCATTAGTACTACGTATATCTCAAAAAAAAATCGACTAATCAAATTAGGTGCATAAAAAAATCAAGGAAATAAAAAATAAAAAAATAAAAACTCACCTCTACCGAATAACTTCAGATGTTTGAACTCCTTCAACAAAAACCTCGAAACAGCTTGTGAGTTGTATTATGTGGCTGGCTGTAGTTGTTGGCTATATGAGGAAAGAAGGAAAAACAAAATGGCGTTGATGTGGCTGTTAACCGGTTGTGAGTGAAACAAAAGAAAAGCAACATGCGTTGCTGTTGGGACGAGTTGGAGAAGAAGGTAGAGATTGAAGATGGCTGAACTATGGGGCTGCTAATGGAGGTGATAATAGTGCTATTAGGGACGATGGTTGGGGCTGTTGAAGACGAAGAAAATGTATGCTTCTCAACTGGTTTTAATGGCTGAAAATGAAAAAGAGGGGTGGTTTAGCTTCTATTAGAGGTGGTGTGAAGATGAAGAGGATAAATGGGGAAGATGGTTGTTGTTGTTTCTAATGGTGAAGAGAAGGGGAAGCTGAGGGCGTCAATGGAGAAGGTGGCTGGTTTTCTCCGAAAAAAATAGGTTGCAGGTTTAATGGCAGCACCAAACGTTTTTTTTTTTTTTATTTCTCTGTTGTTTTTAAAGAGGAAGCTTGAGTGGAAGACGTGGGAAAGGGTTGCAGCCCTTTTCCTTCTTTTTTTCTCTTTTTTTCTCCTCTCTAATGGTTGCTCATTTTTCTCCTCCATGGCTTGGGACAGCAAGCCTTTATATAGATTTTGAGAGAGGGAAATGAAAGACGTGGTTGGTTATAGAGAAGAGGTTGTGGACGTGGCTACTGTCCAACGTGGGCGGTGAGGAGAGCGGTTAGAGAAGAGAGAAGAAGGCGTTGAAGACGTGGGGGTGAAGAGAGCGGTTATAGAAGGGAGAAGAAGGCGTTGGGGAAGAAGAAGAAAAAACGTGTTTTTGTTTTTTATTTTTGAATTTTTTTTTTTATTTTTTTATTTTTTTAAAAGAATAAGAGAGGGGGTTCCTACGCTACTCGTACTACGGTAATTCTCCGCCAATGAGTCGTGATTGGTTAATGAATTGATTTTCTTTCCGATTGGTTGATTTCGAATTTTTTTTTATTTTAGTCGACATTTTGATTTGAAATTTAATTTGATGTTTTAAATTACATTTGAATTTGTATTTGTATTTGATTTTAAATTTTAAATTTCGATTAGAATTTAATTTGAATTTTGATATTAAATTTGATTTTTGATTGGTTGATTGTTCGATTTTATTTTACATTTTAATTGGTTGGTGATTTGATTTTAATTTGAGTTTTAATTGTTTAATTTGAATTTAATTTTAATTTAAATTTTAAACGGGTTGATTAATTTGCGTTTTAATTTGAAATTTAAATTGATTTTAATTTTAATTGGTCGGTTGATTGGATTTCGATTGATTAAGTTTTGAGTTTTAATTTGATTTTAGATTGTGTTCGATTTTAAATTTTAAATTTATTGATAGAATTTGATTTTAATTTTTATGGTTGATTACTTGAAATTTTTATTTTGGTTGATCGAATTTTTTATTATTATTCTTTTTAATTTGAAAAAAAAAAATTGATTGGATTTAATTGTTCAATTTTAATTTTAGTTGTTTGATTTAATTTTAATTATTTGATTTTAATTTTAATTATTTGGATTTTTTAATTTGAATTGTTTAATTTTTAATTTGAATTTTATTTTTAGTTTAGATTGGATTTCGATTTACATTGACCTAGGGATTCGGATCTCTAAATTGTAGAGTTGGATATTGAGGGGTATTTTGGTCTTTTAGCGATTTTTACAGATTTTTCTCGAATTTCTCTGTTTTCATCGATTTGGGTCTCGTTAGACTTGAAATCACGTTTTGAGTGCAATGGAGGTACTTTCGAGATATTTCGGAGGTCCGAGGTACATGAGGGGTATTTTCGTCATTTTGATGATTTTTTACAAATTTTTATAAATTTCTCTGTTTTCATCGATTTGGGTCCCGTTAGACTCAAAATCACGTTCTGAGTGCAATGGAGGTACTTTCGAGACTTTTCAGACATCCAAAATTTATTAAGGGTATTTTCGTCATTTTTATGATTTTTACAGATTTTTTTGAATTTTATCATAAGG
Organism: Akebia trifoliata; assembly: GCF_017979445.1. NCBI lineage: Eukaryota > Viridiplantae > Streptophyta > Magnoliopsida > Ranunculales > Lardizabalaceae > Akebia > Akebia trifoliata. The sequence continues at coordinate 26,046,716 of NC_141388.1, forward strand.
TTTCTTTCAGAAACTGTGTGAGTATTTCTAAGTTCTAAAATTATATTTTTCTAGTGTAGCGAGGACTCTAAGTTATCAAATTATGTAACGAACCTATGCGTACGTGCTTGCTAAGTCGGGTGTAAGGTGTAGCGATCCTAAGCGTGCGTAAATTTCTAGGTCGAGTAGTGATGAGTAGGGGGGATGAAAAAACTAGAAACGGAACGAATCAAACAGTACTCACAAGCCTTCAAGTTCTTTTATATTCATCATTAGGAATCTACAAAAATCGGGTGACGAATTGTCGAATTAGACAGATGCAATAATGGGGTGTCTATAGTGAGGGATTTCCGTTTAGAATTCAAAGAAAAAAATAATTTTTTTTTATAAAATGGGTTGGTTGTTGGATAGGTTGGAGAAGACGAAGTATTAAAAAATTTTAAATTTTTTATTTATATAAAATTTGGGACGAAATCGTTATTTCGTCTATTGTTTCGATCGATGATAACTTAATCGTCCGGACTCCAAAAATAACGAATGAATAGTCTATTTTACCTAATTTTTCATTCTGGATCTAATGGTATGGTACATTTCTACAAATTTTATCTCTAACAAAAATTTATATTTTTGGCCTGAGGTGACCCCTAAAATTGATGTCATTTTCATTTTTGACGATAATTCGATTTTTTGGTTTCCAAAAATAATAAACAAATAGTCCACGTTCAATAATTTTTCGTTACGAATTCAATGGTGTAATAGAATCTTAATAATTCTTGCTCTAGTAAAAAGTCACTATTTTATCCCGATCCGACTCGGTAATCGAGGATTTTATAACTTTTTTATTCGGACTCGCATTTAAGAGTGTTTACAGGCTAAAGTATGTTTTTCGATCATTTTGAATCCAATTGTGAGGTCAGATTCCATTAAAAATGATCAGAAACATCCTAAAGTTTTACCCCTAAGTCTCACTTTCAAGATTTTCTTAAAATTCTAATATTTATTTTTCCTCGAGATACGAATTGAAAACTCGGAGTTTTACATTCTCCCCCCCTTAATAAAAATTTCGTCCTCAAAATTAAAATTATACCTTAGTTTTGAAATAATTCTGGATATTTAGCTTGCATTTCTGATTCTTTCTCCGAAGAGGCTTCTTCAACGTTGTGGTGTCTCCACAATACCTTGATTAGAGGGATAGACTTAGATCTGAGTTGCTTTACTCTCCTGTTAAGTATCTATATCGCACCTTCCTCGTAAGACATATCTTCGTCTACCTCTAACTCCCGCAAATCAACCACATGTGAAGGATCTGACAAATACTTATTCAGCATGGACACATGGAACACGTTGTGAACCTGCTCAAGCTGCGGAGGTAGAATCAACCTATAAGCCACTGGTCCTATCCGTTCAACTATTTCAAATGGTCCTACAAAACGCGGCTTTAATTTACCCTTCATACCAAATCTGGATATTCCTCTTCTAGGCAATACTTTCATAAATACTTTATCCCCAACTTGGAATTTCAAATATCTGCGCCGCTTGTCTGCATAGCTTTTTTGTCTACTCTGAGTGGTTTTTAATCTGTCTCGTATGATGCGTACTGCCTCAATAGTTTCCTCAACAATATCGGGTGCCAACACTGTGACATCTCATGTCTCTGCCCAACATATTGGAGATCAACACGGCCTACCGTATAAAGTTTCAAATTGTGTCATGCCGATACTGGCTTGAAAACTATTATTGTAGGAGAATTCTACCAAAGGTAAATGACGCTTCCAACCTCCAAAATCTAAAAGACATGCCCGCAGCATATCTTCTAAAATCTGAATAACTCGCTCAGACTGTCCATCAGACTGTGGATGAAAAATCGTACTAAAATTCAAATGAGTACCCATGGCTTTGTGTAGACTCTCCCAGAATCGAAAAGTAAATCTAGGATCCCTGTCTGACACGATAGAAACTGGCACTCCATGCAGTCGAACTATCTCAGCTATGTATATCTGGCTCAGTCTATCGACACCAAATGAGACTCAAATCAGAATGAAGTGTGCCGATTTCGTCAGTCGATCAACAATCACCCATATGGAATCTGACCCATCAGTGGCTCTCGACAGCCCTACTACAAAATCCATAGTCACATGTTTCCATTTCCATTCCGCTATGGGTAATAATTGGAGTAAGCCTACGGGATTTCGATGTTCGGCCTTGACCTGTTGACATGTCAGGCATCTACTTACATATTCTACGATTACCTTCTTCATACCCGAAAATCAGAAATTTCTTCACAGATCTCTATACATCTTCATACCTCCTAGGTGAATAGAATATCGAGAACGGTGTGCCTCACCCAGTATATCGGATTTCAGTTGTGAGTCATTAGGTATCCACATCCTGCCTCTGAATCTGAGAACCTCATCTGATCCTTTCGATCAATCTAGGTCCGTCAGGTCCCTTACTCTCAGCTCATATTCTTCCACATCTTCATCTACTTTCTGGACTTTCCTAACTCGTGCTATCAACTCATTTTCAATCCTCAATGTACCCAGATATATCTACGGTCTATACCTTTCTCTCGGAGTCTCGAACACAGTTTATGTGGCTTGTTCAAGCTGTAGACACGTGATTTTGTCATTACGATGACCACATCTACTAAGGTTAGGAGTCGCCACCATTCATATTATAAGTGGGTGTGAATGGTCACTCGACGTGCATTTTTTGAAAAAGTGACATTTTGGCGTTTAGTGACTCTCGATAGATAAGGTACGGATCAAATCTATAGATTCGGGGTAAGCGGCTCGATTGGAGAAAATGGAAGGTGTTAGGCACCCTTTTCTCCCCACTAAATAGTGGTAACCTCAACTCAACTCGATCATTTCGATTGAAAATACAAGAATAAAAACAAAGTACCACGTGTGTGTATTTGTTACCCTAAGTAGGGATTTACTTTCGGCTCGATCATAGGATCATCTCATTGAAAGAGATGATCCTAATGGATCATTTGCCTTGAGGTCCATTCATCCCAAATCCATTTAAACAAAGTGAAGAGGAGGGGGTTGATAGAAGAGGGAGGAGGAGAGGGTATAGAAGAAAAGGGAGTTATTTTTGTTGCACCCACCTTGTATCTTCTTTCTTCTTTTCTTCTTCTTCTTTGAGTCTTCTTGAGTCCTTAGTATTTTATGAAAATACAATTCTTTTATGGTTGAAAGAGTAGAGAAGAGATGATGAGAGAGATGAGTGTAGTATGTGATTTTTTTTGTGAGACTTGGGGAGGATTAGTGTGAGAGAATTGGTAAGATTTTTCTTAGTGAGAATGGTGATAGTTGTTAGTAGTGAGAGTTTGGGAGAATTTTTGTAGTGAAAGTTGGGGGATTTTTTGGGAAGAGGATGAGGGTATTTATAAATGTTGAGGAGTTATTTTAGGGATATAATGGGGTAGAATGAAGAGAAGTGGTAGAATGGGGTGGGGTTTAAGAGAAAGGTGGGGGTAAATTAGAGATGATTGGAAGGCATTTATGTAAGAAGGGTAAATGGGTTGTTTTACAATCCAAATGGGTTGGATCTTTCAACCCATTTGGGTTGAGTATTAGATGGAATAAAATAAATGAGAGTAGTTGAGAAGATGGGATTGTGTAGGAGAGTAATTAATTGATAAAGTGAGTTGAGGGGATGTGATTTTAATTAAAAGAAGGGTTGTGTAAGAAGGTAGTTGATGATATTTTGGGAGGATATGGGAGATGATGTCATGTGTCAAAAGGGGTGGAGATGAAGGGTTGAGATGGGTTGATGGGAGAGGTTGAGTGTTTGACTTGAGAGGATGGGTGTAGGTTTAGGTTGTAGATACAGGTTTTGTAGGGAATGATGATGGTAGATTAGGGGGAGGTATAGGTTAGGGGTGTGGGTAGATTAGATTTTTTTAAAGAAAAGGTGATGGGTTGATGTGGGTAAATTAGGGAAGGTATATGTTAGGGGTGTGAGTAGATGTGTTTGATTTGAGAGAAAAGGTGATGAGTTGATTTGTGGGTAGATGAGGTTTAAAGAAAATTAATGGGGTAGGTAGTTGGATGAGGGAGGTGAGATGGGGTGATGACATGTGTCATATTTGATTATCAATATGGTGATTGGTTGATGTGGGTAGTGGTTTGTGGGTTAGGGTTGTGGATTGGATATGGATTTGGGCTTAGGGGCTTTGGAGTGTTTTGGGCTTGGGTTATGAAATGGTTTTGGATTTTAGGAATTGGTTGGGGGTTATTTTGGGTTGGGTTTTGAGGGTATAGGTTGGATTTAGATTTTAGGTGATGTGGGATTGATTTTAGGTTTGTGGTAAGGTGAGAAATTGATTTAGGAAACTGTTGAGGGATTGTGGGCCTTAGTGGGTCTAGGGTATTTGTGGATACGGAGGCGGAGCGGTGGTAGTAGAGGAGGGTTAGGCATCCCAAGTCTTACATTTTTTAATTTATTAAATTTTTTAGAATTTTTGAAATTATTGAATTAATGAAAATGCCACGTGTTGGCAAATCGGGCTTTTTATGCCCGTTGGTAAACTTTATCGAAAATTTGGCGTTTTTTGTTATGGAAGCGGAGCGGTGAATATTGAGAAAGCGTAAGGTAGGCCAAATCCTTTTGGTGGACCCCCTAGACACTTAGGGGGTCTTGAGGGCTTTGATTCGATCAAAATGTCACTTTTTAATGATTTTGGCCCTTGAGGCCCGTTGGTAATTTTTATTGAAAAATCTGTATTTTTGGGCCCTTTCGAGTATGGGCCCGTTCAAATTGGGGTGTCTATACAAGCAACTACCATTCTTTTATCATCATATAAGCAATAATGTTTTGGCCTAACGCGTCGGCAACTACATTGGCCTTTATTGTTCCCTAAATTGGTTTGTCTAGCATCTTTTTGAGCCACGCATCCTTAATTGGTTGACATCGATTCGAACATTGCTCTCATTTATGTCCCGATTTGCCACATTCATAACATACCACAACTCTTTCTTCTGATTGATTTAGTAGTATATATTGTTGTTATTTATAAAATTATTCCATCCATTGAGTTGGTATGTCTATAATCTCACTACTCATGTATAGTTATTTTTCATATGAATTTGCTAGCTAGTTTCATAATTGTTTGTCTCTTATTAAAAACTAATTGTCTTCCTTCCATTTGGCTTCGAGGTGGTGGTGGTTGTATTATTCATATTTCATCTCCGAAATTGACATGAGATTTATCAATCTGTCCCATGAATGATATTAATTGTGTTATCGGGTCAGTAGTCTGATCCAGAACCTGTTTTGTTCCTTTTGCGTTTCGGCCTCTCCCTCGCCCACCCTTCTCGCTTGTGTTTATTCGTAACAAGGCACTTATCAGAATAAGGTCAAAATCGCTCTTACGTAACTATGAATTACTACCGTAATTTAGAACTTAGCAATGGACTCCATTTCCATTACTAACGAAACAAATCAATAATCTTATCCTAGGTTCACTAGGCTCTATAGACTTCTAGACACGGAAGAACTTGTATTCTAATACGGAACTACTAATGAGCTCGGATAACGAATTCCTAGTGAAACTCTACGATTATCGTTCTAATATCTGTGGTATCAGCCAATTCTCCAAAACATACCATCTGTGACGTTCTGTCAAACGCTAACAAAAATCCCCATGTCAGATCTCGAAGTACTAGGTGGCACCTCGAAATTTCGGCATGGTCTCCTCTGTTTATGTTAGCATTCCAAGGCGTTCAACCTGCACCTAATAAATGACATACAATCCTACATATAAACAAACAAAATATAATACTAGCGGAAGCCTATATACATCTAATAACGAACAAAAATCAGAGTGCGAAAGAAGAAGTTTATATACACGATTATACATAAATTCCTCATTCTAACAAAATTCCTAACGTTTAAAATCAAAATCTTTATTACTCTTAGAAAAATCTACACCACTAGGGGTAATAACCCCAATACTCACCAGGTAATGGACTCTGGTCGTCTATCTGACCCACCAGATGGTTCTCACTCATGTTCTACACCTACCTTACTAAGCTTCGGATCTGAAACTAAAAAAATGGAGAAAGAAAGGGTGAGTAACAATGGTTACCCAGTAAGTAAGAAAATAATTTCTGCCAATAACCTCTCCTAACATAAACGAATAAACATATTGAATCATTTTAAAATATGCAAAGTTTTACAGAAAATACTACGATTAACTAGTACATATAGCTAGGGATGAGCAACTAAACATTTTAAAACTCACATTACATCGATCATCATTACTCACTATAACATTTTCTTTTTATACAAATCTAATTGATCAAATGGAAACATTAAACATGCATTTCATTTTATATATCAAAATAAGACAACAGATACATAATACACAATGGTAGAGTATTAGAATTAAAGAGTTGGGATTCACGAGTGGATCGCTCCCAGTCGGGACATGATGTTACAATTCTTCTCTAGCTTTTAGTTCTTGATTTTGTGACTGGTCGCTACATTTACCACGTTTGGTTGACCATTTATCAGGCTCAGACTAGCCGTTTGACGTGACCGTAAGCAATGGGTCTCTTTTCGATGTGTCAGAACGTCCGACTACTATATATTGTAAGTGATCACTGACTAATCATCTTCGTCTATGCCGATCAGGCGAGCATGTGATTCCCAAATATACAAACCATTCGTATACGACCACCTTTACATTACAAATTCACTGGTAAAGATAGAGAGGAATAACCCGAATTCCAGTTGTGACTCCACTCTTATACGCGTCCAATACCACGTATGAGCTTGGTGGTCCCTACCGTACATCCCAGGATAGTACACCACTCCGGATGATATGACGCACTATCCCTTCCGGCATTCACAAACTCTTTAACAGCTCACAAAATAATTACATATATATTATTTTCATTTAAAAACAAAAGAGAAATTGACAATACAAGGTTGAGAATGGATATCCAAATCCCAACCATACAACTGTGGCCAAACGGCCTAAAATAAATAAAAGAACGGAAACGTAAACAGCGTCTCGCGCTAACAGAAAGTAAATAAACATGCAACCAGTAATATTATCCCTAGATATCCATTCACAAACCTACACAACACAATAATGTAAAATGCAAACATCATCCTCGAGTGTGATTCTGATATTTTACCGTTTTCATACATTTTTTCCTTTTTTCAAATTTTACAGTTTTCAATCTTTCAAAAAAAATATCCACTTTCTGATATTCATCAATTCAATATGAGTTAATTCAATATTAAGTCATTTTTCCAATTATGAAATTCATTTTTATCAATAACATTGAAAAGTCACAAAACTTAGATCAAAACGCGGTCTGAGCGATGCACAGGACCAAACTGACGGAAATAACCCGGTGAAATATCCTACTAACATATAATTTGTTATAAAATACAGTTAAACATATCAAACATGCAAGTTTTGACATGAATTTGAAATAACCAATTGAATTCGATAATTTTTTGAAACTCACCACAAATTTTTAATAAAATCCTAAATGCAAATTTCACAATCTAAGATTACTAATAGAAATTGAGAGTTCCTTACTATCACTAGGCGACAAAATTGAAGCACGTGCACGGAAATCGAGGTGATCAACACGGAAATCGAGACGGATCAATTCGATTATATTTTGAACAATATGAAATCAATTTTCAATGCTACATATATAAGATTAGTGAATTGGCTCATTGACGATATTTTATCAAAGAGATTCGATTTTTGAACCGTTACGTGCATTAAATTAGTCAGTCAACTCACATATTTTTTTATCAAATAAATTTGATTTTTGAAATGCCACATGCATTAAATCAGTGAGTTGACTCACATGCCTAATTTTAAAATAAAATCGATTCAAATTTTCAATGTCCTCAAAATCAGCGAGTCGACTTGCAATTTGTTAATCAAAAGAATCAAGATTTTTTTGGAATCGCCACGTGTATTAAATCCGTGATTTGACTCACAATTTTTATAAAAGAAACGCGATTTTTGAAATGCCACGTGTCCTAAAATCAGTGGATTAACCTACATGCCCAATTTTTAAAAAAAAAAATCGAATCAAATTTCCAATGTACACCAAAATCAGTAAGTTAACTCACGTACCCATTCCATAGAAAAATTTTGATTTTGGACTTTCGATGCATGCAAAAATCATTGAGTCGATCCTATATACCCAACTTCATAGAATATTTCTAATATACACAACATCAACGAGTCAACTCAACAATCTTCATAAAAAAAATTCAATTTTTTTTATCCTCCACGTGTACCAAAATTAATGAATTAATCCACATATTCTTTTTATTTTAAAATTGATTTTTTTTTGTCACTACTTGTATCAAAATTAGTGAATTGATTAATATCAATGTTAGCGGGTTGGCCCAATAACATCATAAATCGATAAATTGACTCGATAATATGAACATCCAAGGAGCCAATTCACCAACTTGATATATACGAGCTAATTCGTTCAATCTATCATAAAAGATGAGCGAATCGTTCCATTAATATTTTGGAATAAAAAAGATCACCATTAGTACAACGTATATCTCAAAAAAAAAGCGACTAATCAAATTAGGTGCATAAAAAAATCAAGGAAATAAAAAATAAAAAAAATAAAAACTCACCTCTACCGAATAACTTCAGATGTTTGAACTCCTTCAACAAAAACCTCGAAACAGCTTGTGAGTTGTATTATGCGGCTGGCTGTAGTTGTTGGCTATATGAGGAAAGAAGGAAAAACAAAATGGCGTTGATGTGGCTGTTAACCGGCTGTGAGTGAAACAAAAGAAAAGCAACATGCGTTGTTGTTGGGACAAGTTGGAGAAGAAGGCAGAGATTGAAGATGGTTGAACTGTGGGGCTGCTAATGGAAATGATAATAGTGCTATTAGGGACGATGGTTGGGGCTGTTGAAGACGAAGAAAATGTATGCTTCTCAACTGGTTTTAATGGCTGAAAATGAAAAAGAGGGGTGGTTTAGTTACTATTAGAGGTGGTGTGAAGATGAAGAGGATAAATGGGGAAGATGGTTGTTGTTGTTTCTAATGGTGAAGAGAAGGGGAACCTGAGGGCGTCAATGGAGAAGGTGGCTGGTTTTCTCCGAAAAGAATAGGTTACAGGTTTAATGGCAGCACCAAACGTTTTTTTTTTATTTTTTATTTCTCTATTGTTTTTAAAGAGGTAGCTTGAGTAGAAGACGTGGGAAAGGGTTGCAACCCTTTTCCTTCTTTTTTTCTCTTTTTTCTCCTCTCTAATGGCTGCTCATGTTTCTCCTTCATGGCTTGGGACAGCAAGCCTTTATATAGATTTTGAGAGAGGAAAATGAAAGACGTGGTTGGTTATAGAGAAGAGGTTGTGGACGTGGCTGCTTTTCGACATGGGGGGTGAGGAGAGCGGTTAGAGAAAAGGGAAAGAAGGCGTTGAAGATGTGGGGGTGAAGAGAGTGATTCGAGAAGGGAGAAGAAAGCGTTGGGGAAGAAGAAGAAAAAACATGTTTTTGTTTTTTATTTTTGAATTTTTTTTTTATTTTTTATTTTTTTTAGTTTTTTTATTTTTTTTAAAATTGAGAGAGGGGGTTCCTACGTTACTCGTACTACGGTAATTCTCCGCCAATGAGTCGTGATTGGTTAATGAATTGATTTTCTTTCCGATTGGTTGATTTCGAAATTTTTTTTATTTTAGTCGACATTTTGATTTGAAATTTAATTTGATGTTTTAAATTACATTTGAATTTTTATTTGATTTTAAATTTTGAATTTCGATTATAATTTAATTTGAATTTTGATATTAAATTTGGTTGTTGATTGATTTGATTTTGATTTTTGATTGGTTGATCGTTCGATTTTATTTTTACATTTTAATTGGTTGGGTGATTTGATTTTAATTTGAGTTTTAATTGTTTAATTTGAATTTAATTTTTAATTTAAATTTTGAACGGGTTGATTAATTTGCGTTTTAATTTGAAATTTAAATTGATTTTAATTTTTAATTGGTCGGTTGATTGGATTTCGATTGGTTAAGTTTTGAGTTTTAATTAGATGTTAGATTGGATTCGATTTTAAATTTTAAATTTATTGATAGAATTTGAGTTTAATTTTTATGGTTGATTACTTGAAATTTTTATTTGGTTGATCGAATTTTTTATTATTATTCTTTTTAATTGAAAAATAAAATTTGATTGGATTTAATTGTTCGATTTTAAATTTAGTTGTTTGATTTAATTTTAATTATTTGATTTTAATTTTAATTATTTGGATTTTTAATTTGAATTGTTTTATTTTTAATTTGAATTTTATTTTTATTTTAGATTGGATTTCGATTTACATTGACTTAGGGATCGGGATCTCTAAATTGTAGAGTTGGATATTGAAAGGTATTTTGGTCTTTTAGCGATTTTTACAGATTTTTCTTGAACTTCTCTGTTTTCATTGATTTGGGGTCTCGTTAGACTTGAAATCACGTTCTGAGTGCAATGGAGGTACTTTCGAGATATTTCGGAGGTCCGAGGTTTATGAGGGGTATTTTCGTCATTTTAATGATTTTTTATAAATTTTTATAAATTTATCTGTTTTCATCGATTTGGGTCCCGTTAGACTCGAAATCACGTTCTGAGTGCAATGGAGGTAATTTCGAGACTTTTCGGACATCCAAAATTTATGAAGGGTATTTTCGTCATTTTTATGATTTTTACAGATTTTTTTGAATTTTATCATAAGGTTTCTTTCAGTCACTGTGTGAGTATTCTTAAGTTCTAAAATTATATTTTTCTAGCGTAACGAGGTCTCTAAGTTATCGAATTATGTAACAAACCTATGTTTACGTGCTTGCTAAGTTGGGTGTAAGGTGTAGCGATCCTAAGCGTGCGTAAATTTCTAGGTCGAGTAGTGACGAGTAGGGGGAATGAAAAGACTAGAAACGGAACCAATCAAGCAGTACTCTCAGGCCTTCAAGTTCTTTTATATTCATCATTAGGAATCCACCAAAATCGGGTGACGAATTGTCGAATTAGGCAGATGCAATAATGGGGTGTCTATAGTGAGGGATTTTGAAAGCGCCCTCGATCCGCAGGGTGCGCGGATCCGCTTTTGACCCTTGAGGTTTGGTAGTCGCCACCCAGTTATTACGGACCAAGAACCGATCAATGACTCTAAATAGATAAAGGACTAATCTAAAACAGAAGAAAAACTGAATTCGGAGATCACGTTACGGGGTTGGAAGGTGTTAGGCACCAACCCCGCCCGGCCAAAACCGGTCTCTACTAATTTTCCCAAATAAGTTACATTGCTAAAACAAAACCTAGATAATAAAAAAATAAAAAAAGTAAAAATAAAAAGTTATACCTTCCCGATAGCAAAGATTTTGTTCCCTTAGATCCAACAAAAGTTGCTCCTTGTACCGTACTTCTTGCTTCGTTCTGTCTCCGGATTTGATTTTCGATTTCCAAGGCAAGGTATCTCTTTTTTCCTTGGATCTGAATTCTTCGAGTTTGTTATGGACTTTGAGGTGTTTTTGAAAGACTTTTAGGTGTTTTTTAGGCTAAAATCGAAGAAGGGATGTTAGGTAAGGAGTTGGGGCTCCAAAATTAGGGTTTATGATTTGATACGAAAATAGGGTGTGAGGACCTCTATTTATAGATTTTTTTAGGAGTTGATTTAGATAGAATTAGTGTTTGATTAGATTTCTTTTAATTAGAGTTGTATTTTAGTTAGAATAGTTTTAGGTAGAGTTGTATTTTAATTAGAATTGTTTTCGGTAGCATTGTTTTTTAGTTAGAACTCTATTAGATGGAGTTATTATTTAATTAGAACTCTATTAGGATTTTGACTTTTGGTCTTATTTGATTGACTTTAAAATTTTGACTTTAGTTTTAATTAATTGACTTTTAATATTTTGACTTTGGTTTTAATTAATTGACTTTAATTTTGACTTTAGTCTTAATTGATTGACTTTTAATACCTTGACCTTAGTCTTGCTTGATTGACTTTAATTTTTTGGAGAACCCTCCTCTATTATATTTTTAATTCTTTGGACTCCCAAATGGAGGGGTGCTTAAAGAAATATCTCACGAACCCTCAACAATTTTTCATGAGAGTCCGATTGATCGATTTTTTTTAGTTCAAAATTTTAAATAAATTTCATTAATGTTTCACTTTAATTATTTAATATTTTATTTATTAATTTCGAAATTTTTAATTATGAAAATTGTGAAATTATCATTTTGCCCCCTGAGAGGACTTTTCACGTTTTAAGTCAATTTTTAATGTTCTAGGATGTTTTAGAATCGATTTTTCGTAAGGAAATCAATGTGAATGTTGGTTTGTGTCATTTATGAAATTTTTTGTGTGAAATGATCATGAACTTTATGAGGGGCATTTTCGTAATTTTATCAAATTGTGTGAAAATTGGCGAAATGATTTATGTTATTTCGATTTGTTGTTTTATGTGTTTGAATGGGTTTTCCTAAGCGAAATGTAGGCTCTAAGGTTGTTTTGATGTTAGGGGTATTTTGGTAATTTGATCAATTTTTTTATCGTGAAGCTTCTTTTTGTTTGCAAGATGATGATTTCTATGTTTCTGGGATTGGATTTTTCTAGCGTAGCGTGGTTTCTAAGTTTTGTAAGTTCGAGATACCTCATCCGGATTTCTGAAACATATATGATAACAAAATAAAGCAATGGAATACACATCCATCATTGGGAATCATTGCGATCAGGTTGACGAGTTGATTAATCAGGCGGATGCAAAAATGAGGTGTCTACAGATGCCCCTCTTTCGCAGAGGGTTGAAGCAAACTAGATAGCGAATCTATTTTGGTAGATAGTGCGATATCCGAATGCCAAAGCTAGTGACAGTTCATTTTACAGCCTGATTTAGCAATTCATCGAGGTGTTCGGATCCTTGAGGGTAAAGCTCTCCACGAATTAAAAATTTGTCAGGTCCTTGAGCGTAAACTCTCACTAGTAGTTTCAGATCCTTCAATTTTAGAAAATTCTCCTTGACTGATGTAACAATTGTGCAAGTGTGTGGACTTAAAATCTCAGATAAATTTGAGTAAAATCTGAGCACAAAGTGAATATAAATTAGGCATAAACTGAGCATAGACTGAGCATAAACTGAGCATAACTGAGCATAATTTGAGCATAAACTGATCATAATTCCGAGAAAACCCTCAGCGGCAACTGAGCAAAATCCAAGATAGCCCTTGGCGGCAACTGAGCAAAATCCAAGATAACCCTTGGCGGCATCTGAGCAAAATCCAAGATAACCCTTGGCGGCAACTGAGCAAAATCCAAGATAACCCTTGGCGGTAACTGAGCAAAATCCAAGATAACCCTTGACGGCAACTGAGCAAAACTGGCAGAGAAATGAAGGAATTTTGGGAATGAATGAATGGATTTGGAGAAGACTGATTAGAATAAATCGGAGAACAAATAAATCTGGAAGATAATGAATCTGGAAGAGAAATGATCGAATCCAAGAATGATTGGATCTGGAAAAGAAACTGGAAACGCCATATTTCCTAATGAGTCAAATGTGAGATCCTAAGTACTTTTGTTTGAACCTCAAAAAAGTTTCATGAATTTAAAACCTGAGTTTTTATTTCTTTTGAACCTCAAGGATTTTTTTTTTTTTTTTTTTGAAAAACTGTTATCAAGAGGGTAACCTTAAATTTGGAGTTCTCATCATCTTTTAGGATTAACATCGCTCAAAAATAAAATGCCCCTAGTTTGACAATGAACATGGTATTGAAGATAATTGAACACATCATGCAAAAAATAAAAAAAATGCCCCTAGTATAAGGGGGAAAAAGTTACATTAAAGAAGAAGGAAAATGCCCCTTGTATGAAGGTTCGAAATATTTGATTACTACAAGCGCAATAAAGACTCAACTTTTAATTTTGATTAATTTTATTGAAGGTTTTAAGTCAGGCTCAAGAGAACAAAATATTTCCTTTTGAGACTCATCACAGACTTCACCCTTCTCTCCATTGGTTCACTCGGGGAAGCAAATATTTTCAAATCGATCGTAGACAAGATACTTGTGGCTTCTGAGTCTATGCTAAGTATTGAACTTGATTATTCAGACTTCTGATGTTCCGGCTCCGACTGATCTCAGCTTGGGATTTTCTTCTGTTTTTCTTTGTTGCTCTAACTTTTGCCTAGATCGCCTTTTCAGGTTTTCGATCTAGCGAGCTCTTTCTTTTTTTCTTGGCTCTGATTGTTGCCAAAGTTGTCCTTTTAGATTTTTCAACCTTGTGAGCTTGCCTTAATTTTTGCCTAAGTCGCCCTTTTCGGATTTTCGACTTAGCAGGCTTCATGATTTTTTTGTTTTCTGTCTGAACTTCTGGAGTTACTGTCTGATCATGCTTTGCTATCTTCCTTGACTTTTCGTACGGTACTTAAGAGGACTTTCATAGGTAGGCTTGGGACTAGACATAAAATGAAAGGGATTTTGAGGCTCAAAAACCCAAATGCCCCTTGTGTGGCATTTCTTTTAAAAATTTTCTTGAATTTTCTTCCCCATTTTGGATGATATTTTTTTTTTTTGAATTTTTTTTTTCATTTTTTATTGTGTGGGAAAATATTTTTTTTTTATGTGGTCGGGCCTAAAGTAACTTCTCAGGTTGCCTACGTACTCCAGAATTTTGGGATCAAACCAAAACGTAGTTCGAAGTTTCTCTCCACTAGGTTAGGTGATTGGGCTGAGAAAGAAAGAGGCATAATTTTTCTTTTTTAAAAAGCTGCAAAGAGGTTGAGAAAAGATATGTTGAACTAAGTAACTAGGTAATATGAGGATTGATTCGGCCAAAGATGGTCTCCTTAAATGTAGTACCGTTTGATTTGGTCGAGGTTGGTTGGTTCTAGTAATTCGATTCCATCATGATCTTGTAGCCTGACAGCTTTTCCTGGTAGTATTTCCTTGACGATGAACGGACCTCCCCAGTTTGGTTTGAACTTCCCTCTAGGGTCAAAAATAGGTGCCCGATTCTCTTTGAGTACTAAATCCCCGACTTGTAAGTGACGGGCCTTGATTTTTTTGTCAAACGCACGGGCGACTCTTCTTTGATAAGCTTGTACGTGATACAAGGCTCTTAATCGTTTTTCTTCGACCAAATTCAACTCTTCATACCGTTGGCGAACCCAATCTGCTTCCGACAATTGACTTTCTAATAAGACCCTGAGAGACGGAATTTCCATTTCAACTGGCAAAACGGCTTCCATACCATACACTAAGGAGTAGGGAGTAGCTCCAGTAGAAGATCGAATTGAAGTTCGATATGCCCATAATGCAAATGGCAATTTTTCTGACCAATCTCGATACGATTGACACATTTTCCTGAGGATAGTCTTAATATTCTTATGAACTGCTTCGACTGCTCCATTAGTCTGAGGGCGGTAAGGAGATGATTTGTGGTGTGAGATTTTGAATTTTGAACACAATTTGATAACCTCAGCTTTAAAGTGCGACCCGTTATCAGATATCAGCTCCGAGGGTACCCCGTATCGACTAATGACATTTGTTTGGATAAACTTTGCAACTCGAGACGTAGTGAGGACCGCATAAGAGGCAGCTTCGACCCATTTGGTAAAATAATCAATGGCAACTAGAATGTATTCATGTCTGTTTGATGCCTTAGGCGATATTTTACCAATAATGTCAATTCCCCAGACTGAGAATGGCCATGGTGAAGTCAGACCCACTAATTGAGATGGTGGCACATGTATAAGGTTCGCATGTATTTGGCACTTATGACAGGTTTTGACCATGTGATGACAATCTATTTCCATCGTGGGCCAGTAGTATCCTTGTCTCATAATTTTCTTAGCTAACATTTTTCCACTCATGTGAGGGCCACATTCTCCTAAATGTAGTTCAACCATTATCTGTTCAGCTTGATCTTCATCAACACACAACAAATGAATCCCATCATAAGACCTTTTGTATAAATTTCCTGCGCATAGGATGAATTGAGATGCTAATCTTAGTAGGGTTTGTCGTTCCTTTCTCGATGCTTCTTCCGGGAATTCTTGTTTTTCCAACACTCTCTTTATATCTGTGTACCATGGCTTTCCATTGGGTAGTTGAGTAGCAATGTTGATCTGATGGCAGTATGCGGGTTTGTCCTTGACTTCAACAGTGATCGGCCTCAATTCCATGCCTGGGGGCAAATGGATCATTGAAGATAAAGTTGCTAAGGAGTCAGCAAATCTGTTATCCTCCCTTGACAAGTGTTGGAACAGGATAGCTTTAAACTTACCGACTAAGTTTAACAAATACTCATGATAAGGTTTCAACTTTTCATCCCTAGTCTTCCATTCTTCCAATGCTTGATGTATGACCAAGGCTGAATTCTCAAAAACTTCAATTTCTGTAATGCCCAGGTTCAAAGCAGCTTCAAGCCCAGTGATGCACGCCTCATATTCAGCCGTGTTATTAGTGTTCGAAAAGGCTAATTTAATAGCAATAGGAATGTGGCATCCTTCTGGAGAAAACAGGACTGCCCCTATTCCATACCCATTTTGATTGGCGGCTCCATCAAAGTACAACTGCCATGTTTGGTTCTGCGGTTCTTCTTTAACGTGCAGGATGTTCTCATCTGGGAATTGATCGACAGGTCTTATTCCTTCTGCTAGAGGGTGATCTGCCAAGTATTCTGTTACAACTCTCCCTTTAATAGACTTCTGTGTAACATGCGTGATGTCAAACTCTAATAGCCACAATAACCATCGCGCGGTTCTCCCGGTCAATGTCGGCTTCTCGAAAAGATACTTGAGAGGATCCATCCGAGATAACAGGATAATTAAATGAGACAGTATATAGTGCCGGAGTCTCTGAGTAGCCCATACCAGTGCTAAGCAGGTTTTTTCGAGAGTCGAATATTTTCGTTCATACTCTAACATCTTCTTGTTGATGTAGTAGATGGCCCTTTCTTTTCGAGTATCTTTGTCATACTGTGCAAGCATGCATCCCATAGCTTCTTCTGTGACTGACAGATAAAGAAGAAGTGGTTCGCCCGGTGTGGGTGGAACCAAAATAGGCGGGTTTAAGAGATACTCCTTAACTTGGTCGAAAGCCTTTTGACATTGCTCGTTCCAAACTGTTGGTTCATTCTTTTTTAGAAGCTTGAAAATAGGTTCGCAGACATTGGTGAGTTGAACGATGAATCTGCTAACATACTGGATTCTGCCTAGAAAATCTCGAATCTGCTTTTCAGTCTCGGGCGGCGGCATCTCTTGGATAGCTTTAATCTTCATAGGGTCTACTTCGATCCCGCTCTGACTGACGACAAATCCCAACAGCTTTCCAGAAGTTACTCTAAATACACATTTCTGTGGGTTGAGGCGGAGTTGGTACTTTTGAATTCTTGTGAGAAACTTTTCTAGCGCAGTAACGTGCCCCAGTCGTTCCTTAGATTTGACTATCATATCATCTACAAAGACTTCGACTTCCTAGTGTATCATGTCATGTAGTAAAGTCGTGGCTGCTCTTTGATAGGTGGCTCCAACGTTCTTCAAACCAAAAGGCATGACCTTGTAGCTAAAGGTTCCCCACTTTGTGATGAATGACATTTTTTGCATATCTCGAGGATCCATTTTTATCTGATTGTACCCCGAAAAACCATTCATGAAGGACAACAAAGCGTGCCCTGTTGTACTATCTACTAGGACATCTATGTGTGGTAAAGGAAAACTATATTTTGGGCTTACTTTGTTTAGGTCTCTAAAATCCACACACATCCTGACTTTTCCATCTTTTTTCGGCACCAGGACGACATTAGCAATCCACTCAGGGTATTCTACTACTTCCAAAAATCCAGCGTTAATCTGCTTCGTAACCTCTTCTTTAATTTTCAAAGTCCATTCCGGCTTCATACGTCGAAGTTTCTGTTTGATTGGTCGAGCATCAGGATATAACAGAATCCAATGTTGAACAATATATGTGCTTACCCCCGGCATATCCTCGTAAGACCACGCAAACACGTCTTTGAACTTTCTGAGCAAGTCTACTATCCCTTTGCGTTCATCGGGAGATAAAGTGACTCCTATCCGAATTTCCTGAGGACTTTTTTTTGTTCCGAGGTTGATAACCTCTACTTCCTCTATTAGAGGTTGAGACCGACGTTCATTTTCTTGTTCAAGTAATTTGATTATTTCAGGGGGAGGTTCCTCGTCAAAAGATCCTCCCTCCGAAGCAAGATTATTAGTTAAATTATTATTGCGCCAGGGTAATCAAAAATTTCTTTCATTTCATTAAAAAGAGATGGGGTAACAGGACTCATTGCAGACTTGACAGACTCACTTGACTCCGCAGGAAAAACAGACTCACTAGAAATAATAGACTCAGCAGAAACAACTAATTTACTCGACTCAACAGAAATAAATGACTCAACTGGTATGTCAGACTGAACAGGACTAATGGGACCGACAGACCCAGCCTTGACATGCAACACAGGACTGATTACATGATAATTTGATAGAGACCTAACAGCGGGTTTGATTACAGACTGAGGATTTGGCATCCCTTTCTCAACTGACAACACTAAAATACTATGATCTTCAATGAATAACTGATCGATGTTGAGGGAGTCCAGATCGAGCTGCCAGTCTTCAACTTTCTTCTCCTTAACTTCTGTGCTTGCCTCATTTTCAGGCCATTCCATTCCAAAGAAGATTTCAAACCCTGGTAGACGAGTACCTGTGATGTGATCAATGAAAGGCTTTGGGAACCCACAGAAACGGAAGTCTTCTCCTTCTTTCACAAAATAACTATTGAGGGCGTTTCGATAGGACTTCATTTTAATGAGGTCTGTGGTACGCCTTTACCTTTTAGCAATGGTCTTATCCCATTTTGTCTTCCAGTATTGGGCCCAATCTTCCTTAGTAGGCTTATATCCTAGTCCGGATGTGTCGATGGCTTCTTTAATCACTGGTGCCTCTTTAACACCTTGCTGCTTGCGACCCAAGCCCATACCAGGAAAAAATCTCATTTTCTTGAATATATTGGCCATGTAGCAATTATAGGTATTTTCCATTGGAAAATGTTCTTTCATGGCTTGATCCCATTGGACTGAGCATATCTTTTCAAATTCGAACCCACTAAGTTCTATCCCTTGTTGTTCTGGCTGAATCTCAAGCAGTGGCTCATTATTGGCCTCAATACTATTTACGATCCCTACAATTTCAGCGTCTCCATGAAGAGTAATTACTAGCCCATCTTTGATAAACTTGACCTTCTGATGTACCGTAGAAGGGATGGTTTTGATCTGGTGTAACCATGGTCTCCCTAACAGTAAATTGAAAGAAGACTGGATGTCAATAACCTGAAATTCCACAGGAAATTCAGCTATGCCTGTAGACAATCGAAGGTGCAAAATTCCCAGTACATCCCTCTTGATGTTATCATAGGTCCTAACACCTTGATTAGTGAGCTTGAGATCTTCAGCCTTAAACCCGAGACAAGTAGCCGTCTTCAAAGTGCAGACATTTAGTGCACTCCCGTTATCAATCAAAACTAGAGGTACCCTCATCCCGTTACAGTCAACTGTAATATGCAACGGCTTAGTGTGGCTTGCCCCTTCTTTTGGGAGATCTGAGTCCGAGGAGGATAGGATATTCTCCACGTAAGTCATCCCTACTATACTGGCCAACTAATCTGAAAAAGTATCAAGGGAGACTTGGGCTGTGTTTAGTGCTTTGACAACAGCCTCCCTATGAGCAGTGGAAGCCATGAGTAAACCCCATACTGAGATATTGGCCCCTGATTTTTTCAACTGTTTGATCACGGAGTTATCTTCTTCGATGCTTTCCTTGGTGGGATCTTCTCCTTCTTTTCTTGCTAAGGCTGTAGGGTTATCAACACGTAGTTCTTGTGGCTTAAAAACTCTTCCCCCTCGAGTCATATGTCTAACTTTATCACAGGAAAGGGAGAAAGGCTCATCTTCTTCAGTCAACAGGTATGGATCTTCGTCTGTCAAAGGTACAGGGTTTTTCAAATTCATTTGAGCCAACAGGTAACTGGTGAATGCAGGACTATTGTAACGATGCGGGGATAAACAATATGTATAATCCAAGGTTAAATAATATGGTTCATAGTTCGTAGTAAAAAACTCGTCAGTGAAAGTTATCCCGGCAAGGGGGTAACTAGGCGGTTTGACCTGGATTGGATGGATAAGAGATGCGGGATCAAATGGCAATGAGGTGTGATAAACCATATTTAGGGTTGGTGGAGGTTGGTAGGTAGGTAGTGGATTAGTGGTAACATTTGGTGGGCTGGAGATTGTGATATTTTTGTTATCAATAAGGTTTTGAATGGCATGGCGCAAGGTGATACATCGATCCGTGTGATGGCCAGGATTTTGATGAAATTTACAGAATAAGTTGGGGTTGTGTCCGGCTGGCAAGGGATTTGGTAAAGAACGAGATTGAATCGGGGTAAGCAACCATTTTTTCAACAGTTTTTGCAAAGCTACGATAAGGGTCATCCCTAAATTGGTAAATTGACGTGGAGTTCGAGGTTGACTTGGGTGAACCTGGTTATTAGTCCGGGCCGGGGGTTGAGTTGGGGTAACTGAAGTATTAGCGATGTAAGTATGGTTGATATTGGGTTTGGGAACATATGGTTTCTTAGGCTTGTTATCTGAGGGGTTAGAAAGGATCCCAGAGGCAAATGTATCCTCGAGTTGGCTTCCGGCTTGTAACAATGATTCAAAAGTAGGGAGGTATTGGGCCACTAGGTGTTGAGCATATCCTTGAGAGAGGTTCTTTAGGATAATTGCTACTTGTTCCTTCTTCGAAGGCCTATCCCATATTTGAGTAGCCTTGGCCCTCCAGCGACCGATGAAATCAGTGAATGTCTCTCCATTTTTCTGTTTAGTTGCTTCTAAATCCCTTCTTGAGGTCTCAATTTCAGTACTATATTTATACTGATGCCAGAAAGCCTTTGACATATTTTCCCATGTACCCACAGTAACTGGATCTTGAGACATTAGCCAACGTAATGCTGATCCTGATAAAGTTCTTTGGAACAATAATGTCATATGTTCGTCGTTGAGCCCCATAGTGCGCATGTTGGTAACATATACCTTAAGATGTGTTTTCGCACACCCTGTCCCATTGAACTTGTCTATTTCAGGCATCACAAACTTCTCTGGCAAATGGATTCTAGGGATGCGGTTCAGAGCTTCAATGCCTGCTGCAATTTTACCAATACCCTTCATGCTCTTCATAGCTGACTCCAATTGAGACATTCTGTTAGATAACGCCGAATTTTCATCAACATACTCTTCATCTCCGTCGAGTTCGAAGACTTCACGTGGATGTTTCTCTTCTACCTTTTTCCCTTTTGGGTCATCTAAAGGATTACTTGTTGATTCCGAGGTCTGTTCTAATACTTCCACTTTGCCTTTTATACTGTTGATATCATTGGCAAAGGCTGCTAAGATCTTACGGATCTCTGTGAGCTCAGATTCTGATGCCATCTCTACTTGTAGACTTGGTACTGTGATTCGTTCTAACCGACTGAACTTACGACTCCAACTAGGAGGTGGACGCTTGAGTTTGAGCGCAATGATAATCCTATATGACCCCATCAAATGTAGATTTAGTCAATTTCAGTATTACCCCCTTGATAACATTTTAAAGAATCATTTTATTGAGGTTTGTGTACCAATCCATTAATTAATCCATTTACACAATGAGTATTTGAAAAGGAAATATTTATCCAAAAAGAAAGATAGTTTTATTGAAAATGATTGACAAACAATATGTCCTTATTAAAACATCTTTCAACAAATTTGACTTGAACTATTTTCACATGGACGCTTGGCTTTGTCTTGATGGTCATCAGGATTGCTGTCAGGCTTGACCCTCTTGGCTCTAACAACTGGCTCTCTGAATTCTGCCGGTCCGTCTGGATACCCTAAGGTGCGCTTGTTCCAAGCTTTCTCAATGAGGTGTACTAACTTTTCAGTCAAAGGTTCGGGGGAAAAGAAAGCTTTGTGCTGGGGTAAGGATAACTCTATAGGTACGTCGTACTATTCTGGGATCAGATTAGGATGGTAAAAAGATGTTTCTTCTAAACCAATCAGACGGACATAGTATGATCCTTTGATTCCTAGAATAGGGGGATCAGTCATCCACCAAGGACACCTAAAACTGATATGACAGGCAAGGCGAGAGTCTAACTATTTGCTCCAAGCTTTGACTGAGTTGTGACGCACTAACAGGTTTCTCTTGGAAAAGTGTTCTGGCCCATATTCGAGGTTTGAGGGAACATCTGCGATTTTGAGACGGTCACAAAGCCACATATAGAGTAAGTAGAGGCTTCCCTTGAAGCTTTCCCGCTCACCATTTTTTATGGCATCTAAACCTGAGAAAGTTTCAGCTAGGATGAGAGGTACCGGGTTGGCTTTTCTTGAGAGTTGAGAGGCTATATCTATGAAGGACTCGGGGATAGTTTGGCCATTACTATTAGAGGTCAGTATGTATTGGGCTAGGATTCCTAAGCATAATCGATAATCTCTAGTGGCGCGCCAGGCTTCGGGTTTTACATTGATAGGGTGACTGCGGGAGCGATACGGGCCCAATAAAGGTACTAAGTTCAATCTCCCGTCATGGACTAAGGCTTTGGCTTCTTCCTTGGAAATGTTCAGTCCTGTGACGAGGTCACCAGAATATCCGATCTTCAATGAGGGCCTGACTTGAGGTCCTGAAGTAGATATCCTCATGATGCCACAATAATCCTCGTGAGTGGGGCACAAGTGCATATACCCCATATGGAATATGTGAAGATAGGGGTTCCACCGCTTAGCCATAGCATATAAGAGGTTCCAGTCTATCTCAAACTCATGGAAGTAGAGAGCACTCCTCAACATGAACCTCCCAAAATTGATCTTCTCTACAGGGTGCATTCCTATGACGGTTGTTTTGACTAACTGATCAATTGGGTTATCGTCTGCGACTAGCATCCTGATTCAACACAAAAGGGTATTTTAATACTCCTCCAAGGTCTATGTAAAATATCAATATTTCACTTTCAGAAAATCTTATTCTTATAGAAAACATTTTTTTGGAAAATATTTTTTCTTGGAAAACATTTCTTCTAGAGAACGTTTCTCTTAGAAAACATTCTTTTCTGGAAAATATTTTCTTTCTGTAAACTATTTGTCTTCTTTTGAAAATTTGATTTCCATTTTCAATTTAAATAGCCTGGCCCACCATGATTGTTGGATCGGGATGGACTGGGTCATTATTGTAAAAGAATGGATTCTTTATTGGGTCGGTGCACCCATTTTAACAACATTTTTGATCCTTGAGGACAATCACACACTCTGATCTCACCATTCACATCACTCATATACATTCATCAATCAAAAGGTTCCATTCAATAAACAACCCGGGAACACCCATGATAAGTTCGAGTCGTGACCTACTGGGAAGGTTTCTAGGCTTACTACGTGCAATGCATTTTTATCTGGCCACCCCTGCCCAAGCACACCTATATACCTTTCGATACGTGGTGACTTGGTTTGATATACCGTATAGGTGATAATCTAAAACCTCAAGTCACTTCTCTGAAGCCAAAAACAGCCAGTTTGATCTCCAGTTGAGATGTGGCGCATAATACTGAGCAAGGGCCCACTTAAATACCTCTCGTCTAGAATAGACGTAGTCTATCCCCCTCGTACAATAGGGTACAGCGGGGCAAGATCTTGCTTAGGCACCGATTTTGACCAAGAAGTGCAATTGATATACTTAGATTATCTTTTACATACCTATGGGTACGAGTCAAGAGTTGTAGCTTTCGTAAATAGTTTGGCATCCCACAAGGGGACTGAAAGCGCCCTCGATCCGCGGGGTGCGCGAATCCGCTTTTGACCCTTGAGGTTTGGGAGTCGCCACCTAGTTATTATGGTCTAGGAACCAAACTAACTCTAAAACGGATAATGAACTAATCTACTATAGAAAATCTGAATCCGGGGATCATGTTACGGGGTTGGAAGGTGTTACGCACCAATCCTGCCCCGCCATTACCGGTCTCTACTTATCCCAAATAAATCTACATCGCTAATGACAAACCTAGATTAAAAAATAATGAAAAATCTTACCTTCGATCTGTAAAAGTGATATTCCCTCAGATCTGGTGAAAACAGCTCCTTGTACCGTATTCCTCACTTCGTTCTATCTCCGGATCTGATTTCTGATCTCCGAGGTAAGATATCTCCTTCTTGGATCTGGGTGCTTCGAATTTGTTGTGGATTTTTGGGATGTTTTTTAGAGGTTTTTGGGTGTTTTTTAGGCTAAAATTGGAGTAGGAGTGTTAGGGAAGGAGTTGGGGCTCCAAAATTAGGGTTTTGGGGAGGTTGTGGAGGCTTCTTCACCTATTTTTTCTAGGGTTTTTTCTTTGATACCAAAATAGGGTGTAGAGGCTCCTATTTATAAAGTTTTTAGAAGCATTAGGGTTTGATTAGGGTTTCTTTTAGGGTTTTGACTTAGTCTTTAGGGTTTTAATTTAGGATTTTGACTTTAGTCTTATGAGATTGATTTGATTAGTTTAGATTAGGGTTTTGATTTAGGGTTTTGACCTTGGTCTTATGAGATTGACTTGATTAGATTAGGGTTTTGATTTAGGGTTTTGACCTTAGTCTTATGAGATTGACTCGATTAGTTTAGATTAGGGTTTTGATTTAGGGTTTTGACTTTAGTCTTATGAGATTGACTTTACTACTTGACTCTAGTCTTACTTAATTGACTTTAATTTTGACTTTGGTCTTATTTGATTGACTTTAGTATCTTGACTTTAGTCTTTCTTGGTTGACTTTAAATTTTTGGAGAACCCCCCTCTATTATATCTTTGATTCTTTGGACCCCCAAATGGAGGGGTCCTTAAAGAAATATCTTGCGAACCATTAACAATTTTTCTTGAAAGCCTGATTGATCAATTTTTTGGTTTAAATTTTATAATTAATTTTATTAATGTTTCACTTTACATTATTTAATGATTTATTTATTTATTTCAAAATTTTTAATTACTAAAATTGTGAAATTACCATTTTGCCCTCAGAGAGGATTTTTTACGTTTTAAGTCGTTTTTCAATGTTCCAGGATGTTTTGGAATCAATTTTTCGTAAGGAATTCAATTGGAATGTTGGTTTTTGTCATTTATGAAGTTTTTTTTGTATGAAATGGTCGTGAACTTTATGAGGGGTATTTTAGTAATTTTGTCAAATTTTGTGAAAATTGGCGAAGTGGTTTACTTGGTTTTGATTTGTTGTTTTATGTGTTTGAGTGGATTTTCCTAAGCGTAATGCAGGCTCTAGAGCTGTTTTGATGTTAGGGGTATTTTGGTAATTTAATCATTTTTAGTGATTTTTATCGTGAAGCTTCTTTTTGGTTTGCAAGATGATGATTTCTATGTTTCTGGGGTCATATTTTCCTAGCGTAGCGTGGCATCTAAGTTTTGTCAGTTCGAGATACCTCATCCAGATTTGTGAAACATATCTGGTAACAAAATAAAGCATTAGAATAGACATCCATCATTGGGAACCTTTACGATCGTGTTGACGACTTGATTAATCAGGCGGATGCAAAAATGGGGTGTCTACAGATGCCCCTCTTTGGTAGAGGATTGAAGCAAATTAGATAGCAAATCTATTTTGGTAGATAGTGCGATATCCGAATGCCAAAGCTAGTGACAGTTCATTTTGCAGCCTGATTTAACAATTCGTCGGGGCGTTGGGATCCTTGAGCGTAAAACTCTCCCCGAGCTAGAAAAATGTCAGGTCCTTGAGCGCGAGCTCTAACTGGCAGTGTCAGATCATTGAATTTTAGAAAATTCTCCTTGACTGATGTAACAATTGTGCAAGCGTGTGGGCTCAAAATCTGAGATAGATTTCAAAGAGTTTGAATTGGACATTAGTCAAAAATGAAGTAAATTTAAACTGAGCATAAATCCAAGAAAACCCTTGGCGGCATCTGAGCATAATTTCGAGAAAACCCTCGGCGGTAACTGAACATAGTTCCGAGAAAACCCTCGGCGGCATCTGGGCATAATTCCAAGAAAACCCTTGGCTGCATCTGAGCATAGTTCCAAGAAAACCCTTAGCGACATCTGGGCATAATTCCAAGAAACCCTTGGCGGCATCTGAGCATAGTTCTGAGAAAACCCTTGGCGGCATCTGAGCATAGTTCCGAGAAAACCCTCAGCGGCATCTGAGCATAATTCCAAGAAAACCCTTGGCGGCATCTGAGCATAGTTCTGAGAAAACCCTCAGCGGCATCTGAGCATAATTCTA
This sequence comes from Akebia trifoliata, assembly GCF_017979445.1. Classification (NCBI taxonomy): domain Eukaryota; kingdom Viridiplantae; phylum Streptophyta; class Magnoliopsida; order Ranunculales; family Lardizabalaceae; genus Akebia; species Akebia trifoliata. Next base: position 26,073,010 of record NC_141388.1, read on the forward strand.
AGAAAACCCTTGGCGGCATCTAAGCATAGTTCCGAGAAAACCCTCGGCGGCATCTAAGCATAATTCCAAGAAAACCCTTGACGGCATCTGAGAATAATTTCAAATAAACCCTTGACGGCATCTGAGCAAAGTTCCGAGAAAACCCTTGGTGGCATCTGAGCATAATTCCAAGAAAACCCTTGGCGGCATCTGAGCATAGTTCCGAGAAAACCCTCGGCGGCATCTGAGCATAATTCCAAGAAAACCCTTGGCGACATCTGAGCATAATTCCAAGAAAACCCTTGGCGACATCTGAGCATAGTTCCGAGAATACCCTCGGCGGCATCTGAGCATAATTCCAAGAAAACCCTTGGCGGCATCTGAGCATAGTTCCGAGAAAACCCTCGGCGGCATCTGAGCATAATTCCAAGAAAACCCTTGGCGGCATCTGAGCATAGTTCTCAGAAAACCCTCGGCGGCATTTGAGCATAATTCCAAGAAAACCCTTGGCGGCATCTGAGCATAGTTCCGAGAAAACCCTCGGCGGCATCTGAGCATAAGTTCAAGAAAACCATTGGCGGCATCTAAGCATAGTTCCGAGAAAACCCTAGGCGGCATCTGAGCATAATTCCAAGAAAACCCTTAGCGGCATCTGAGCATAGTTCCGAGAAAACCCTCGGCGGCATCTGAGCAGAATTCCAAGAAAACCCTGGCGACATCTGAGCATAATTCCAAGAAAACCCTTGGCGGCATCTGAGCATAGTTTCGAGAAAACCCTCGGCGGCATCTGAGCATAATTCCAAGAAAACCCTTGGTGGCATCTGAGCATAGTTCCGAGAAAACCCTCGGCGGCATCTGAGCATAATTCCAAGAAAACCCTTGGCGACATCTGAGCATAATTCCAAGAAAACCCTTGGCGGCATTTGAGCATAGTTCCGAGAAAACCCTCGGCGACATCTGAGCATAATTCCAAGAAAACCCTTGGCGGCATCTGAGCATAGTTCCGAGAAAACCCTCGGCGGCATCTGAGCATAATTCCAAGAAAACCCTTGGCGGCATCTGAGCATAGTTCCGAGAAAATCCTCAGCGGCATTTGAGCATAATTCCAAGAAAACCCTTGGCGGCATCTGAGCATAGTTCCGAGAAAACCCTCTGCGGCATCTGAGCATAATTCCAAGAAAACCCTTGGTGGCATCTGAGCATAGTTCCGAGAAAACCCTCGGCGGCATCTGAGCATAATTCCAAGAAAACCCTTGGCGACATCTGAGCATAATTCCAAGAAAACCCTTGGCGGCATCTGAGCATAGTTCCGAGAAAACCCTCGGCGGCATCTGAGCATAATTCCAAGAAAACCCTTGGCGGCATCTGAGCATAGTTCCGAGAAAACCCTCGGCGGCATCTGAGCATAATTCCAAGAAAACCCTTGGCGGCATCTGAGCATAGTTCCGAGAAAACCCTCGGCGGCATTTGAGTATAATTCCAAGAAAACCCTTGGCGGCATCTGAGCATAGTTCCGAGAAAACCCTCGGCGGCATCTGAGCATAGTTCCGAGAAAACCCTCGGCGGCATCTGAGAATAATTTCAAGAAAACCATTGGTGGCATCTGAGCATAGTTCCGAGAAAACCCTCGGCGGCATCTGAGCATAATTCCAAGAAAACCCTTGGCGGCATCTGAGCATAATTCCATGAAAACCCTTGGCGGCATCTGAGCATAGTTCCTAGAAAACCCTCGGCGGCATCTGAGCATAATTCCAAGAAAACCCTTGGCGGCATCTGAGCATAGTTCCGAGAAAACCCTTGGCGGCATCTGAGCATAATTCCGAGAAAACCCTCGACGGCATCTGAGCATAATTCCAAGAAAACCCTTGGCGGCATCTGAGCATAGTTCCGAGAAAACCCTCGGCGGCATCTGAGCATAATTCCAAGAAAACCCTTGGCAGCATCTGAGCATACTTCCGAGAAAACCCTCGGCGGCATCTGAGCATAATTCCAAGAATACCCTTGGCGGCATTTGAGCATAGTTCCGAGAAAACCCTCGGCGGCATCTGAGCATAATTCCAAGAATACCCTTGGCGGCATCTGAGCATAGTTCCGAGAAAACCCTCGGCGGCATCTGAGCATAATTCCAAGAAAACCCTCGGCGGCATCTGAGTATAATTCCTAGAAAACCCTTGGCGGCATCTGAGCATAATTCCAAGAAAACCCTCGGCGGCATCTTAGCATAATTCCAAGAAAATCCTTGGCGGCATCTGAGCATAATCCAAGATAACCCTTGGCGGCGTCTGAGCAAAATTGGCGAATGAATGAAGGACTTTTGGGAAATAATGAATGAATTTGGAAAAGACTGATCAGAGTGAATTGAATAAATCTGGAAGATACTGAATCTGGAAGAGAAATGATCGAATCCAAGAATGATTGGATCTAGGAATGAAAAAATACCATATTAGTTTATCTCTGGGCACAGTCAAATGTGTTATCCGAAGTACTTTTGTTTGAACCTCAAGGATTTATCCAAAAGTTTTATAAATTTAAAACCTGAGTTTGAATCTCAAGAGTTTTTTCGAAAAACTGCTATCAAAAGGGTAACCTTAAATTTTAAGTTCTCATTATTTTTTTTAGGATTAACATTGCTCAAAAATAATTGAACACATCATTAAAAAATGCCCCTTGTAGAAGGGGGGAAATTACATATCTAGAGGAAAAAGAAAAAATGCCCCTTGTATGAAGGTTTGAAATATTTGATTACTACAAGCGCAATAAAGATCCAACTTTTAATTTTGATTAATTTTATTAAAGATTTTGAGTCAGGCTCAAGAGAACAAAATATTTCCTTTTGAGACTCATCATAGAATTCACCATTCTCTCCATTGGTTCACTTGGGGAAGTAAGAATTTTCAGATCGATCGTAGACAAGATACTTGTGACTTCTGAATCTATGCCTGGTTTAAGCTGAGTATTGAACTTGATTATTCGGATTTCTGATATTTCAGCTCGAACTGCTCTCAGCTTGGGATTTTCTTCTATTTTTTTTTGTATTGCTCTAACTTTTGCCTAGATCGCCTTTCCAGGTTTTCAATCTATTGAGCTTGCTCTAACTTTTGCCTAGATCGCCTTTTCAGGTTTTCGATCTAGAGAGCTTTTTCTTTTTTCTTGGCTCTGATTGTTGCCAATGTTGTCCTTTCAGATTTTCAACTTTGCGAGCTTGCCTTAATTTTTGCCTAAGTCGCCCTTTTTTGGTTTTCAACTTAGCAGGCTTTATCATTTTTTTTTTTATCTTTTTCTTCTCTTCTGAAGTTCTAGAATTACTGTCTGATCATGCTTCTCTACCCTCCTTGACTTTTTCACACGGTACTTAGGAGGACTTTTATAGGTAGGCTTGGGACTAGGCATAAAAAGAAAGGAATTTTGAGGCTCAAAAACCCAAATGCCCCTTGTGTGGCATTTCATTAAAAAAAAATTTCTTGAACTTTCTTCCCCATTTTGGATGATATTTCTTTTTCTTTTGAATTTTTTCTTTTTAGATTTTTCCTTTGTCGGGGAATCTATATATATTTTTTAATTTTGATGTAGTCGGGCCTAAAGTAACTTCTCAGGTTGCCTACGTACCCCAAATTTTTGGGATCAGACCAAAACGTAGTTCAGATATTCCCTCCCCTAGGTTAGGTGATCGGACTAAGAAATAAAAGGCACAATTTTTCTCTTTTTGAACAAGCTGCAAAAGGGGTTGAGAAAGGAGAATAAAGAACTAGGTAATAGGAAAATTGATTCGGCAAAAAATGGCCTTCTTTAATTTAGTATCGTTTGATTTGGTCAAGGTTAGTTGGTTCTGATAACTCGATTCCATCATGATCTTGAAGTCTGACAGCTTTTCCTGACAGTATTTTCTTAATGAATGAATTTCTTCAATTTGGTTCAGACTTTCTCCTATAGTCGAGGAGGAGTGTTCAATTTTCTTTGAAGTCTGATAGTTAAATCCTTGACTTGTAATTGATGAGCTTTGACCTTTTTGTCAAATGCACGGGTGACTCTTCTTAGATAAGCTTGCACATGGTACAGGGCTTTAACTCGTTTTCTTCGATCAAGTTTAATTCTTCATACTGCTGTCGAACCCAATCTGTTTCTAACAAATGATTTTCCAACAAGACCCTGAGAGACGAAATTTCCATTTCAATTGGCAAGACTACTTCCATGCCATACACTAAGGAGTAGGGAGTAGCTCCAGTAAAGGATCGAATTGAAGTTCGATATGTCCATAGCGTGAATGATAATTTTTCTGATCAATCTCGATGTGATTGACATATTTTCCTGATGATAGTCTTGAGACTCTTAATAACTGCTTCAACCGTTCCATTGATTTGAGGATGGTAGGGGGATGATTTGTGCTTCCAGATCTTCAAATTTAAACATAGAGTAATGATTTATGCTTTGAAGTACGACCCATTATCAGAGATCAGTTCAAAAGGTACCCTTATATCGACTGATAATAGGTGATTTGAAACTCAAGATGTAGTAAGGATAGTGCTGATACATTTTATAACATCTTCTTTGATTCCATCGATATAGACGAGTATCTATTCCGGTTGAACAACACCCAAGCTTGTACCTAACATACCCTCATATGATCACACGAACAAGTCTTTTGAAATTTCTGAGTAAATTCATTATCCCCTCGTGTTCCTTTAGGGATAAGATGGTTTCTATTTGAATCTCTTTAGGAATTATTTTTTTGTTTCGAGGTCAAAGACCTTCCTTTCTCGATTAAAGGTTGAGCCCGACTCTTATCTTCTTGTTCAGAAACGAAATCTATTAAATTATTAGTTAATTCGTTAATGCGCTCGAGGTATTCAAAAATTTCCTTTATCCGATCAATTTCAGATGGGGCAACAGACACTTATAGACTTGATGAACTAACATGACTCAATAGGAAAGAGTAGACTCAATCTAAGGAAGACATGACCTTACTGGAAAAAAAGACTCGAGCTAACCCAAATGACTCATGAAAACTCAAGACAAGTACCCACACAAGTTTGATTAGGACTGAGGACTGAGATATTAGTTACAACCGGTAGGATTGAAGCACTATAATCTTCAAAGAATAACTGAACGATGTTGAGAAATTTTGAGGTCATTTCTAACTGTTGACTTGATATTGACGTTTACTCTAACTGACCGGATGTACAACCATAGCTAGACGATAGACGACTGAGCTTAGATACAATGATAACCCTTAAAACCTCTTTGAAGGTGAATTTAACCAATTTCAATGTCACCCCCTTGATAACATTTTAAATGAACCCTGAGATTTTATAGAATTTTGTACACCAATCCGTTAAACAATTCATCCATTCAATGATTATTCAGAAGAAAAATAATTTTATTGCACTCTTGAAAATAATTTTTTTATTGAATAACAATTTTCACAATACTGATTATTTTTTGCAATGGCTATATGGGACGTGTAAGTGGGCAAAACAGTAAACGTGCATGTGGTGTGTGCAAAACAGGGTGGGGTGTGCCCGGGGCCTTTTTTAAATATATTAAGTCATGGGTTCAATTAAACCATACAAGAGAGGATATTAAATTATATAAGTACAGGCATACATCGATCAGAAACATATTCATATGGTCATATTTGAAATTCAAACATGTACATCGCCTTCACACATCAATCATGGCAAATTAGTCAATGAATATGGCATATGATAATCAACTAGATCCGATTATTGCAATAGGCACAATTTGTAATTTTTATAGTCCAATCAAAGGTCATTTTGGGGTGACCCTAACCAAATTGATATTTCTGAGGATATTGGGTTAAGAATGAAGTGGCAATCATTGGGGTGAGAAGTTATGATGATCTTTAAACAAATTGAAAGAGAGAAAAATAAACCAATAAAAAGAAACTTAAAAAAAAAAAAAACAAATCGACTTTTATCAAGCAATAAAAATGTTTTTTTTTTATTATTTTTTATAAAAAAACTTAAAAGAACACACCTCTTTTTTAAAAAAAAACTATAAAACTAAAAAAAAATTAAAGCAAAAGCACCAATATTTGCCGTGCTAAACCGTTGGTCATCAAATAAATCTCAATGGTGACAACAAACCATCCCTCTAGCCACATAAGTGCTGTTAGTAGTCCTTCCCTTCACCTATTATTATTGTTTTTTTTTTAAATTTCGAAAGCAGTGAACCTAAAAACAACTCGAGGGGCAATAATCGTTACTCTACTCTGTCAAGGCTGGATGAACCCGAACTAAGTCGATGAAAAATCATCGAATTATCCCTTTCAATTTGCTTCTTAGTTTCAGAATCTTGAATCATTCTATCGCTTTTTCTAATTTCGTTTACTGAGAGGAGGTTATAAGATCGGAATTAAAACAGAGGAATAGAGATTTTAATTTTCTCTCTTTCAGGATCGGCGAATGTGGCAACTGTAAACTTTCTCATAGTCTGCCCTTCCGTTCTTTCTCTATCTCTTTGATCTATAGGGCCATCAAATTCCATAATTTTACTGAGAAAATTTACGGACAAATTGAACCAACAGGAGGAGCTAGTTGAAAGTAATGGCAGAATTTGCAGAATATGGCCATTTCCTAAGGTTTCCTGTCGATCCGAACCGGCAAAAAATCTGTACTTCTATAACAGCCACAAGAGGCATGGATGCTCACGAAAATAAACCTTCAAGATTAGGTTTAACGATTTCCGATTTCGCGCCTCTAAGTCAGATGAGCTCAGAAGTTTTCTTCGAGTGTTTGCCTTAAAATCGATTAGAATAAAAGGCTCGACTGGACTGAAAGAAAAAACCGGTCGGATTTTGTTGAAGACACACTGAACGGAGCTGAAAACCGTTTAGAATAGAGGGTTCGACTGGATTGAGAGAACAGGTCGATCAGTTTCTGTTGAAAACGCGAAGAACATGGCTGAAAACCGATAAAATGGAAGGTTTGACTGGGTTGAGAGAACAAACCGATCGGCTTCTGTTGAAAACGCGAAGAACATGGCTGAAAACCGATTAAGAAAATGGCATGAAGTCGAAAGCAAGCTCAAACGTCCAAGCTTTGGATCGTTCGAGCTTCGCAAACCGAAAATACGGGTTTGAAACCCTTGAGGAGTCGATCTCTCTGTTGAGGCCGACAGAACCAACTGGGGAAGATGATGGACCTTTTTAAAAAAATAACTGTTTTAAAAAGGGTTGAATGGGAAATAGATAAGTAGAAGGGGTCTTCTATTAACATCACCCCATTGAAATCATTAGTTGATTTACTAAGCACACACCACCAAAAGCTTCTGCCGGCAGAAATTTTTTTTTTTTGTTTTTTTTTGTTTTTTTGTTTTTTTTTAAATTCTATATGCTGTCAATGGACAGCATGTCTTGCCTATTAAAAAAAAATTGAATACCTACGTAATAAGCGAAAAAACAAATAACTAATAATAAAAAATTCCTTTTAAAAAAAAAAACGTTATCAAACATGTTTCCTAAAAACAACAATTTTTTTGTTATCCAAAAATGGATCGACATACCCCAAAGGAGGAATAATTATATAAAAAAATCCCTTTCGTTTCATTATTCCATCCTCAATGATCATTATTCGACCCTCAACAAAATTATCCATATTGAAATATCACATTATTTAGAATCATTCTGAATGGCCCTTGATTAAATCATAAAGATTAACATGTTAAATCAAAGTGCTCCGAGTAGAATCAGATAATTAATGATGTACTAACAAAAATAAAAAACAATACACGAATAATAAAAAGAAACTAACTAAGAATTAAATAAAATAAACTAAAACAAAAAACTATGTCATTGGCAATGCTCCCATACTTGGGGTTTTTCAAGTCTGATCCTCAATGTCCCCAGCGGAGTCGCCACTGAAAGCGCCCTCGATTCGCGGGGTGCGCGGATCCACTTTTGACCCTTGAGGTTTGGGAGTCGCCACCTAGTTATTACGGTCCAGGAACCAATCAATGACTCTAAACAGATAAAAGACTAATCTAGAACAGAAAAAAATTGAATTCGGAGATCACGTTACGGGGTTGGAAGGTGTTAGGCACCAACCCTGCCCGGCCAAAATCGGTCTCTACTAATTTTCCCAAATAAGTTACATTGCTAAAACAAAACCTAGATAATAATAAAATAAAAAAAGTAAAAATAAAAAGTTATACCTTCCCGATAGCAAAGACTTTGTTCCCTCAGATCCGACAAAAGTTGCTCCTTGTACCGTACTTCTTGCTTCGTTCTGTCTCTAGATTTGATTTCCGATCTCTTAGGCAAAGTATCTCTTTTTTCCTTAGATCTGAATTCTTCGAGTTTGTTATGGATTTTGGGGTGTTTTTGAAGGACTTTTAGGTGTTTTTTAGACTAAAATCGAATAAGGGATGTTAGGTAAGGAGTTGGGGCTCCAAAATTAGGGTTTATGGGAGGCTAGGGGGCTTCTAGACCTATTTCTCTTAGGGTTTATGATTTGATACAAAAATAGGGTGTGAGGACCTCTATTTATAGATTTTTTTAGGAGTTGATTTAGATAGAATTAGTGTTTGATTAGAGTTCCTTTAATTAGAGTTGTATTTTAGTTAGAATAGTTTTAGGTAGAGTTGTATTTTAATTAGAATTGTTTTAGGTAGAATTATTTTTTAGTTAGAATTCTTTTAGATGGAGTTATTATTTAATTAGAACTCTATTAGGGTTTTGACTTTTGGTCTTATTTGATTGACTTTAAAATTTTGACTTTAGTTTTAATTAATTGACTTTTAATATTTTGACTTTGGTTTTAATTAATTGACTTTAATTTTGACTTTAGTCTTAATTGATTGACTTTTAATACCTTGACCTTAGTTTTGCTAGATTGACTTTAATTTTTTGGAGAACCCTCCTCTATTATATTTTTAATTCTTTGGACCCCCAAATGGAGGGGTCCTTAAAGAAATATCTCACGAACCCTCAACAATTTTTCATGAGAGCCCGATTGATCGATTTTTTTAGTTCAAAATTTTAAATTAATTTCATTAATGTTTCACTTTAATTATTTAATGTTTTATTTATTAATTTCGAAATTTTTAATTATGAAAATTGTGAAATTATCGTTTTACCCCCGTAGAGGACTTTTCACGTTTTAAGTCAATTTTTAATGTTCTAGGATGTTTTAAAATTGATTTTTTATAAGAAAATCAATGTAAATGTTGGTTTGTATCATTTATGAAATTTTTTGTGTGAAATGATCATGAACTTTATGAGGGGCATTTTCGTAATTTTATCAAATTCTGTGAAAATTGGTGAAATGATTTATGTGGTTTCGATTTGTTGTTTTATGTGTTTGAATGAATTTTCCTAAGCGTAATGTAGGCTCTAGGGTTGTTTTGATGTTAGGGGTATTTTGGTAGTTTTGTCAATTTTTTTATCGTGAAACTTCTTTTTGTTTGCAAGATGATGATTTCTATGTTTCTAGGATTGGATTTTTCTAGCGTAGCGTGGTTTCTAAGTTTTGTCAGTTCGAGATACCTCATCCGGATTTCTGAAACATATCTGGTAACAAAATAAAGCAATGGAATACACACCCATCATTGCGATCGGATTGACGAGTTGATTAATCAGGCGGATGCAAAAATGAGGTGTCTACAGATTTACGTTTAGAATTCAAAGAAAAAAAACAAATTTTTTTTATAAAACAGGTTGGTTGTTGGATGGGTTGGAGAAGACGAAAGTATTAAAAAATTTTAAATTTTTGTTTATATAAAATTTGGGACGAAATCGTTATTTCGTCTATTGTTTCGATCGATGATAACTTGATCGTTCGGACTCCAAAAATGACGAATGAATACTCTATTTCGCCTAATTTTTCATTCTAGATCTAATGGTATAGTCAATTTCTACAAATTTTGTCTCTAACAAAAATTTACATTTTTGGCCTGAGGTGACCCCTAAAATTGATGTCGTTTTCATTTTTGACGATAATTCGACTTTCTGGTCTCCAAAAATGACAAACAAATAGTCAACGTTAAATAATTTTTCGTTACGAATCCAATGGTGTAATAGAATCTTAATAATTCTTGCTCTAACAAAAAATTACTATTTTAGACTTATCCGACTTTGTAATCGAGGATTTTGCAACTTTTTATTCGGACTCGCATTTAAGCGTGCTTACAGGCTAAAGTATATTTTTCGATCATGTTGAATCCAACGGTGAGGTCAGATTCCATTAAAAATGATCAGAAACATCCTAAAGTTTTACCCCTAAGTCTCACTTTCAAGATTTTCTTAAAATTCTAATATTTATTTTTCCTCGAGATACGAATTGAAAACTCAGAGTTTTACATTCTCCCCCCCCCCCTTAATAAAAATTTTATCCTCGAAATAAAAATTATACCTTAGTTTTGGAATAATTCTGGATATTTAGCTTGCATTTATGACTTTTTCTCCCAAGAGGCTTCTTCAACGTTGTGGTGTCTCCACAATACCTTGATTAGAAGGATAGACTTAGATCTGAGTTGCTTTACTCTCCTGTCAAGTATCTGTATCGCACCTTCCTCGTAGGACACATCTTCTTCTCCTCTAACTCCCACAAATCAACCACATGTGATGGATCTAGCAGATACTTATTCAGCATGGACACATGGAACACGTTATGAACCTGCTCAAGCTGCGGTGGTAGAATCAATCTATAAGCCACTGGTCCTATCCGTTCAACTATTTCAAATGGTCCCACAAAACGCGGATTTAATTTACCCTTCATACCAAATTTGGAGATTCCTCTTCTGGGCAATACTTTCAAAAATACTTTATCCCCAACTTGGAATTCCAAATATCTACACTGCTTGTCTGCATAGCTTTTCTGTCTACTCTGAGCGGTTTTTAATCTGTCTCGTATGATGCGTACTACCTTAGTAGTTTCCTCAACAATATCGGGTCCCAACACTGTGGCATCTCCTGTCTCTGCCCAACATATTGGAGATCGACACGGCCTACCGTATAAAGCTTCAAATGGTGCCATGCCAATATTGGCTTGAAAACTATTATTGTAGGAGAATTCTACCAAAGGTAAATGACGGTTCCAACCTCTTCCAAAATCTAAAACACATGCCCGTAGTATATCTTCTAAAATCTGAATAACTCGCTCAGACTGTCCATTAGACTATGGATGAAAAGTCGTACTGAAGTTCAACTGAATACCCATGGCTTTGTGTAGACTCTCCCAGAATCGAGAAGTAAATTTAGGATCCCTGTCTGACACGATAGAAACTGGCACTCCATGCAGTCAAACTATCTCAACTATGTATATCTGGTTCAGTTTATCGACGCCAAATGAAACTCAAATCAAAATGAAGTGTGCCGATTTCATTAGTCGGTCAACAATCACCCATATGGTGTTGAAAGCGCCCTCGATCCGCGGGGTGCGCGGATCCGCTTTTGACCCTTGAGGTTTGGGAGTCGCCACCTAGTTATTGTGGTCTAGGAACCAAACTGACTCTAACATAGATAAAAAGAATTAATCTACCATAAAAATCTGAATTCGGGGATCAAGTTACGGGGTTGGAAGGTGTTAGGCACCAACCCCGCCCGGCCAAAGCCGGTCTCTACTAACTTCCCAAATATATCACATTGCTAAAACCTAGATAAAAATAAATAAAAATTTACCTTTCCGATGGCAAGGACTTGGTTCCCTCAGATCTGACAAAAGAGCTCCTTGTACCGTACTCCCTTGCTTCGTTCTGTCTCCGGATTTGACTTCGGATCTCCTAGATCAAGATATCTCCTTGTTTCTGAATCTGAACTCTTCAAGTTTGTTGCGGATTCGGGGGTGTTTTTGGAGGGCTTTTAAGTGTTTTCTAGACTAAAATTGAAGGGGGGATGTTAGGTAAGGAGTTGGGCTCCAAAACTAGGGTTTATGGGGGGCTAGGGGAGCTTCTAGACCTACTTCTCTTAGGGTTTATGATTTGATACGAAAATAGGGTGTGAGCACCTCTATTTATAGATGTTTTTAGGGGTTGATTTGGATAGAGTTAATATTTAATTAGAGTTGTGTTTTAGTTAGACTTGTTTTAGGTAGAATTGTGTTTTAATTAGAATTTTTAGGTAGAATTGTTTTTAAGTTAGAACTCTATTAGATAGAGTTATTAATAATTATAATTCTATTATGACTTTTGTCTTATTTGATTGACTTTTAATGTTTTGACTTTAGTCTTAATTGATTGACTTTTAATATCTTGACTTTAGTTTGCTTAATTGACTTTAATTTTGACTTCAGTCTCACTTGATTGACTTTAATACCTTGACTTCAGTCTTGCTTGATTTACTTTTATTTTTGGAGAACCCTCCTCTAAAATATCTTTAATTCTTTGGACCCCCAAATGGAGGGGTCCTTAAAGAAATATCCCACGAACCCTCAACAATTTTGCCTGAGAGTCCGATTAATCGATTTTTAAGGTTCAAAATTTTAAATTAATTTCATTAATGTTTAAATTTAATTATTTTATATTTTATTTATTAATTTCGGAATTTTTTATCATGAAAATTGTGAAATTACCGTTTTGCCCCCGGAGAGGACTTTTCACGTTTTAAGTCGGTTTTTTATGTTCTAGGATGTTTTAGAATCGATTTTTCGTAAGGAATTCAATGGAAATATTAGTTTGTGTCATTTATGAAGTTTTTTGTGTGAAATGATTGTGAACTTTATGAGGGGCATTTTCGTAATTTTGTCAAATTCTGTTAAAATTGGCGAAATGATTTATTTGTTTTTGATTTGTTATTTTATGTGTTTGAGAGAGTTTTCCTAAGCGTAACGTAGGCTCTAGGGTTGTTTTGATGTTAGGGGTATTTTGGTAATTTGGTTAATTTTTAGTGATTTTTATCGTGAAGTTTCTTTCTGGTCTGCAAGATGTTGGTTTCTATGTTTCTGGGTCGTATTTTCCTAGCGTAGCGTGGTTTCTAAGATTTTGTCAGTTCGAGATACCTCATCTGGATTTCTGAAACACATCTGGTAACAAAATAAAGCAATGGAATACACATCCATCATTGGGAATCATTGCGATCGGGTTGACGAGTTGATTAATCAGGCGAGTGCAAAAATGGGGTGTCTACAGATGCCCCTCTTTGGCAGAGGGTTGAAGCAAACTAGATAGCAAATTTATTTTGATAGATAGTGCGATATCCGAATGCCAAAGCTAGTGACAGTCTATTTTGCAGCCGTATTTAGCAATTCGTCAGGTTGTTCGGATCCTTGAGGGTAAAGCTCTCCCCGAATCAAAAGGTTGTCAGGTCCTTGAGCTCAAACTCTCATTGACAGTGTCAGATCCTTGAATTTTAAAGAATTTTCCCTGACTAAAAAGTGCAAATGTGCAAGTGTGTGGCTTAAAATCTGAGCATAATTTGAGCACAATTTGAGTATAAACTGAGCATAATTTGAATATAAACTGAGCATAAACTGAGCACAATTCCGAGAAAACCCTCGGCGGCATCTGAGCATAGTTCCGAGAAAACCCTCTGCGGTAACTGAGCATAGTTGCGAGAAAACCCTCGGCGGTATCTGAGCATAGTTCCGAGAAAACCCTCAGCGGTAACTGAGCAAAATCCAAGATAACCCTTGGCGGAAACTGAGTAAAATCCAAGATAACCCTTGGCGGAAACTGAGCAAAATCCAAGATAACCCTTGGCGGCAACTGAGCAAAATCCAAGATAACCCTTGGCGGCAACTGAGCAAAATCCAAGATAACCCTTGGCGGAGACTGAGCAAAATCCAATATAACCCTTGGCGGCAACTGAGCAAAATCCAAGATAACCCTTGGCGGAAACTGAGCAAAATCCAAGTTAACCATTGGCGGCAACTGAGCAAAATCAAAGATAACCTTGGCGGAAACTGAGCAAAATCCAAGATAACCCTTGGCGGCAACTGAGCAAAATCCAAGATAACCCTTGGCGGAGACTGAGCAAAATCCAAGATAACCCTTGGCGGCAACTGAGCAAAATCCAAGATAACCCTTGGCGGCAACTGAGCAAAATCCAAGATAACCCTTGGCGGTAACTGAGCAAAACTGACAGAGGAACGAAGGAATTTTGGGAAAGAATGAATGAATTTTGAGAAGACTGATTGGAACGAATCGGAGAACGAATAAATCTGGAAGATAATGAATCTGAAAGAGAAATGATCGATTCTAGGAATGATTGAATCTGGAAAAGAATCTGGAGAATCAAAGAATGCAATATCTCTTATGTGAGATCCAAAATGCTTTTGTTTGAACCTCAAGGATTTATCAAAAAGTTTTATGAATTTAAAACCTGAGTTTTTGTTTCTTTTGAACCTCAAAAGTTTTTCAAAAAAAAACTGTTATCAAGAGGGTAACCTTAAATTTGGGGTTCTCATTAACATTGCTCAAAAACAAAATGCCTCTAGTTTGACAATGAACATGACCTTGAAAATAATTGAACACATCATGCAAAAAAAAATGCCCCTAGTATAAGGGGAAAAAGTTACATTAAAAAAAGAAAGAAAATGCCCCTTGTATGAAGGTTTGAAATAATTGATTACCACAAGCGCAATAAAGACTCAACTTTTAATTTTGATTAATTTTATTGAAGGTTTTGAGTCAGGCTCAAGAGTACAAAATTATTTCCTTCGAGATTCATCATAGAATTCACCCTTATCTCCCTTGGTTCACTTGGGGGAGTAAACATTTTCAGATCGATCGTAGACAAGATACTTGTGGCTTCTGAGTCTATGCCTGGTTTAAGCTAAGTATTGAACTTGATTATTCGGACTTCTGATGTTTCAGCTCGGACCGCTCTCAGCTTGGGATTTTCTTCTGTTTTTTTTTGTTGCTCTAACTTTTGCCTAGATCGCCTTTTCAGGTTTTCAATCTAGCGAGCTTGCTCTAACTTTTGCCTAGATCGCCTTTTAAGGTTTTCGATCTAGCGAGCTTTCTTTTTTTCTTGACTCTATTGTTGCCAAAGTTGTCCTTTCAGATTTTCAACCTTGCGAGCTTGCCTTAATTTTTGCCTAAGTCGCCCTTTTCGGGTTTTCAACTTAGCAGGCTTATCATTTTTTTTTTTTATCTTTTTCTCTCCTTTGAACTTCTAAATTTACTGTCTGATCATGCTTTGCTACCCTCCTTGACTTTTCACACGGTACTTAGGAGGACTTTTATAGGTAGGCTTAGGACTGGGTATAAAAAGAAAGGGATTTTGAGGCTCAAAAACCCAAATGCCCCTTGTGTGGCATTTCCTTTTCAATTATTTCTTTTTCCTTAAATTTTCTTCCCCATTTTGGATTTCTTTTTCTTTTGAATTTCTTTCTTAATTTTTTTATTGTGTGGGGCACTAGATTTTTTTTATTTTGATGTGGTCGGGCCTGAAGTAACTTCTCAGGTTGCCTATGTACCCCAGAATTTTGGGATCAGACCAAAACGTAGTTCGAATTTCCCTCCCCTAGGTTAGGTGATCGAGCTGAGAAAGAAAAAGGCATAATAATTTTTTTTTGAAACAGGCTGCAAAGGGCTGAGAAAGGATATGATGAACTGGGTAACAGGAACATTGATTCGGCCAAAGATGGCCTCCTTAAATATAGTACCGTTCGATTTGGTCAAGGTTGGTTGGTTCTGGTAATTCGATTCCATCATGATCTTGAAGTCTGACAGCTTTTTCTGGTAATATTTCTTTGATGATAAACGGACCTCCCCAATTTGGTTTGAACTTCCCCCTGGGATCAAAAATAGGTGCCCTGTTCTCTTTGAGTACTAAATCCCCGACTTGTAAGTGACGAGCCTTGATTTTCTTGTCAAACGCACGGGCAACTCTTCTTTGATAAGCTTGCACGTGATACAACGCTCTCAGTCATTTTTCCTCGATCAAATTCAACTCTTCATACCGTTGACGAACCCAATCTGCTTCTGACAACTGACTTTCTAACAAAACCCTGAGAGACAGAATCTCCATTTCAACTGGCAAGATTGCTTCCATTCCATACACTAAGGAGTAGGGGTAGCTCCAGTAGAGGATCGAATTGAGGTTCGATATGCCCATAATCCAAATGGCAGTTTTTCTGACCAATCTCGATGTGATTGACACATTTTCCTGACGATAGTCTTAATATTCTTATTAGCTGCTTCAACTGCTCCGTTAGTCTGAGGTCGGTAAGGAGATGATTTATGGTGTGAGATTTTGAACTTTGAACACAATTTGATAACCTCAGCTTTGAAGTGCGACCCGTTATCAGAGATCAACTCTGAAGGTACCCCATATCGACTGATGATGTTTGTTTGAATAAACTTTGCAACTCGAGATGCAGTGAGGACAGCATAAGAGGCAGCTTCCACCCATTTGGTAAAATAATCGATGGCAACTAGAATGTATTCATGCCCGTTTGATGCCTTAGGCGATATTTTACCGATAATGTCAATTCCCCAGACTGAGAATGGCCATGGTGAAGTCAGACCTACTAATTGAGATGGTGGCACATGTATCAGGTTTGCATGTATTTGGCACTTATGACAGGTTTTCACCATGTGATGACAATCTGTTTCCATCGTGGGCCAGTAGTATCCTTGTCTCATAATCTTCTTAGCTAACATTTTCCCGCTCATGTGAGGACCACATTCTCCTGAATGTAGTTCAATCATTATCTGTTCAGCTTGATCTTCATCAACACACGACAAGTGAATCCCATCATAAGGCCTTTTGTATAAGCTTCCCGCGCACAGAATAAATTGAGATGCTAATCTTATCAGGGTCTGTCGTTCCTTCCTCGATGCTTCTTACGGGAATTCTTATTTTTCCAATACTTTCTTTATATCGGTATACCATGGCTTTCCATCGGGTAGTCGAGTAGCAATGTTGATCTGATGGCAGTACGCGGGTTTGTCTTTGACTTCAACAGTGATCGGCCTTAATTCCATACCAGGGGGTAAATGGATCATTGAAGATAAAGTTGCTAAGGAGTCAGCAAATCTGTTATCCTCCCTTGACAAGTGCTGGAACAGGATAGCTTTAAACTTACTGACTAAGTTTAACAAATACTCATGGTAAGGTTTCAACTTTTCATCTCTAGTCTTCCATTCTTCCAATGACTGATGTATGACCAAGGCTGAATCCCTGAAAACCTCAATTTCTGTAATGCCCAGGTTCAAAGCAGCTTCGAGCCCTGCGATGCACGCCTCATATTCAGCCGTGTTATTAGTGTTCGAAAAAGCTAACTTAATAGCGATAGGAATATGGCATCTTTCTGGAGATAACAAGACTGCCCCTATTCCATACCCATTTTGATTGGCCGCTCCATCAAAGTATAACTGCCATGTTTGGTTCTGCAGTTCTTCTTTAATGTGCAAGATGTTCTCATCTGGGAATTGATCGACAGGCCTTATTCTTTCTACTATAGGGTGATCTGCCAGGTATTCTGCTACAGCTCTCCCCTTGATGGATTTCTGAGTAACATGCATGATGTAAAACTCTGATAGCAACAATAACCATCGCGCAGTTCTTTCTGTTAACGCCGATTTTTCGAAAAGATACTTGAGAGGATCCATCCGAAATAATAGGATAATTGAATGAGACAACATATAATGCCGGAGTCTCTGAGTAGCCCATACCAATGCTAAGCAGGTTTTCTTTAAGGATGAATATTTTCGTTCATACTCTAACATCTTCTTACTGATGTAGTAGATGGCTCTTTCTTTGCGCGTATCTTTGTCATACTGTGCAAGCATGCATCCCATAGCTTTTTCTGTGACTGACAGATAAAGAAGAAGTGGTTCACCCGGTGTGGGTGGAACCAAAATAGGCGGGTTTAAGAGATACTCCTTGACTTGGTCGAAAGCCTTTTGACATTGTTCATTCCAAACTGTTGGCACATTCTTCTTAAGAAGCTTGAAAATAGGTTCGCAGACATTGGTGAGTTGAGCGATGAACCTGCTAACATACTGGATTCTGCCCAGAAAACCTCGAATCTGCTTTTCAGTCTCGGGCGGTGGCATCTCTTGGATAGCTTTAATCTTTACAGGGTCTACTTCGATTCCTCTCTGACTAACTACAAATCCCAACAGCTTTCCAGAAGTTACTCCGAATACACATTTCTGTGGGTTGAGGCGGAGTTGATACTTTTGAATCCTTGTGAGAAACTTTTCTAATGCAGTGACATGCCCTAGTCGTTCTTTGGCTTTGACTATCATATCATCTACATAGACTTCGACCTCTTTGTGTATCATGTCATGTAGTAAAGTCGTGGCTGCTCTTTGATAGGTGGCTCCAACGTTCTTCAAACCAAAAGGCATGACCTTATAGCAGAAAGTTCCCC
The DNA here is from genome assembly GCF_017979445.1 of Akebia trifoliata. Lineage (NCBI taxonomy): Eukaryota > Viridiplantae > Streptophyta > Magnoliopsida > Ranunculales > Lardizabalaceae > Akebia > Akebia trifoliata. The sequence goes on from NC_141388.1 coordinate 26,091,267, forward strand.
AATGCATGATAAACGACGTCTTTTGCATATCTCAAGGATCCATCTTTATATGATTGTACCCTGAAAACCCATCCATGAAGGACAACAACGCGTGTCCTGCTGTACTGTCTACTAGAACATCTATGTGTGGTAAAGGGAAACTATCATTTGGGCTTGCTTTGTTTCAGTCTCTAAAATCCACACACATTCTAACTTTTCCATCCTTTTTCGGTACCGGAACGACATTAGCAATCCACTCAGGGTATTCTACTACTTCCAAAAATCCAGCGTTAATCTACTTTGTAACTTCTTCTTTGATTTTCAAAGTCCATTCCGGCTTCATACATCGAAGTTTCTGTTTGATTGTACGAGCATCAGGATATAACGGAATCCGATGTTGGACAATATCTATGCTTACCCCCGGCATATCCTCGTAAGACCACGCGAACACGTCTTTGAACTTTCTGAGCAAATCTACTATCCCTTTGCGTTCATCAGGAGATAAAGTGATCCCTATACGAATTTCTTGAGGACTTTCTTTTGTTCCGAGGTTGACAACCTCTACTTCCTCTATTAGAGGTTGAGCCTGACGTTCATCTTCTTGTTTAAGTAATTTGATTATTTCAGGGGGTGGTTCTTCGTCAGAAGACTCTCGAAGACTCTCCCTCCGAAACCAGATTATTAGTTGAATTATTATTGCGCTCGGGGTAATCAAAAATTTCTTTCATTTCATTGAAAAGAGATGGGATAACAGGACTCATTGCAGACTTGACAGACTCACTCGACTCAGTAGGAAAAATAGACTCCCTAGAAGCAACAGACTCAGCAGAAACAACTAACTTACTTGACTCAACAGAAATAAATGACTCAACTGGCATGTCAGACTGAACAGGACTAATGGGACCGACAGACCCAGCCTTGACATGCAACACAGGACTGATTACATGATAATTTGATAGAGACCCAACAGCGGGTTTGATTACAGACTGAGGATTTGGGATTCCTTTCCCAACTGACAACACTAAGATACCATGATCTTCAATGAATAGCTGATCGATGTTGAGGGAGTCTAGATCGAGTTGCCAGTCTTCAACTTCCTTCTCCTTAACTTCTATGCTTGCTTCCTTTTCGGGTCATTCCATGCCAAAGAAGATTTCAAACCCCGGCAGACGAGCACCTGTGATGTGATCAATGAACGGCTCTGGAAACCCACAGTAGCGGAAGTCTTCTCCTTCTTTCACGAAATAACCATTGAGGGTCTTTCGATAGGGCTTCATTTTAATGAGATCTGTGGTACGCCTTTGCCTCTTAGCAATGGCCTTATCCCGTTTTGTCTTCCAATATTGGGCCCAATCTTCCTTAGTAGGCTTATATCCTAATCCGAATGTGTCGATGGCCTCTTTAATCATTGGTGCTTCTTTAATACCTTGCTGCTTGCGACCCAAGCCCATACCAGGGAAGAATCTCATTTTCTTGAATATATTGGCCATGCAACAATTATAGGTATTTTCCATTGGAAAATACTCTTTCATGGCTTGATCCCATTGGACTGAGCATATTTTTTCAAATTCGAACCAACTGAGCTCTACTCCCTGTTGTTCTGGTTGAATCTAGAGCAACGGCTCATCCTTAGCCTCAGTATTGTTTATGATCCCTACAACTCCATGAAGTGTAATCACCAGCCCATCCTTGATAAATTTGACCTTCTGGTGTAGTGTAGAAGGGATGGCTTTGATCTGGTGTAACCATGGTCTCCCTAACAGTAAATTGAAAGAAGACTGGATGTCAATAACCTGAAATTCCACAGGAAATTCGGCTATGCCAGTGGACAGTCGAAGGTGCAAAATTCCCAGTACATCCCTCTTGGTGTTATCATAGGCTCTAACACCTTGACTAGTAGGTTTGAGATCTTCAGCCTTAAACCCGAGACAAGTAGTAATTTTCAGAGGGACAACATTCAGTGCACTCCCATTATCAATCAAAACTAAAGGTACCCTCATTCCGTTACAGTCAACTGTAATGTGCAGCGGCTTAGTATGGCTTGCCCCTTCTTTTGGGAGGTCTGAGTCCGAGAAGGATAGGATATTCTCCAAGTATGTTGCCCCTACTATACTTGCCAGCTGATCTGGAGAAGTGTCAAGGGAGACTTGGGCTGTGTTTAGTGCTTTGAGGACAGCCTCCCTATGAGCAGTGGAAGCCATGAGTAAACCCCATACTGAGATATTGGCCCCTGATTTTTTTAACTGTTTGATCACAGAGTTATCTTCTTCGATGCTTTCCTTGGTGGGATCTTCTCCTTCTTTTCTTGCCAGGACTGCAGGATTTTCAACACAGAGTTCTTGTGGCTTAAAAACTCTTCCACCTCGAGTCATATGTCTAACTTCATCACAGAAAAGGGAGAAGGGTTCATCTTCTTCAATTAACACGTATGGATCTTCGTCTGTTAAATGTACAGGATTTTTCAGATTCATTTGAACCAACAGGTAACTAGTGAACGCGGGGCTATCGTAACGAGGTGGGGATAAACAATAGGTATCATCCGAGGTTAAATCGAATGGTTCATAGTTTGTGGTGAAAACCTCATCAGTGAAGGCTATCCCAGCAAGGGGGTAACTGGGCGGTTTAACTTGGATTAGGTGGATGAGAGAAACAGGGTTGAACGATAATGGGGTGTGAGAAACCATGTTCAAGGTCGGTGGAGGTTGATAGGTAGGTAGTGGATTAGTGGTGACATTTGGTGGGCTGGGGATCGTGATCTTCTTGTTATCAATAAGGTTTTGAATGGCATGGCGCAGGGTGATACATCGATCCGTGTGATGGCCAGGATTTTGATGAAATTCACAGAATAAGTTGGGGTTGTGTCCGGCCGGCAAGGGATTTGGTAGAGGTCGGGGTTGAATCGGGGTAAGCAACCCTTTCTTCAACAGTTTGTGCAAAGCTACGGTAAGGGTCATCCCTAGATTGGTAAATTAACGCGGAGTTCGAGGTTGACTCGGGTGAGCCTGGTTATTAGTCCGGGCTGGGGGTTGAGCTGGGGTAACTGAGGTATTGGCGATGTAAGTATGGTTGATGTTGGGTTTGGGAACATATGGTTTCTTAGGCTTGTTATCTGAGGGGTTAGAAAAGATTCCAGAGGCAAATGCATCCTCAAGTTGGCTCCCGGCTTGCAACAAGGACTCAAAGGTAGGGAGGTATTGGGCCACTAGGTGTTGAGCATATCCTTGAGAGAGGTTCTTTAGGATAATTGCTACTTGTTCCTTCTCCGAAGGTCTATCCCACATTTGAGAAGCCTTGGCCCTTCAGCGACCAATGAAATCAGTGAATGTCTCCCCATTTTTCTGTTTAGTTACTTCCAAATCCCTTCTTGAAGTCTCAATCTCGGTACTGTACTTATACTGATGCAAAAAGGCCTTTGACATGTTTTCCCATGTACCCACAGTAACTGGATCTTGAGACATTAACCAACGTAGTGCTGATCCCGATAGAGTTCTTTGGAACAACAATGTCATCTGTTCGTCGTTGAGTCCCATAGTGCACATGTTGGTAACATACACCTTAAGATGTGTTTTTGCACACCCTGTCCCACAGAACTTGTCCATCTCAGGCATCACAAATTTTTCTTGCAAATGGATTCTAGGGATGCGATTCAAAGCTTTAATGCCTGCTGCGATTTCATCAATACCCTTTATACTCTTCATTGCTGACTCCAATTGAGACATCCTATTAGATAATGCCAGATTTTCATCAACATACTCTTCGTCTCCATCGAGCTCGAAGACTTCACGTGGACGTTTCTCTTCAACCTTTTTTTTCCTTTGAGTCATCTAAGGGAATTCCCGTTGATTCTGAGGTCTGTTCTAACATTTCCACTTTACCTTTTATATTACTGATATCATTGGCAAAGGCAGCCAAGATCTTACGGATCTCTATGAGCTCAGATTTTGAAGCCATCTCTGCTTGTTGACTTGGTACTGTGGTTCTTTCTAACCGACTGGACTTACGACTCCAACTAGGAGGTGGATGCTTGAGTTTGGGCGCAATGATAATCCTATATGACCCCATCAAAGGTAGATTTAGTCGATTTCGGTATTACCCCCTTGATAACATTTTTAAGAATCAATTTATTGAGGTTGGTGCACCAATGCATTAATTAATCCATTCACACAATGAGTATTTGAAAAGAAAATAAATATTTATTCGAAAAGAAAGATAGTTTTATTGAAAATGATAAACAATATGTTTTTATTAAAACATCTTTCAACAAATTTGTTTTGAACTATTTTTACATGGACGCTTGACTTTGTCTTGATGGTCATCAGGGTAGATGTCAGGCTTGACCCTCTTGGTTCTAACAACTGGCTCTCTGAATTCTGCTGGTCCGTCTAGATACCCTAAGATGCGCTTGTTCCAAGTTTTCTCAATGAGATGTACTAACTTTTCAGTTAAAGGCTCGGGAGAAAAGAAAGCTTTGTGCTGAGGTAAGGATAACTCTGTAGGTACATCGTACTGTTCTGGGATTAGATTAGGGTGGTAAAAAGATGTTTCTTCTAAACCAATCAGACGGACATAGTATGATCCTTTGGTTCCTAGAACAGGGGGATCAGTCATCCACCAAGGGCACCTAAAATCGATATGACAGGCGAGGCGAGAGTCTAACCATTTGCTCCAAGCTTTGACTGAATTGTGACGCACTAACAACTTTCTCTTGGAAAAATGTTCTGGGCCATATTCGAGGTTTGAGGGAACCTCTATGATTTTGAGACGATCACAAAGCCACATATAGAGTAGGTAGGGGCTTCCCTTGAAGCTTTCCCGCTCACCATTTTTTATGGCATCTAACCCTGAGTAGGTTTCAGCTAAGATTAGAGGTACTGGGTTGGCTTTCCTTGAGAGTTGAGAGGCTATATCTATGTAGGACTCAGGGATAGTTTGGCCATCACTATTGGAGGTCAGTATGTATTAAGCTAGGATTCCTAAGCACAACCGATAGTTTCTAGTGGCTCGCCAGGCTTCGGGTTTTATATTGATAGGGTGACTGCGGGAACGATACGGGCCCAGTAACGGTACTAAGTTCAATCTCCCGTCATTAACTAAGACTTTGGCTTCTTCTTTGGAAATGTTTAGCCCTGTGGCGAGTTCACCAGAATATCCGGTCTTCAATGAGGGCCTGACTAGGGGTCCTGAAGTGGATATCCTCATGATGCCGCAATAATCCTCGTGAGTAGGGCATAAATGCATGTACCCCATATGGAATATGTGAAGATAGGGATTCCATCGCTTAGCCATAGCATGTAAGGGGTTCCAGTCTATCTCAAACTCATGGAAGAAAAGAGCACTCCTCAACATGAATCTTCCAAAATTGATCTTCTCTACAGGGTGCATTCCTATGACGGTTGTTTTGACTAACTGACCGATTGGGTTATCGCCGGCGGCTAACATCCTGGTTTGACACAAAAGGGTATTTTAGTACTCTTCCAATGGTCCATGTAAGAGATCAATTTATTTTCTTTTGGAAAATCTTATACTTATGGAAAATATTTTCTGGAAAAATATATTTTCTGAAAAATGTTTCTTCTAAAGAAGCCTTCTTTTGGAAAATAATCTTTTTTTTTTTGAAAAATATTTTCTTTTTCTTCTTTGAAAATTTGATTTCCATTTTGATTTAACTGGCCCGGTCCATCTGATTGTTGGATCGGGATGGACTGGGTCATTATTGTAAAAGAATGGACTCTTTACTGGGTCGGTGCACCCATTTTAATTTTCAAAAATTAAATTTCTTTGATCCTTGAGGACAATCATGCACTTTAATCTCAACATTCATATCACTCACAAACATTCATCCAACAACGGGCATACATTTAATAAACAACCCGGGAACACCCACGATAAGTTCGAGTCGTGACCTATGGGGAAGCTTTCTAGACTCTAAGCTTACTATATGCAATGCATTTTTATCTAGCCACCCTTGCCCAAGCACACCTATATACCTTTCGATACGTGGTGACTTGGTTTGATATACCGTATAGGTGATAATCTAAAACCTCAATTCACTTCTCTGAAGCCAAAAACAGCCAGTTTGATCTCCAGTTTAGAGGTGGCGCACAATGCTGAGCAAGGGCCCACTTAAATACCTCTCGTCTAGAATAGACGTAGTCTATCCCCCTCGTACAGTAGGGTACAGCGGGGCAAGATCTTGCTTAGGCACCGGTTTTGACCAAGAAGTGCAATTGATATACTTAGATTACCTTTTATACCTACGGGTACGAGTCAAAAGTTGTAGCTTTCATAAATGGTTTGGCATCCCACGAGGGGACCGACCACGTACTAGTACTACGTTGGCAATCGGGACATGTGACTGTGTGGTTTACAATAGGTCAAAGACTCAGGTCACTCCAGCCTGGGTGCATCAATATGTCTCTCAGAATCACCTGATCAGACGGTATTGATGCCCCAGTTCGATATACCATAAGGTACGTGACTGGAGTTGTGGGTTTCATGAATGACGTCGCATCTCTGAAGAGACCGGGCCACACACTAGTGCCACGTTGGCTAAATGGGACATGTAAGTAATTAAAGCAGTAAACGTGCATGTGGTGTGTGCAAAACAGGGTGGGGTGTGCCCGGGGCCTTTTTCAAGTAAATGGGCCCATGGATCCAATTAAACCAATCACGAATCGCAATGAATATTCAATTAACACCATTCCCATCACATAGATGCTTAATCAAGATTAGCAACATTCTAAATACATGATAAACATACCAAGCACGTATCCGTATTAGAAACAAGGAGAAACAACCATTTAATCCGACATTAATTCTTTATGTGTGTCCATCGAGGATTATTTTGGGGTGACTCGAAATAATTCAAAATTTCTAAGGGTATTGAATTGGGGGAATAATAACGATCGATGAAATAAAGCGGGTATTTTTTTTTTTTAAAACCACAAGTTGAACCCGATCGAAAGGAATTCAGAAAAAACTTGATCATATGTTGCTGTTAGCAACATTTTAAAAAATGATTATGTTGTTCCTTGAACTTCCCTTTTTTTTTTAAATAAAAACTCACTGATCTTTACTTTTTGATTTTTCTTTTTTTTTTTAAACCAATTAATTTCCCTTTTTTTTTTTTAAACAAAAACAGATTAATTTAAAACCCAGTATAGTATTGTGAAGCAAATCATGTGCTGTTGCAACAAATTAGACTCATCCGGCACATGTCGAGATCGGCCTTGCTGTTTTAAAACAGCAGGATAACGTCGAGCTCAGCTCATAACAGCAGCTTAACGTCGAGATCAACAACAGCTTAACGTCGAGATCAACAGAAGCTTATCGTCGAGATCAACCCATAACAGCATATTAACGTCGAGATCAGCCTATAACAGCAGATTAACGTCGAGATCAACAGCGGCTTAACGTCGAGATCAACAGAAGCTTATCGTCGAGATCAACCCATAACAGCATATTAACGTCGAGATCAACCTATAACAGCAGATTTTTCGACGGGTTATTCGCCATTTCAGTTTGCTGAGACGAAGAAAATCTCTATGAACCCCCCCTGCTAATGATTTCAATCTTCTATTTAAAAGAAATAGGGTGAAGAACCACGCTTCAACCAATCTCCACAGAGATCTTCATGTTCGAATTTGAGATCAGACGCAACGATCTTGCAAGCACGGCTGACTAAAAAATAGCCATCGAAATCGAGAGATAAACTGATATTATATTGAACAGAAACGTAGAGATGATGCTCAAAACCGAGTTTAGGCAAGTGAGGATTGATCTTAATCGAACCTTTCATCTCATGTAGCAGATCGTGTAATTTACTCGCCTTTTATTCCATCGTTTACTTGCTCGATTGAGAGGTAGTAGCGGGCTTGATCGATTGATATCTCGATCGTTCGAGATCCACAAACTGGAACACGGGTTTTGGCATCTTTGAGGAGAAGCATTCTCAAGTCTCTGTCGAGACAGATGGGATCGAATGGGGAAGAAGACCTCTTTTAAATAAAACGCTGAATAATTAAAAAAAAATGGGTTTTCACTTATGGCACCCCATTGAAATTCGTTAGATTTAAAAGCTCACATTGCTTTATACTTGGGGCACACCAAAGGGGGCTGCTGTTGGCAGAAACTTCAAATTTTTTTTTTTTTTAAATAAAATCTATGTGCTGTCAATGGGCAGCACATCTTGCCAAACAAAATTTTCCCTCTTTCTTTTGTTTTTTTTTTTTTTAAACACATTATCGAATAACATCATTTACGTTCCTCTAACATCGTTTGTTATCCAAAAATGGATTGACATACCTTAAACAAAGGAAGAATCTTTCCCTCAAAAAAAACCTTTTTGATTTTATTATTCCATCATCATTAATCTTTCCCTCAATAATGTTATTTAAAGTCACCCTAAGCAACACTCGATCGAACTATAAAGAAAACATGCCACATTAACGTACCCGAAATTAAACAGAAATTAATGATTGGGTCGATAAAAAAAGGTAACCAGACGATAGTAATAAATTATCTAAAAATTAAATATAAAAAAGAGCAAGAAACAAATAAAATCTAGGTCAATGGCAATATTCCCATACTTGGGGTTTTTCAAGTTTGATCCTCAATGTCCCCAGTGGAGTCGCCACTGAAAGCGCCCTCGATCCGCGGGGTGCGCGGATCCGCTTTTGACCCTTGAGGTTTGGGAGTCGCCACCTAGTTATTGTGGTCTAGGAACCAAACTGACTCTAACATGGATAAAAAGAACTAATCTACCATAAAAATCTGAATTCGGGGATCAAGTTACGGGGTTGGAAGGTGTTAGGCACCAACCCCGCCCGGCCAAAGCCGGTCTCTACTAACTTCCCAAATATATCACATCGCTAAAACCTAGATAAAAATAAATAAAAATTTACCTTTCCGATGGCAAGGACTTGATTCCCTCAGATCTGACAAAAGAGCTCCTTGTACCGTACTCCCTTGCTTCGTTCTATCTCCGAATTTGACTTCGGATCTCCTAGATCAAGATATCTCCTTGTTTCTGAATCTGAACTCTTCAAGTTTGTTGCGGATTTGGGGGTGTTTTTGGAGGGCTTTTAAGTATTTTCTAGACTAAAATTGAAGGGGGGATGTTAGGTAAGGAGTTGGGACTCCAAAACTAGGGTTTATGGGGGGCTAGGGGAGCTTCTAGACCTACTTTTCTTAGGGTTTATGATTTGATACGAAAATAGGGTGTGAGTACCTCTATTTATAGATGTTTTTAGGGGGTTGATTTGGATAGAGTTAATATTTAATTAGAGTTGTGTTTTAGTTAGACTTGTTTTAGGTAGAATTATGTTTTAATTAGAATTATTTTAGGTAGAATTGTTTTTAAGTTAGAACTCTATTAGATAGAGTTATTAATCAATTATAATTCTATTATGACTTTTGATCTTATTTGATTGACTTTTAATGTTTTGACTTTAGTCTTAATTGATTGACTTTTAATATCTTGACTTTAGTCTTGCTTAATTGACTTTAATTTTGACTTCAGTCTCACTTGATTGACTTTAATACCTTGACTTCAGTCTTGCTTGATTTACTTTTAATTTTTAGAGAACCCTCCTCTAAAATATCTTTAATTCTTTGGACCCCCAAATGGAGGGGTCCTTAAAGAAATATCCCACGAACCCTCAACAATTTTGCCTGAGAGTCCGATTAATCGATTTTTAAGGTTCAAAATTTTAAATTAATTTCATTAATGTTTAAATTTAATTATTTAATATTTTATTTATTAATTTCGGAATTTTTTATCATGAAAATTATGAAATTACCGTTTTGCCCCAGGAGAGGACTTTTCACGTTTTAAGTCGATTTTTTATGTTCCAGGATGTTTTAGAATCGATTTTTCGTAAGGAATTCAATGGAAATATTAGTTTGTGTCATTTATGAAGTTTTTTTGTGTGAAATGATTGTAAACTTTATGAAGGGCATTTTCGTAATTTTGTCAAATTCTGTTAAAATTGGTGAAATGATTTATTTGTTTTTGATTGTTATTTTATGTGTTTGAGAGAGTTTTCCTAAGCGTAACGTAGGCTCTAGGGTTGTTTTGATGTTAGATGTATTTTGGTAATTTGATCAATTTTTAGTAATTTTTATCGTGAAATTTCTTTTTGGTCTGCAAGATGATGGTTTCTATGTTTCTTTTTGGTGGAGTTGATAACATGTTTTACAAAAGAATTACATCAGCACGGAGCTGGCATCGACGCGGAGTCGGTAACATTTTTTTTTTTTTTTTTTTAAGGATTAACTCAGCGCGGAGCTGGCATCGACACGGAGTCGGCATCAACACGGAGTTGGCATCAGCACGGAGCCGGCATCAACACTGAGTCGGGGAAACATTTTGAAAAATGATTTCATTAGCACGGATTTGATGAAACATGTCCTCAGCACGGAGCTGGTATCGATGCGAAGTTGGTAAAGCATTTTGAAAAGAACTTACTTCAGCACGGAGCTGGCATCGACACGGAGTCGGTAAAACAGTTGAAAGGAAATTATCTCAGCACGGAGCTGGCATCGACACGGAGTCGGGAAAACATTTTGAAAAGAAATTACTTCAGCACGGGGCTGGCATCGACACGGAGTCGGAAATTTTTTTTGAAAAAGTAATTTCATCAGCACGGAGCTGGCATCGACACAGAGTCGGAAAGATGTTTTGAAAAAGTAATTTCTGAGGTGGATCGAGTTGGAATAACTCATACTTTTGGTAGCCTCCAATTCAGTTCTATGAAATCATCGTCAGCCAGGCGGATCTCCAAGGAAGAGGCGGCGCACAATGGCACTCTTAAATCACCTTGTTCCCTGAATAGACGTGGTCTATCCCCCTCGTATCAACAGGGTAAGATCTTTCTAGGCATCGACTTTGATCAAGGACTGCAATTAGTGCTTTCTGAAATCCTTTATTGTTTTTTTTTTTTTGAATTCCCTTGGATTTGATTGATTGGTTGTTATCTTTGCTAGATCGTGAACTTGGTTCGAAATTGGATCTAGATCCGGGTCTTAGGCCTAGTCAACACGGATCTAGGTTGTAGTCCTAATTGAAAAGGATTTTGATCTGGGTCTTGGGCCCAGTTGGTATGGATATGGATCTGGGTCGAAGACCCAGTTTGAAATGGATCTGGGTTGTGAACCCAGTTTGAAAACGGATCTAGGTCGTAAACCCAGTTTGAAATGGATCTGGGTCATGGACCTAGTTGAGAATGGACCTGGGTCGCAACCCAGTTGAAAATGGATCTGGGTCGCAACCCAATTGAAAATGGATCTGGGTCGTGGACCCAGTTTGAATGGATTTGGGTCGTGGACCCAGTTGGGTTGGATTTGGGTTGTGGACCCAGTTGAACGGATCTGGGTTGTGAACCCAGTTTGAATGGATCTGGGTCGTGGACCCAATTTGAAATGGATCTGGGTCGTGGACCCAGTTGGGTTGGATCTGGGTCGTGGACCCAGTTTGAATGGATCTGGGTCGTGGACCCAGTTGGGTTGGATCTGGTTTAAATGGGTACAAGTGGGGACCCGACTCACAAAATTGTTTCGAGTTGGCAAACCCGCAAACTCCTCCATTTTTTTTTTTTTTTTTTATTATTATTATTTTTTTTATATTTCTATATTTCTTTTGTTTATCTATTTTTTTTTTTTTGCTTTTGAAAACATTGATTGCCAAAATCCATTTTACTCAATTTGTCCCGAAACTTAAGATTTTCTTAAGGGTGCCATCACCGTTTGATCAATAGTGAGTGGGCCCCTTCAAAAATGGACTGTCGAGTTCATTCGGTAGCGTTGAGTTCACTCTGGTCCGTGTCGATGGCACGGATGTAATTTATCTTTTGTTATCCGTGTCTTGGGCACAGATGAGACATTTTCTGTGTTCAACCGTGTTCCCAACACGGTTGACACACATTTTAGTCTATCCGTGTCATGGGCACGGACCAGAATGAAATCCAGTTTCTGGGATTTCACAGAACTGTTTCTTTTTGCCCCTGTTTTTCCATGTCGCCCTGTTTTAAGTCCCTTGCTCACTTTTTTTCTTTTCTTTTTTGAACATGATGCAACAAGTATCCTCTCCCCTTTACCTAAGGGGAAGTGAGAAAGAACCAAAGATAAATCATACGGTCTACGCATGCCTCTTTGGGCTTACAACTTGGGCTTCGAGGCCCGAATACATCAAACATATACAACTTTGCCTTGGGGGTTGATGTAACATTATAACTTTGTGTCCTAGCTCATCTAGCCGGGCATATGCATGAGTTTAATAGGTGGCTTCACGGCTACCCGATCTTCAAACCTCGATGCGTATCGAAATACACACGTCGTTGGTTGGTGATCGGGTTTGATGTGTTCGTTCCCGACACTTGAAATAACGATCTCAAGCCGTAGAACTACTAAGCATCGAGGCTATGTACATGGAGGGTAGGGTGGCTTGGAAGTGAGGCTATGCTCGCAAGTGCACATGTGCATTCTTTTTTCATTTCTTTTCATCGACCCCCTTACAAATATGTAACAAAAAGAATGAAAGTAAATAAATATTACAATCTTGATCAAGCAAAGAAAACGACTAACACATAAGCAACCAACAAATAACGTTAGTGAAAGATAAAAATAGAAATCTGTTTTTTTTTTCAAATGACCGAGTTACTCGCGAGGGATGAGCCTAAAGTCCCCAGTGGAGTCGCCAGCTGTAGCTACATGGTTTTCGTCGTTATGACGGCCACAACTACTAAATATTGGAGTCGCCACCATTCAAGTTGGAAGTGGGTGTGAATAGTCACCCGGTGTGTATCTTTCGAACCATTGCCATTTTTGGCGTTAGTGACTCGCAACGGATAGGATTGGTCAAACCTAGAGATTCGGGCAAGCGACTCGGTTGGAGAAAAGGGAAGGTGTTAGGCACCCCTTTCTCCCCATTGAATGACGGTAACCTCAAAAAAACTCGGTCATTTTAATTTTTGTAAAGAAAGTGGAAATGTGCCACGTGGGGGAGGCATTTGTTCCCTAAGTAGGGATTTGATTTTGGCTTGATCATGGGGTCATTTCATTAATGGAAATGACCCTTATGAACCTTAGCCTCGGGGTCCAATCATAAAAAGGGGTAAAATAAAATAGAAGAAGAGGGTGTTAGAAGAGGGAAGGGTAGAAGGTTAGAGAGAGAGAACGGGGGGGGGGGGGGGGTTTAAGACCCACCTTGTAGCTTCAAGGTTCTCCTTTCTTTTCTTCCCTTCCTTCTTCTTCTATGCTTCTTAAACCTTTAGTGTAAAATGAGAATGTAATTTCCTTTTTTAGAAGATAGTATGAGAGAGTGATAGAGAGGAGTAGAGAAAATATTTTTCTTGTGAGACTTGGTGTAACCATTTTTGGGATGAGAGGAGAGGTATTTATAGGTGTTTGGAGGGGGTTTGGGGGTATAATGGGGTTAAAATGTGAGAGAAGGGGTAATGACATAGGATTGAGGAGTGAAAGGTGTGAAATTTAAGGTGAAATGGAGGGTAAATATGTAATGAGTGAGAATGGGTGAGGTGTAGATCCAAATGGGTTGGATCCTACCCAAATCCATTTGGGTAGAGTGTTTGGTGGGTTGACATGAGTGATGGTTGGTGGTGGAGTGGGGGTGTAAGGGGGTAGTTTAGAGAATGAGTGTTAGGTTGGTTGATGAGGTGAGGTGTGTAGATTTTGGAGAATGGGTTGTGTAAGAGGTTGTTAAGTTGGTTTTTGGGAGGAGAAAGGAGATGATGCCATGTGGCAATCATGATGAGGGGGTGAGGTGATGAGATTGGTTGATTGGTTGATGGGGGTTGTTTGATTAGAGAGAGAGAAATGGGTTAGTTGATTGATGATGAATGAAGTATGGGTTGAATTGATTTTATTGGAGTGTTTTAAGGAAGATGATGGGTAGAGGTATGGGTGATAATGTGGGTGGTTGATGATGTTAGATAATGGTGATGGGTTAGGGTATGGGTGAAGGTGTGGTTGGTTGTTGATGTTAGAGGATGGGGATAGGTTAGGTTAGGGTAGGGTATGGGTTGAGGTGATTTTGGAGAGAGGTGAGATGGGTTAGATGAGTTGTTTAGAGCATGATGATAGGAGTGGGTGATTGGATGAGGGAGGTGAAGGATGGTGATGACAAGTGTCATCTTTTGATGTTGAGGGGTTGATTGGTTGATGTGGGTAAGGGTTGATGGGTATGGGTTGGATAGTGAATTGGGTATGGATAGTGGTTTATGGGCTTTTAATGTATTGGGCTTGGGTTTAGAAGGGTTGTGGGTTGTTTTGGATTGGATATCGGATTTAGAGATGGAACGGTGAAGGTTGGATGAAGGGGTAGGCATCCCAAGTCTCACATTTTATTATTTGAATTTTTTGTTTGAAATCATTGATTTAATCAAAAATGCCACGTGTTGGCGAATCGGGCTTTTGGGCCCGTTGGGGAGTTTATCGATTTTTGTATGTAAGCGCGGGGCGATGATGTTGAACAGCTGTAGGATGGGCCACGACCCTTTTTTTTTTCGGGTCCTCGAGACCACGGGGTGGTCTTAGGGGCATTGATTTAACCGTAGTTTCCACTTTTGATGTTTTGGGCCTTAGTGGCCCGTTGGCCCCCTTTTGTTGGGAAATCGGTATTCCGCATGGAGCGGGGTAGATGGGAGTGTGTCGAACCCTTTTGGTGAGCCTACTAACCCATTGAGAGGTGTTAGGGCTTGGGTTTCGGCGACAATATCATTTTTCGATGATTCGGGCCATTGAGGCCCGTGGGTCGAATTTATTGAAACATTATTGTTTTTGGGCCCTTTTAAGTGAGGGCCCGTTCAAATTGAGGTGTCTACAGTATATATTGTTGTTATTTACAAAATTATTCCATCCATTGAGTTGGTATGTCTATAATCTCACTACTCACGTATAGTTATTTTTCATATGAATTTGCTAGCTAGTTTCATAATTGTTTGTCTCTTATTAAAAACTAATTGTCTTCCTTCCATTTGACTTCAAGGTGGTGGTGGTTGTATTATTCATATTTCATCTCCGAAATTGACATGAGATTTATCAATCTGTCCCATGAATGATATTAATTGTGTTACCGGGTCAGTAGTCTGATCCAGAACCTATTTTGTTTATTTTACATTTCGGCATCTGCCTCGTCCACCCTTCTCGCTTGTGTTTATTAGTAACAAGGCACTTATCAGAATAAAGCCAAAATCGCTCTTACGTAACTATGAATTACTATCGTAACTTAAAACTTAGCAATGGACTCCATTTCCATTATTAACGAAACAAATCAATAATCCTATCTTAGGCTTACTAGGCTCTATAGACGTCTAGACACGGAAGAACTTGTAATTCCAATACAGAACTACTAATGAGCTCGGATAACGAATTCCTAGTGACACTTTACGATTATCGCCCTAATATCTGTGGTATCAGCCAATTCTCCAAAACATAACAGATCAGTATCCCATACGGATATAATACTATGCTCTGATACCATCTGTGGTGCCTCGCCAAACGCTAACAAAAATCCCCATGTCAGATCTCGAAGTATTAGGTGGCACCTCGAAATTTTGGCATGGTCTCCTCTGTTTATGTTAGCATTCCAAGGCGTTCAACCTGCACCTGATAAACGACATACAATCCTGCATATAAACAAACAAAATATAATACTAGCGGAAGCCTATATACATCTAATAACGTACAAAAATCAGAGTGCGGAAGAAGAAGTTTATATACACGATTATATATGAATTCCTCATTCTAACAAAATTCCTAACGTTCAAAATCAAAATCTATATTACTCTTAGAAAAATCGACACCACTAGGGGTAATAACCCCAATACTCACCAGGTAATGGACTCTAGTCGTCTATCTGACCTACCAGATGGTTCTGACTCATGTTCTACACCTGCCTCACTAAGCTTCGGATCTGAAACTAAAAAAATGGAGAAGGAAATGATGAGTAACAATGGTTACCCTATAAGGAAGAAAATAATTTCTGCCAATAACCTCTCCTAACATGAACGAATAAACATATTGAATCATTTTAAAATATGCAAAGTTTTATAGATGAAACTACGATTAACTGGTACATATAACCAGTGATGAGCAACTAAATATTTTAAAACTTACATTACATCGATCATCATTACTCACTATAACATTCTCTTTTTATACAAATCTAATTGATCAAATGGAAGCATTAAACATGCATTTCATTTTATATATCAAAATAAGACAATAGATACATAATACACAATGGTGGAGTATTGGAATTAGAGAGTTGGGATTCACGACTGGATCTCTCTCAGTCGGGACATGATGTTACAATTCTTCTCTGGCTTTTAACTCCTGATTTTGTGATTGGTCGCTGCATTTACCACGTTTGATTGACCATTTATCCGGTTCAGGCTGACTGTTTGACGTGACCGTAAGCAATATGCCTATTTTCGATGTGTCAGAACGTCTGACTACTATATATTATTAGTGATCACTGACTAATCATCTTCGTCTATGCCGATCAGGCGTGCATGTGATTCCCAAATATACAAACCATTCGTATACGACCACCTTTACATTACAAGTTCAGTGGTAAAGATATAGAAGAATAACCCGAATTCCAGTTATGACTCCACTCTCATACGCGTCCAATACCACGTATGAGCTTGGTGGTCCCTACCGTACATCCCAGGATAGTACACCACTCCGGATGATATGACGCACTATCCCTTCAGGCATTCACAAACTCTTTAACAACTCACAAAATAGTTACATATATTATTTTCATTTGACAACAAAAGAGAAATTAACAATACAAGGTTGAGAATGGATATCCAGTTTCCAACCATGCAACTGTGGCCAAACGGCCTAAAATAAATAACAGAACGGAAACGTAAACAGCGCCTCGCGCTAACAGAAAGTAAATAAACATGCAACCAGTAATATTATCCCTAGATATCCGTTCACAAACCTATACACAACATAACAATGTAAAATGCAGACACCACCTCTCGGGTGTGATTTTGACATTTTACTGTTTTCATACCCTTTTTCCCTTTTTTCAAATTTTATAATTTTCAATCTCTCAAACAAAATATCAACTTTCTGATATTCATCAACTCAATATGAGTTAATTGAATATTAAATCATTTTTCCAATTATAAAATTCATTTTTATCAATAACATTGAAAATGTACAAAACTTAGATCAAAACGCAGTCCGAGCGATGCACAGGACTCAACTGACGGAAATAATCCGGTGAAATATCCTACTCACGTATAATTTGTTATAAAATACAGTTAAACATATCAAACATACAAGTTTTTGCGTGAATTTGAAATAACCAATTGAATTCGATAATTTTTGGAAACTCATCACAAATTTTTAATAAAATCGTAAATGCAATTTCACAATCTACGATTACTAATAGAAATTGAGAGTTCCTTACTATCACTAGGCGACAAAATTGAAGCACGTACACGGAAATCTAGGCGATCAACACGGAAATCGAGACGGATCAGATTTCAAAGCGGCTGATTTTTAAATTTGACCTGGTGATTTTGAAGATCTCGATGTCGTTGTCATTTCTCCCTTCTGCGACGGAGGACGGTTTGACCCCGAAATCGATGAAATCCGAGGTCGAAGTTTCGAAATTTCCATAGATAAATACGACTGATTTTTGACGATATCGGGTGAAAAAAAAAGTGAAATGGAAAGAGGTCGGATGGGTTTTGTAGAGAACGCAGCTGTAGACATTTATCCCTTCTGCGTCAGTCGTCGATGACGGGCCGTTTGTGAGGGATTTGCGTTTGGAATTCAAAAAAAAAAATAGTTTTTTATAAAATGGGTTGGCTGTTGGATGGGTTGGAGAAGACGAAGTATTTAAAAAATTTAAATGTTTTATTTATATAAAATTTGGGACGAAATCGTTATTTCGTCTATTGTTTCGATCGATGATAACTTGATCGTCCGGACTCCAAAAATGACGAATGAGTACTCTACTTCGTCTAATTTTTTGTTCCGGATCTAATGGTATGGTCAATTTCTATAAATTTTGTCTCTAACAAAAATTTACATTTTTGGCCTGAGGTAACCCCTAAAATTGATGTCGTTTTCATTTTTGACGATAATTCGATTTTCTGATCTCCAAAAATGACAAACAAATAGTCCATGTTCAATAATTTTTCATTACGAATCCAATGGTGTAATATAATCTTAATAATTCTTGCTCTAGCAAAAAGTCACTATTTTAGCCTGATCCGACTCGGTAATCGAGGATTTTGTAACTTTTATATTCGAACTTGCATTTAAGCGTGCTTACAGGCTAAAATATGTTTTTCGATCATTTTAAATATAATGGTGAGGTTAGATTCCATTAAAAATTATCAGAAACATCCTAAAGTTTTACCCTAAGTCTCACTTTCAAGATTTTCTTAAAATTCCAATATTTATTTTTTCTCGAGATAAGAATTGAAAACTCGGCATTTTACAAAAAGTATTTTTTTTCTCTTACTTCTATTTACCCAAAAACCAAAGACCAAAAATTGTTTGTTTTAGGATTTTATATCACAAATTCCATCTTTACCCTCATAAAAATAGAAAATCCCACACGAAATAATTAAAACCTCATGTCCATTTCCTTTATTTTAGGATTGGACCACTTTATCCCCAAAAGTTCTCCAAAATTTTTATAAATAACTCCATTTTTTATGAATAATTGATGATCTCAAGTTCTCATCTTTCAACCTTAAACTCTACCAAAATGTCTACTCTACTCCTGTAACCATCTCTCAACCTTTAAGTTTTCAAACAAAAACCATCACTCATTTCTCACCTTCAACTCTTAGTTAAAGCTCTTAACTCAAGTTCTTCTACTCAAGAAAATCTCATGTAAGACTATAAGGGACAAAGTGGGTTAGGACTAGTTTTCTTTCAAGTATTTGCATTTTCTTCTTTTATCCCTTTTTTTTTTTTTTAGAAAACCCTTAGGATGCAATGGAGAACTCTCCTCATCCCGAGTAGGTTGAACTTCAACCTTAGGCATAAAATGCTTAAGATGGTTTGGTCGAAAAGACAGAGGTTGAAACCCTTTTAATTCACTTTTCTCTCATGCATCATAATATACACTATGCATATATACTCGGCCATAACAAAAAATGTGTAACTCTCTTGGTAGGGTTGAATCACTAAGTTTCTAGTCAAACATGTATACATCAAGGTTGTGAATTTAAAGGAATTCCATCCATGAAATCTTACTAAAATCCTAAATCAATATTCCAACTCATATAAAATGTGATGACTCCATGTGATATCCTTTTTCATAGGGTATTCCTATACTTCAACGCTAACATTAAATCTTCTGTCAAAGAAATACATTCCCACCATATGCACACACCCACTTCATGCATCTCATACATTTTTTTTTCAACTATCCTAGAAATGGTCAAATTTAAAAAGGTAACCACTTTAGGTGGAGAAAATGAGATGCCTAACACCTTCCTTATTCTTTAACCGAATCCCATCACCTAGATCTTAGTTCAACCATACCCTTTTTCATGAATGAGAGTCACTACAATGCAATGAAAAATAATTTTTCTAAAGAATTAATTCGGGTGCCTATTCACACCCATTTCTAAAAAAGAATGGTGGCGACTCCAAACTACATAGTATTGAGGTTTCATGATGAACATTTCTTGTCTATATCGACATTTTTTATTATTGAATTCAACAATTTAAAAAATGTTGAGCTCGACAATAAAAAGTGGTGAGTTCAACGCTGGTAAAATCCACCCGTTTTCATTTTTTTGAATAAAATGCATGAAAGGATTGACTAGAAATTGGACATAACGACTTGTGTATATGATTTAAAACCAAAAGAATCATCCTCAATCTACACTCATCCAAAAATGAAGTAAAAAAAATTGAAAAAAAAATCCTAACCTTTATACATGCAGATTTTCAAAATGCTTGAAAAAAAATCCTTTAAATGACTTTTTCTTCATTCTCAATCCTTTCTGTTAGAATGGAGTATTTGAAACTTGATTGGAATGCTGGAAATCTAATTTTTTTTTTTAGACGAAAATGGGGATTTCAAATGGTTAGGATAGCTTCGACTTTTCAATCGTGGGAAATGTGTGGAGTGAGGTTCAGGGATTGATTAGAAAGAATAATTTTACTAAATGAATTATTAAGAGAAGCCTAAAAATTAGGGACTAATTAGAAAGAAATCTCTATGTTTTCAATCGAGAGAAATGTGTGGAGTGGGGTTTAGGGACTGATTAGAAAGAATAATTTTACTAAATGGATTATTAAGAGAAGCCTAAAAATTAAGGACTAATTAGTAAGAAATCTCTTCGTTAAGGTCTTGTAAGTAATTATTTCAAGAGTAAATTTACTTAATATGGAGTGTTTGATTTTTTAATTTCTCTTTAGACCATGGTTTCAAAATTCGTTCGAGACCGAGACATATCATTTGAGTCATCTCGGTATCAGGCATGAACGAGACAGATGCACAAGTCAAGTTTTAGAACTAGATTTAATATCTCACATTCATTTTTGAAAATTTTGGACGAGACGTCTCAAGCATATAGGAAAACTCGTCCGTGACGACTCAATATCAAGCATGGATGAGACGAGATGCGAAACCAAGTTTTAAAACCATGCTTCAAACAAACATCCGCCTATATTTTATATTCCTTAACAATCTCAACTATAAATAAAAAGTCAAATTCATAATTTTCAAAAGTTTTATTTGCATATGAATTATTGTTTGTATCATATCAAGTGAGCAAGAGTATTTATTTGTAGGCTGATCAAATTCCTAAGATATCTCATCCGGATTCAAAATCAATAAGAATTCAAACATGCACTTTCCCTTTAAAGCAGTTATGTTCAAAATTTCTTGTTGTTCAATTTTTCAAAAGAAAGCATGACTCTTTTTTGTTTGTGCGGTGGAGTGTAAGTGGGGCTATTCAGCTTGCCGTGAAGGGTGGGTTATTACTGTTGGTGGCTGGTTATCACATGAGACTAGCAAACACAGTACCCAATTGGGCATAAAACACACGAATTTCCCTTTCTCTTTTTCAATTTTTTTCTTTTTCTTTATCTTTTTATCTTTTCCTTTATTTTGAATGATGTTTAATCCACACAAATTTATGAGTTTGCCAGTTTGTTCATGTAGGGTTGTCAATAGATCGGATCATACCCAAAAAACTGATTTGTTCTGATTAGGATCGATCGAAGAACTAATTGGATCAGTTTTGAATTAAATATTTTCCAATTCGATAGTGACCCCATACGGTAATGTGTTAAAAACATATAGTGATTTAATAATATTTTACTTAGATTTATACTATACAGTACATTCTATGTGGGGGAAATTTTTAAAAGTTAGAAAAAAAAAAAAAGAATAGTAAACTGTAAACTTTCATATTTTAAATAATAATAATAATAAATTTCTCCACTTTAATTTCAATAAATCTTTAAAAAAAAAAAAAAAATCACTTTATAAAATAGAAAACTTTTCCTCCACTTAAATTAAAATGTTTATTTTCAAAAATGATAATTTATCGTTTAAAAAAAAATAATAATATATATAGGACTGATAAAAAACTATGGACTTTTTATATCGGATTGGATCCAAACAATATGTGCCATATTATAAGATGTGCTATAGCACGGATGGATGATATATTCTTTGACTTGTCTAATCTTCATGTATGTTTGTGTGGACATCTTGAGTTTTGGGATGATATCTCCAAAACAAAAATAATAAAATCTTTTCTTTCCTAATGTCCCCTCACTCCTAAATGTCAAAATCAAATCATAAATATTTGATCTCAATGATACATGTCCAAAGATTGAGATCGGCGATTTATAATCATTGATTGAGATGGTTGTAAAAGGTTGGTCACAACTTTAGATCAAAGGTTAATCTCACTGATTTGAATTATCGATCTTGACAATTTGGATCACCAATCTTACCAATTGAAAGGGAAGTGAGGGGCAATCAAGAAGAGAAAAATAATTGGACTAGGTGTTTAGAAAGGAACCCCTACACTACACGAGATTAATTATGTAATTTCATTAAAATGAATGGTTTAGATCAACAATGCTTACATGATGTATACAACAAAACAAGGATCATTCAAACGAATCACCTATTCCATGCATGGTTTCATATCTCGTCAAAGATTGAGATGACTCACCTAGTCATCTTGTCACCCTTCATTAATGATAAAGATTCATATTGAGTCTCAGCCTAACTCGTTTGATAAACGAGATGACTCGGACCATATTTTTAAAATGACCCTTATGAATTGGCATAATATTATGTCAAACCCATAATGTTTTGACAATTGCATTTAACTCCCTTATAATTATCTAATGGGCTCATTTTCCCCCTCCCATCTATCAATCAAATAGTTAAAAATATGAATTTTTATGCTTTATAAACATTATTTTATACACTTTTAAGGTGTGATTCTTTTTTATAGACAAACCTATCCTTGTGAAAAATAAAAAAGGGTTAACGATAGTAAAATTCCTCAGATGAGGAGAAATTTTATCGTTTAATAATTTTTTTCATTAAAAATGATAATATGAGAGGGTAAAATAATAAAAAAAACACCGTTTGCGATGGTGGAGGAAATGCAATTATCAAAATTTTAAAGGTCAACATAAAATTATACCAAGCCATAGGGGTCCAAGTATATTTAACCCTTTTGAAATCTGGGTTGAACAATAAAACTCAACTCGGTAAGTCAATTAAGATTTTGTAATTTTATTTAAACTAACTATTTTTTTATAATTTAAATATTTATTATTCAAATAAAAATATGATCTTATGGCTAACCATCTTCTCTTATGTCTACTTTCTTAAAAAAAAAAAAAAAAAACCTTATAATTATACGCACTAATTATATAGCAATTAATATTTGTAAATCGAGTTAAATAGTTTATCTCGTGGAAGACGAGATGACTCGTCCGAGACAAGTTGATTTTGTTAGGAGATTTTGAAACCATGATTCTTCGTTTAAATTAACTCAAATTAATATCCAATTTGACTTAATGTGCAATTTCCAGTGTCGCTACTTGGCCGTTGCATACGCGCAGTCGCAAAGACTTGGTTGACACGTCATGAGGCCGACTTCAATAAATGCTTCTTCCAATCTTCCCTCTTTATTTCATTCGTTGGTCGTTGAGTGAACGATTGATTTCTCAGAACTCCTCTCTACCATAGATCTCAGTCCGCCATTGACGAACCTTAGAAACACAATCAATAGAGATTAGAGAGAGAGAGAGAGAGATGGTCAGCTTAGACTATTACTGGAAGGAAAAAGAATCTTTGAATTTTCTTTTTTCTTGATATTCTTCGTCTCTCTTTCTTCCCAGGTTCGTAGATCTTCATCTTACCACGAAAGCTTTGTTCATATATTTATATGCAAATTATTTGTGTCTTTGTAGTTGTTTCGATCAACAAATATTTTTTTTTTCACTTCTTTACTGTTTCTTGCTACTTTAGACTTGATCTGGATCGTGTAATCTGAGGTACTTTTACAATTCTACTTCGATCTTGTACTTAATTTTGGCCATTATCTATCGAATATTTTCGGATTATTGTTGGGTTGATTGTTTTTGTTCTGTACATTTTGAAGCCTTTTAATCTGTCTAGTTCTTTCTGTTGATTTCAAGCTAAGATTTGAAAATGGATTAGTTTTTCTTTGTCTTTTAAATTTTTTGTTGTCATAATTGGTTTGTTTTTCTTTTTTTTTATATTAATTTCGATTCCTGCTTGAGTTAGGTCTTCGAAGTAATTTAAGCCGTTCATCGAAATTCTACGGTTCTTATTTGTGTAATTGGTGGGATTTTATTGTATGTCATATTTGATCTTGTTTAAAGATTTTTTTTTCCTGTTAATTTCTCATTTTTTTGGAAGTTATTGCCCTTATTTTAGTGGAGTTGATTTAAAAAAAAATATAATTTTTTTCATAAATATATATATATATATATAACCATTAAATAAAAACAAAACATGAAGATATATCTATTCATCTTTGTCAAGACGACAATCCCATCTTTTTCTGATATTTATATTCTGTTGCATTGCTAGGTGTTTTCTCTTTTCCTATTCTTTCTTTATTTCTTCTTCCACTTATAAGCAAGCCAGACAAAGCATTCTTTCTTTGGTATTGTAATTATTTAGATTCGTAAAGATCTTAACTAACTTTTCTTGCACCTCTTGTGAGTTTGTCTCTTTCGAAGTATATTTACATTTTTTTGGTAAGTCATGTGTAATATTAGTTGATTGTTCTTCATTTATGTGAACTAGGTATTGAAAGTTTCTTTCTTTTCCCCCACTTTTCAATCGCAATCATACCCATGTAAGCTTGAATTCCTTGTTTTTTTTTTTTTTTTTTTTTTTTTCTGTTTTTTGTTTTTTTTTTTGTTTTAACCGTGTTGGTATCATCTTGTTAATGACCTCTCTTGAATATTTTTTCCCCTTTTTTTGTTGTCTTGCGACATTTTTATAACCATGTCAGCATTTTCCCCTTCATGTCCTCTTAGTGAAATTATTCTTTTAATGTCTATTTCATAAAAGCCATATTCTTTTATATTATGTGACACAGAGGGCATTTTGGTGGAGCTTGGAGGTTGTGATTGCTCTGAAAGCACCTAATAATTAGTTTGGTAAGGGTTCTTGTCCTTGAGATTTTGTTCCTGGTAATAACTAATAGATATCTCATTGATTCCCACCCCCCACCCACCCCCCCCCCCCCCCTCTTTTTCTGTTTTTTTAAGGGGGTCTACCTAGTAGAATATTTGGCAAATATGTTATCTAAATGAGTACTTAGATTGAGCACGCATTTGTTTTATTAATTTTTTGGAATAAGGCTTTGGTGATGTTGACATTGGAAGTTTTGATGATACAATTTCTCTAGATTTGGTCAGTTAGGATGTTGATGGAATGCGTGTACACAGCGTGCTATATTGGTTTTAAGCACAAACAGTGTTTAATTTACATATTAGTATTACAGGACCAAATCTTTGTGATTCTGTAATGAGATCTTGAATTGCTGCCACAGATTTGGAGGAAGCATGGCCAGTGGAGCTACTAAAGTCAGATTAGTAACATGCCCGAAATGTCGGCGGGTTCTTCCTGAATTAGAAGACCATCCAGTATATAAGTGTGGCGGATGTGGTGCAACTCTCAAAGGTAAATTATTCTTTTTTGGGATAATCATAAGGGTTTAGGTCTGTCTACCAATGGCATAACTATAAATATGAAGCACATAGTGTACACAATGGATGCCATGCTATAGATGGATTTGTTCACATCCATGACTTTTATGTAAATTGAGTTTCTGTATATTTTCTTCATTGTAATCGATCACTGTATAAGATCGTTTCAAGTAATGCTTAGCTTGAAGATAGATCGCCCAAGTAAAATTCTATTGAAGATCAAGCTTAAAAGCGGTATCAAGACTAAGACCAAGTAAACTGCTTGCTAGGATGTTGACCTAGAATTTAGTCCCTAAAACCAGGCATCGTGATGAGATAGGTCTCGATTTGTTCTGCTTGGGTGCATCCATAATCGACAACCCATCGATGCAGCTTCAGTTATCATTCATTCTATTATTGAAGCATCGGCTCATACTGTTTCCCGTCTTGATCTTCCATTCTTCATTGTTATCTCCAAAATCATTGAGTCCAACGGTCTTCATCCTAAACCCTCTGACTCAATTCTTCATCAAATGAATCCTTTCAATGCTGCTACCTTATTGCGCATGAAGCTCAAAGCTCTTGAGTTTGGTTGCTCAATCGACCCAGATCTGTTTAGTCGACTGAGCGCTAAGAAACAGTCCTGCGACCTCTTTTAATTTTGTTTCAAACGAACATATTTTTTGAGATAAATCTGATATTTTGTTTCTTCAATCTTGTTGACTCCTTCAGAGTCTATCCCAGTTTTTAGGGTTTCTCATATAAACCTTATCCCTCTTTCTCTTCTATAAATAGGAGAGACCTCTTAGAGTTTATCATCAAGCAAAAGAAAAGTAAAATATTTGCTGATCTGAGAGATAACCTCTGAGTTTTTCATTTCTTCTTTTTTCTTCTTCTCTGATCCTTCTCTTGGTAATATTCTGAGTTAGAGAAAATAGATAAAGTTGCTCTATTTGTTATTCTCCACTGAGATTTCTCGTTGTGAAGTCTTAGAACGGCTTGGGTGAAAGTCCCTAGTATAGTATTGTGGCGGTGTGCTCGTTTTTCTGTGTAAGTAGTTGTAATCCGAAAGCATTGAATAAAAAGACATCAACTCAAGATTTTGAGCTTTCCGAAAGTGAAGTAGGGACCGAGGTCACCGAACCACTATAAATCTATGCCTTTTGTATGGTTTGAATTTCTCTGAACTCTACCACTGTATGTTGTTTCTGCAAATCTGATTGTCTAATTTTGCTATTGCTTAGTTAAAATTTTTAAATAGACTTGATTTGGTAGAATACCTATTCACCCCCCTCTAGTGTTCTTATTTATAATTTCACATGCCATAATTTCTCCATTTTATTACTAATGATAGCTGTCATTTTTCAAGATTTATTTATGTTTGTTTTATTTATTACAATCAACGCAGCAAAAAATCGTAAAGAGAACAAGGAAAGTGGAAGCTTAAAAGCACTTGAAAATAATCCTGCTCAGAAGAATGAATCAGATCATGATTCCCAAGGTAAGGGGCTGACTTGCTCAAGTCAGAAGGCAATTTTGTGCTCCACAGAGGAATGCGAGCCGGTTGAATCTGGGAATTTTGATGAGAAGCAATCTGGAAATAGATCAATTTCAAATGAATTTTCTTCAAGTGAGCTTAATCATCACGAGAAGGAAGAATCATCATCCGAAGCTGAGGGGAATAGAAAATCAAATGAAAACAGTACTGGAAGTAACTCAACCTTAACTTCTCAGAGGCCATCAGGTGATAACTCCTCTTTGAATGAACAGTTGGAGATAGCTCATCAGGAGATTGTTTGCTGTGAGTCGGACCATTTAAGATCAAGAGATAACATGGAAACTACCGAGCCAACTGGCAATGGCATCATTTCAGAGGAGGATATGGTTGAGACAAGGCAATCTGGAATTAGATCAATTTCGAATGAATTTTCTTCAAGTGAGCTTAATCGTCACGAGAAGGAAGAATCATCATCCGAAGCTGAGGGGAATAGAAAATCAGATGAAAACAGTACTGGAAGTAACTCAACCTTAACTTCTCAGAGGCCATCAGGTGATAACTCCTCTTTGAATGAACAGTTGGAGATAGCTCATCAGGAGATTGTTTGCTGTGAGTCGGACCATTTAAGATCAAGAGATAACATGGAAACTACCGAGCCAACTGACAACGGCATCATTTCAGAGGAGGATATGGTTGAGACAAGGCTGTATGAAGGACCAAGAGATTTTTCAAAATCTTCAACAAATAGAAGCTCTCATGCTTATTATGATGGCAGTGTTTCTTCTTATGATGGATGGGATGACCATGTCTCTGACCTACATCTTCTATTATCTAAAAGAACTTCATTTGAATCCAAAAGGGTAGCAGAATTTGCCAGTATCAAAGGGAGGAGGCCAACAAGGGAGGAAGTGCAACATCAAGCAAAGAAGTTATCATCTATGTCATTGAATGAGAAGCCTACTGCAGTTTTCATGGGAAATGTTGCTAATTGGAACCAGGATGAATTACCTCAACGACTGAATTCACATGGCTCCGACAGCTTTCATTCTGCACAAAACTGGATAGGATTGGAAACGGATGAGTTTCGGTCTAAGGATCCCTTGTACCGTAGGGGTTATGAAAATGGAAGCCCATCAAATTACAAGAAAGAAAAGTTTCGATGGAGCTCAAACCTGTATGCATCTGAAAAGCTTGATTACGTTGAACGCAACCAAATGGAACTCTTGAAAAAGGTGGATGAATTAAGAGACCAACTTATTAATGGATCGTATGTACACAAAGGGAAGGTAAATGGAGGGTTTCCCATCCAACAGGACAAACAGTGTCCATCATACTACCGTAAAGATGTAAATTATCCTCAGAATCCTGGGCCAAGAAGAAAATCCATGTCCCACCAGCGCCGTTTTCCCCAGTTGTATTTCTCAGGACAGGCAGCCACAAATTGTAGACACCACCACCGTTATACGGATTATTCCTGTTTTCATGGCTACCATGATGAAGACTCGCAAAATTACTATAGCGAAGGGCTTTGTAGTAGGGCAGCACCCCTTGGTCATCATATGTGCTACAACCCTTGTAGCAGTTCTGGTCCTTCTAGTCCACAGCGGCATTTGCATTCCAATTTTTCTCATGACCTTAGGTGTATCGACCGTCGTGAGTTGAACATGTATCACAAGGAGAGACGTCAGCCTATGAAGCGACATTGCCGGCCCATAGCAGGGGGAGCCCCTTTCGTAAACTGCTACTGGTGCCATAAACTGCTGCAGATTCCTGTAGATTTTTTCCTCTCGAGTAGGAGATGCCATCGGTTACAATGCGGTTCCTGTGGTGAGGTACTTGTGTTTTCACTTAACAAAAGGAGTAACATAGTTCCTTATTCTTCCAACTTAACTGTGCCTCCACCAAGTGAGGTTGACAACATTAGTGCTGCTGCTACCTCCATGAGGAGGAACATCGCGTCTACTTCTCAAGCCAATGATTCTGCTGCACAAGGGGACCCAGTTTCGTATTCCGAAGAGTATAAAAGTGGTTCTACTGATCCTGCTTTCCTAATGTCTGCATTTCCGGTCCTTCAAACGAGTGATGTTTACAAGAAGCAGCCTTCAAGTAATTATGCGGAGCTTATCAAAGAGAGAAAGGAAAAGTCTATCGTGAAGATGTCTAGAAACAAACACAGACTTTCAATAGAAACATCTGATTCTGCTAGTGTAATCTCTAATGACGTTAATTTCGAGAAATTATCGTCAGGAGTTGAGATTGTGCCACGGACCACAGGTTCACCACTCCATCGGCTTATGGGTTATTCTTCACCTAGCGAAATTATATATGGGTCAGATGCTGAAACAAATTTTTGAAATGATCTGATCAGAAATGATTGGAAGTTTGAGATGATGGATGTCATCTTTTAATAACTATAAACGTGGTTGGAAGTTTGAGATTCGCTCACGAGGATCATGACATAGATGTTCGACAATCAGAGAGGAAGGCAAGTTTTATCTTTTTGGTTTCATGGAGTAAGATATTTTCCTTTTGATATTTAGTATTTTTTTTTTTCTGCATTTTTGTGCAAAACAATAAAATGGCGAAATGATGCTCGGTTGTTGTGTATAGATGTTCCCTGCTAATTTGTTTTAGTTGTGTTATATGTATAGTTTGTATTGGTCAAATATACTCCATTGTTCATACATACTTGTCTCAAGCATATGTATTTTGTTACGTTTGTTTCCTCTTTGATAAAGAAGAGAATTTCATATTGTCATCTTTCTATTATGAGCAGCAAGTTTGTTGACATTAGAAAATCAGCTTCACTGCTTATGCTTTCAGTCATATTCGGCTTAGACAATCAATTGAGAATGTTGTTCGGTTTTTTTGTTTGTCTATGGGTGTGTACTTAGTAGTTTCGGTGTTTGTAGTCTATGTTGATATACTTAGTAAATTATCCAAAATCTGTAATCTTTTCTCTTTCTTAATAAGTACACATGTCATTGGTTATGGACAAACCTAATAACCTTTTGATTTATCAGATCATCCATGACATAAGCAGATGGTGATGAAAATGTGTCTATATATGATCTCAACACATGTCCAAGTGGTCTAAGAGTTGGCGTTTGTGTATCTTTGACATTAACATGTATGCTAAGTTTCGATTTGGATACAACAAATCATGATAATATCATGCTTGTAATTCATATTCATATTTGACTGTTACATCAATCAAAAAGCATTTATTAAGAAAAGAGTAATGACTACAGCCCAAGAGAGTGGGTTAAACAGAAGAATTGTCAAGCCTCAATGAGAACTTGACAAGGTATATATAATAATCAAGGTGAATGGACATAATGTCCTTACATAGAGAAGAATAAAAAGCTATAAAAAGTAAAATAAAGACATATTTCCAATATAAAGAAGCAACTAATATAGAAAACAACTATATAGAAGAGGGTTAGGATCTTCAGTCAGAAAGTTTGGTATAGGGGGGATAGGTTATTCCCATAATTGCATATAAAAAATACAAAAAAAGAACACCCAATATAAAAGACACACAAGACGATCTAATTCCAAAGTTGATACCTTAATTGCTTCGAATGAATGCTTTCTAAGTGTGCTTTCTGTGCGTCTATTATTAAATTGGATAGGGGTTTACAACTTTGCTTTGCCCGACAATCTTGCTCTCAACGCCTCTACAACAGCATTAATGAACTCTTCAGTATTCAGATATTGGTCCCTGTTAACCCTGCATAAAAAAACAGGAAAATATTATCAAAATCATAGTTAATAAAGTAAAAGAAAAAAAAAATCATAGTTAAAGAATTGTGACCACAGTATTAAGTCATAGTTACCTTGCCCCATGAACCAACACATCTTTTAATAAAAGGGGAGAAATAGCCTACTTTTGAGTTCCAGAGCTTTTAAGGGGAAGAAGTAGCCATGGATCCTGACTAGGGAGTGTGCATAGTGTATTTTCTAGGTGTAAACTTAGAAATCAATCTAAAAACAAACCAAGCTTTCTTCCAATTACAATTTCACACAGTTTTTCCTCAATGATATCAATCCAGCAGTCATCATATCAATTATCAACAATTAAGAAAAGAGGTAAATTAGGTTACTTTCAATGGCCAAGAAAATAAGTAAACTGTGAAAACAAAAACTAACCTCTCTAGTGTCAGTTGTAAAGATATTAGGCAAGAACCAAGGAACATATGTTCCAACAGTTCCCCATGTTGATGGAGTTATGGCTCCAATCAATCTTATGCTGTTGTAAAAGCTGTGAAGTCCAGGCCGTGGCATTGAGGTTTCTTCCGTTTTGAGAATGGCGCCTAGCACTACAAAGTTTCATCAAGAGAGAAACCACTTTTTAGAGTCTCTTATATCTTTATTTTCACCTTAGATCCATAAAAATCATCTTCAAATATGACTTATCAAAATCAAGAAAATGAGAAGCACGGAGAACTTGAGGGTACCACTTTTGGAGTCTCTTCTATTTTTCTTTCACCAGAGATCTCTAAAACAAGCACTTATTGCTGTTGGTTATTATTGGTGGCTGAATTCAGTGTCTTGGGTATAAAAACTTTTTAAAAAAAAGTGCCAATTAGCAATAGTAAATAGTGTCCAAGGCTAACAAGGAAAGCAAACTAACATGCATAGTTGGAAGTTTGATTACTCAGCACGTCTTAACCTCTCCATTGGCAAAACTATTGGTTTTCAAATCAAAATGCAAAGGTAAACCAAGGCATAATGCAATCTTGACTGTGTCATGATATTGCTTTCTTTTGTAGTTAGTTCCTATTCAAAATTCTCATTCTCCGTTTCAAGTGCTTTCACATATCAAGGTTCAGCTTTTCATGGATGCTTTTACTTGTATCTAATTTTTATAATAGCTATTTATCAAACAAAAGTACAAGTCATTGGATTGCTCAAATATTTCACCACATTCTGGCATTGCATTTTCACATCCAAATCCCATCTTTAAAAGGATTATATCAATTAGACAGTCGGTGTAAAATTGTTGTCATCCTTAGACGAAAGAACATAAATAGTATAAGATGGTGGCATTGAAGGGGGATCAGACAATAATAAGCATTGCTCAACTTCACTTAGCTCCCAATATCAACTCAGGCATAAATGACAGTGCAATTTGAGAGAGGGGTTCCCCCCATACATACAGCATACGTGAAATATATGCCTGAATCATAACCTTTAGAGACATAATAATTTGGCCAGACATACATTTTATAGGGTGCCCTACAGAGGGTAAAAAAATAACAATAGATGGTAAAAATAACTCAAACAGGAAAATTGGAAGAGTGAGTAAATAACAACCTGATGAGTTGCAATGGTCATTGGGTAATCAACAAATGTGATTGGCTTGAAAGACGTAAAAAACTTTGTACAATTGACGTGGTGTTAATAAACACAATGACAGCCAAAAGCTTACCATTGATACTTTATATCATTAAACAAATTATGGAAGGCAACTCTTGAATTTGGTTTTGCTTGTGACCAAGGTATTAAATTTCGATTTCGGTTAGTTTAGATACGAAAATATTTCGATCAATGTGGAAATCAATACAATTTTTGGAAATGGCATAAATATTGAAGAAATGTTCATTGACCCCGTAGTAAATGATAAAATAGATATTAATACACTCATTAAGTCATCAAAATACAATAAACAATCATATAAAGTGTGAAATTGAAAAACAACTTTTTCCTACATGTACGCACAAATATTGGTAGTCAGACGGTCAAAAATAATATTACTTTACATGAAAATAAGAATAATATGTTGCATTAACTACATCCAACTTAATATGTAAAAAAATCGAAATGAAGAAATTACTAAGTATTGCATTCATGTATTATTATATTTCTTATTTTTTTCAGTATGAATAAATTGTTAATGTATCCAACTAATTAAAACATATGGCTGATTGTATGTGAGGTTATGTAGACGTACTAATATGCTTAGAATACATTCAAATAAGATGAGATAAATAACTAAGTAATCATAATGCATTTATACTACCGGATGAATGTTACATGCAATATCTTTTTAGTAAATACAATGTGTGATTTACAAGTTCTTTCTAAAAGAAATTATATATTTTTTTCGTTGAAGTTTACTATTCTTCGAAATATTTCCACCGAAATATTGCATTTTATACTTAAAATTTTAAATTTCGGTTGAGATTCACTGTTCATCGAAATATTTCACAAAATGAATAGTTATTTCCACCGAAATATATATACAAAAAGAAATTGTTGGTTAAGTTTCATGTTAGAACTTGTGAAAATGGAAATATTTCGGTATATTTCGTGCAAATATGTAGAAATTTAATATTATGCTTGTGACTCAGGTTGTAATGAACGTCAACTACTAAACAGCTCATCCAATTAATGAAGAAACTCCATTTGTGAAGTACAAAAACACATCAATGAAAGGTTAATTTAAATCCAATAACAGTGTTATGAGCCCACAAAACTTCATCATTTAGTAATATCTGCAGTTAATGACGAAAAAATATGAGAATCTTTAAAAGGGCTAAAAGCAAATCCATTGTTTTGTCATTTCCACCTCAGCTGATCTTGTCTCCCATGAATGCTATAACCCAACTACAAAAATATGTATTGATGTTCTGTTGTTGATCCCAAAAGTTGCCACACCATCTAATGCCGAAGTTTGAAAATTCTCTCATAAAACAGTTATATATCACTGCATAATGTAAGGAAAATATGCATAAATGACAAAAGATGAATCCAGTAATACCATCTAGTATTCTTCCAACTTTCCTAACAGATTCTTTCAGGCCACATACAGTTTAGCATGCTCTTCCTTGGCAATAAAAATAATCAAACCAACAAACCAATATTCATTCTTGTCAATGATTTGTTCACCTTCAATGAATATCCATGGGGAATGGCGGTGTATAAAAGATTTGGGACAAGTAATGATGACACTTGGAGAAGTGGTGGATATGGCAACGTACAATATATACGGATGCACATATGTCCTACAAGCAAAAACTGTTAATCATTGCATTTAAACTTTTTATTTCGTTCATTAATTTAAACTCTTAAATTTATTGTGTAATGTGACAGGTGTCGGCATTTGAGCACGTTATAACCCCAAAGATAAGAAAGGTGGTTAATGAGGATGTGTGGCTCAAATGTTTAAAATGGGAATCCACCACTTGTTTGTGAAATAAGATTGATGAGGACAATTTGGAAGAATGCAAGGTAAAAAATATATTTAATTTTAATGAAATTATTTTTATTGTATAAAGTTTATTGGAATGTAAAATTTTGCACACAGGTTCTAAGAAAATTGAAAGTTGACAGAAAGTGAGATGAAAGACAAATTTGTTAAGGATGTTATGAGTTTAAATACAATTCAAATTGATGAAGCATTAATTAAAACATACGATCCTCCGAAACATGTCAAGACATATCGGATAAGTAGGAGTATAAACGATTAATTCAACTTATTTAAATTAAATTGGTTCATCATTTTTTTGATAATTCTTATACTTTATATTTG
The DNA here is from genome assembly GCF_017979445.1 of Akebia trifoliata. Classification (NCBI taxonomy): domain Eukaryota; kingdom Viridiplantae; phylum Streptophyta; class Magnoliopsida; order Ranunculales; family Lardizabalaceae; genus Akebia; species Akebia trifoliata. The sequence goes on from NC_141388.1 coordinate 26,125,502, forward strand.
CAAAAGGCATAACGGAAAGAAGATGAACCAAGATTTGTGAAAAAATTAAAAGCTTTTGCAGATGAAACAATACATACGTGAGAAGAAAAGAAAAAGAAGAAAAGCAAAGGAAAAGGGAAAGGGAAAGTAACGGAAGTTCAGGAGAAGAATGGGAGTGGGAGTGAGATAATGGGGGGAAGAAGTAGAGGGAGGGGAAGGTGTTTGGATATTGTTGATGTGGAGATGGAGGATAATGAGGAGATGAGGGTTGAAGAGGAGGGGTGGATAAGAGAAAAAGATGTTGTGGTGAGGATGGTTCAGGGGGTTATTGTAGTGAGGAGGGTTCATGAGGATGTTGAAGAGAGTGGGAAGGATAAAGAGATGAGAAAGAATGAAAACGATGATGGTAAGGAGGTGAAGAGACTCAAAATTTCTTCAATGATCGACATCATAAAACTTGTAGTAAGTCTTCAAAAAAATGTTTGTGATTTAGAAGACAATATGATTTTTTTTTTTTTTAAGGAAAAGTATTTTTACTTTAAAAAAATAAAATAAATAAAATAAAAAGATGAGGATGAGAAAGAGAATGATGATGTGGATAGTGGTTCTTGGGATGGATGGGATAGAAGATGGTGGTGGTGATGTTGAGGAGGATGGGGGTGGTGAGGAGATGGATGATGTTGAGGGGAAGAGGGTTGATGAGGATGTGGTGGATAGGTGGGTTGTGGAGAGGACGATTCACGAGGATTTTGAAATGATAACGAAAAGGGGGTTCAGGAGGTTGGTGGGGGGGACCAAGGAAAAGAAGGATCAAGAGGTCCCCAAGTATCCCATTATCTTCTAAGATAATAGAAATTGATGACTCTTGCACCCTAGAAAAAGGAGATTATGTAGTTCCTGTTCAATCGATATTCCAAATTGCTCTCGATGTGGAACCCCCCCTTCGTTTTCATTTGATTTTGTGACCGGTCACTATTACCACATTTGAGTGACCATTTATCCTACTCAGACTGATCATTGACCAAGTTTCAAATACTTGAACCGATTATGTTGGTCATTCGTTTGATGAGTACAGACTCCTAATGATTACTAATTAGTTCAAGAGAAAACTTCCCGCGTCTAAGCCTATCAAAAGACAATACGTGTAAACCTCAACTATCTCTACACTATATAAAGACCATTTTTACACAAGTTCTCTAAGAAAGAAGAGAAACTCCTGGATCTCATGAGCTATACTATTCTCTAAAATATCTCATCCTATCAAATAGGGTAGGACATTAAGTATTGTCCTAGATTAATCTGTCATTTCCGAAAATATAGCAACACATTACTCTTTTAAGTTTTCTACGACCCTTTTTCTAATAAACAAAAGTAGTTTTGTTGGTGTACATATATATATTTCTTTCCATAAAGAATACAAATAAAGATATGATAGTGCCCTCCAATTACATCCATTTGTCAAACAATGCATTCATCAATCCATCTATCAAGCATAATGTGGCATAGCCGCTACATAAGACTTAAGACAATGTCCCATCAATCAGTCAAGAACATAAGTTCTCTCTATCTATCCATCAATCCATGAATAAAACATATATTATTCTAAATAACTATCAAGATATATTTTTTGAAATTATTTATGATCCTAAGGTATCAATCAATTTCATATGATGATCATGATTGAATAAAAAAAAGTTAGAAACATGATTAAACAAAAAATAGTTAAGGTTAAGAAAAACTATGAAAATTTAGCTGTATGTCAAAAATGTGAATTTTAAAAATTCTTTAGATGTAAAATGAGTTTTTTTTTTAAATGAAAGTCTTAATAATGATATTTGACATTATATAATTTTTAAGCTTAATTTGAAGTAAAAGTAAAAGAAAATAGGGATTGAAAATCTGACGAAAATGTCGAAATTTACTTTTGGTTCTTGAACCCAAAAATTAGATTTTGTTTGTATGAATTTTGAAATTTTAAACTATTTTTATTGTTTCCAAATGGCGGATATTCCTTTATTTTCATTAGATAACTTAAAGTAAATAGAAAAAATGCTAAAAAACTAGTTCTAGTTTTGTCGGTGCCACCGATGATAGGTGTCGATGTCACTGATAGATAACATTTTTCGGTGGCAAGGTCGGTGCTGCCAATAGAGACGAACCAACTTCAATATTTTTCTTCCTAAATTTTTTTCAATTTTATCCCAAACTCATTCAAATCGTTTTTGTAATCTTTCAAACACAATCTAATCATAAAAGTAATACAATTGATTGACAAACAAGAGTAGAGTTGTGATTATCGTTTCAAGGCATGGGTTAATTAAATAAAATCATTTTGCTTTGTAAACGATGGAGTTAATATTCTAGGATGGTTAGACTTAGAAGGTTTATGAAATATATATATATATATATGGGAAATGTTCAGCAACAAACATTCCTCTATCATCCTCACCAAAAATCAGCTCATTCCAAAACCTCTAACCCATATTTTGAAAAATGTTTTGCCAAAATGTTTGTTGCTGAACATTTCCCCATATAGGTCCCGTTCAGCAACAAACATTTTGACAAACATTTTGGCAAAGCATTTTTCAAAACATGGGTTAGAGGTTTTGGAATGGGCTGATTTTTGGTGAGGATGATCTCCTCACTGTAGAGATCATCCTCACCAAAAATTAGCCCATTCCAAAACTTCTAGCTCCAGTTTACAAGTTGAAAAATCGTGGACCGTCCATTTTTTGTAAACCATTTTTGATGGGGTTAGAAGTTTTGGAATGGGCTGATGATGCTATGTAAGTTAGACACATTTAGTAAATATGTATCACACTCTCAAGATGCTTCAGACTTGAAGACATTTTCGAACTTAATCTCATGCTCTTACTCCCCACTCTCTACTCATTCTGTGCTCTAGTTAGTAGGATATTGGCCTATGGGTAAATCTATAGGGAGCGAATACTTGCAGACCACCTAGAACAGTTGCCACACATCACTAAAAAAATCCCCCTTACAGTCCATTGATATAATTGCATTCCCAAAAATAAAATATCAATGAATTGTCTCTCTCTTAATTTATATGTTGGGGGGAAGAAGGAGACCAAGAAGATAGAGTCCTTCGGAGCTATTACTTGAAGATAATGAAAGAGACTTTGCACTTGAACAAAAATAGATATATTTTTTTTTATTTTATGGTTTGGGTGCAAGGAGCTACTTATGATGTGCAAGTAGTTTCTCCCAATAGATAAATGCTCAACTTTGTTGGAGTACATTATAGAAATGACCAAGAATACATGAGGATGAGGTCCATATATAAACTATGTAGGCAACTTGCCACAAGATATTTGAAATCCTACGTGGACCATCTTTGCAAGAATGCCAATCAATAGTCAGAGCCCACAAAAAAAAAAAAGGGACAAAATAAAGGTTTTGGACAAAGATGAATAGTGGAAATTGTCTCCCTTCTTACCATATATATATTGTGTAGAAAGTAGGCGAGTGATTTCATTGCACTTAAAACATATATGGATCACAATTTTGGTTCTTGATGGAGTGAAAGAGATAGGAGGAGACTCACCCACCCTCCTCAAATTAAAGAGAAGGTTTGCTTCAATTGTTATATTTCATTCTTTTGTCTTGTTTATTACATTTTTCTAGTTTTCCAATATCATACTTCCAAAATTATAGCACAATTAGGAGATATGAAAATATAGTAGGGGAAATTTTTTTCACTCTCTTGGTTTTCATCTCTCCAAGATCTTTTGGATTCATGATTTGTATCATTGTAGAGTAAATATTTTCTTAAAAAAATAAATTTCTTAAGAAAATGATCATGGGAAAATAAATTTCTTTAGCAAATGTTATCGGTGTTTGATTACACCTAGGAAAATGTCAAAAAAGAATTGGTTTTTATTATCTGATATAACATTAGGATTTTCCCACCTTGGTAAGAAAATCATTTCCTGAAGACGAGAATTAACCACTAAGAAGGTAAAATTATTTTCTTGAGAATGATTTTTCCATGAAAATGTGCAATCATACACATCGAAGTCCCTTTTTCAGGTTAATTAGCCTACGCATTCATAAGGTTGACCTTCACTTTGACGGGTCGGTCTTGCAGTCAAACTCCTTTCTGCTGCAAACCAAGATAACAAAAGTTTTCCATGCCAAAAAAAAGTAAAATAAAAGTTAGAATTTTTTATTAGATGCACTAGTTCTGAACTTCTAATAGATTTTCTCTTGGAGTTTCGTCATTATTATTATCCTCAAGCCCCGAACCATTTTAATAAATCTTCAAAATTTCTTTTTTCAACCTCATTGATAATTTCATCATGGTTTTATATAATGTTATTACTTCTGTAAACGAGTTCATTGTTGTTACCAACAATGGCCCCACCATAAATAAATTAAAAATGTGTAAAAATAATTTTCAGATATGAAATTTTATTTTGGTACTTAAGTAACAATAAGGAATATTTTGAACTTAAGATATAAATATTTAGTTTTTGCAAAAATAAAAAAAATGGTCAATAAATCGTTATACAACATCATAATGTTTAGTTTTGATGAGGTGAGGTAGGTTTTTTTTCAGGTGTTAGCCAGCTTAGTTGATAAAGTTTTCGGGTGATTATAATATTAATCTAGGCCAAATTCCTACTAGCATTAAGCCAGAAAAAATCAATTATGAGCAGTAAACGACCCAATAATGGGATACAAATATTTTTCAAAAAATAAAATGGGTTTTACTATCATTGTTTTAATATGAGTACTAGTCCCATGCTACAAGGGAGTGTGACCGTAGTCTCTTTAACAAGACGATATGACACCCCTCCACATTTTGGTACCTTCTACTTTTGTAAATATTTGAGATGTCTTCTTATAATTCAAATTGATGACTTGACTTCCGTTTTTCTTTTAGGAAAAATTATTTTATGATCCCTGATGATAATTTTTTTTCAATTTAGTCCTTGACTTTTGCAAATTATCAATATAGTCTATTTAGTAAATCCCTCTTTTCAAACAGTGCTTGAACCCCACTCTAGACATTTTTTACTATTGAAATGTCAAAATTTCCCTAACCATTCAAACTCATAATTTTTATAAAAAATAAAATAAAATAAAATAAAAGAATTTTCAACATCTTAATATAATTTTAGAGACTTCATACAATGATTTGAGAAAGAAAAAGAAGTCATTTTCAAAGATTTTTTCAAGCATTTTAGAGATGTATGTAAAAAAATTAGAGTTTGTTTTTCAATTGTTTTGCTTTCCTTTTGAATGAAAACCGATTAAAGATGGTTCTTTTGGTTTGAAATCATCTGCACAAGTCATTATGTCAAGTTTTATGTGTTTTAGTCGATCTTTCCATTATTTTAGTTGAAAAAACTCGAAAAAGAAACGAAAATAAGTAGGTGTTACAACATCAACATCGACATTTTTTTTTTAAAATTATTGTCAAGGTCACAAATTATTTTAATTATTGTTGACCTTACCAATTTTTTAAATTGTTGAGGTCAATAATTTCTTTAAAACTTATTGGTGAGATTGAAAATATTTAAAAAATTAGGGACCTCGACAATAATTTTAAAAAATACTTTGTTGACCTCGACAATAAAAGTATTGAATTCAAATATAAAAATTCATTTTTTTTCGAGTTTTTTCAACTAAAATACATGGAAAGATCGACTTAAAACTTGACATAACGACTTAGATTGATGATTTCAAAAAAAAAGAACCATCCTTTATCGATTTTCACCCAAAAAAGAAGCAAAACAATTGAAAAACACTAGTATAAATACACAGCTTTTGAAATCTTTAGAGAAGTTTTGAATTCATTTATATGGATTTAGGAGTCACCATCATTCAATTAAAGAGTGAATAGACACCATAAAAAAAGGTTTTTTTTTTAAATTCTGTTTTTTGGCTTGTAGTAACTCACATATCCAAAAAATGAAGGAAATGGTCTGCCTAGAGATCTATGGTAAGGAGGTTCGGTTGAGGGACAAGGAAGGTGTTAGGCACCTTATCCCACCCATCCTAAGATGGTTATCAATATATGACCATAGGTGATTTTGAAGTATTAACTTGATTTGAAAAAAAACAAGGAAATTATTAAGAAACTTAAGAAATTAAACTACTATAGTCTAATTTTAGGAAACTAATAATTTTTGTCTGATGAGAAAGCCAAAACAAAATGTAGCTTATTGAAATTTTTTATGAGCCTAGGATTTTTGTGAGAATCCATGAAGATTTCACCTTCTTTTGGATCCCAATGTCGTTTTAAAATATTATAGCCTAGTTTTAGAAGAAGAATAAAATGAGGCAATGAGCAAGTTAAAATAGAAATATAGCTTGCTAAAATAGAAATGTAGCTTGCTAGAAAATTTATAAACCTAGGATTTTTGTGAGAATCCATATGGATTTTGTTGGAATATTATCAATATTTTATAATTAAAACTATTTTTTGTAGCCTTTTTAGATATGCAATTTTATATAAATACTGGATTGTAATTTGTTCTAAAACATAAGGATAAAATTGGAAATCATGTTTGTGGTCTAGCATTGGTTACCAACATCAAATATAATGGGTTAGTGGTATTCACCTAATACTAGAATTCTACAATGGGTAGAAATCCTAGTATCCTCTTTATAAATAGGTGGTGGTCGCCCCCCCTTCTTTACACACAGAGAATATTCTATTATTGAGATAGAGGTTTTCATCACCAAAGGTGTAGGCAAAACTGGGATAGTGCGCATATTCTTTGTAGATCAAGATCAAAGTGTCTTTCGTGGATGATCGAAAAGCGAATCCAGGTATTTTACATTTATTGTTTGTTCGATCCGATTATTATATTTTGTTCAAGATCAAATCCTAGATCCATCTTTATTATATTTGTAGTTTTTTCCAACAATTGGCATTAAAACCATGATGGATTTGTTCTTGTTCAAGACCTTGATTAAATCAAAGTTGAACTAGATTTATTTTTGGGTTAAAATTTTTTCTTTAATTTAAAGTTGATTTATTCCAAAATAAAATCTGCATTTTTTTTTTCGAATAAAAAAGACAATTGACTTATGTAAAGCCATTAAACCAGAGACAGACACAAACTTAGAACTCATCTACTCGAATCCAGTCCAAGAAGAACTTTAATCGAAATTTAAATCGTTTTCTCCTAATGTTAGTAAGCTATTAGAAACCGTTTTTTCCTGAAATCTTAGCTCGGACCCTTATCGTTTTCTCTATTCTTCTAGCGACTTATGAGATTGAAATCAAAGAGATTCCAGATCTGCTAAACCGAATAAATCAAACGAAAACTCTTCTATTCTCAAAATCAATCGCGAGGTTTTTGATTAGACGTTACCAGACTTTTTCTAGTAACAGCAATCGTTACTTGACCCCATTTATCAAACCTGTCAGTCAACGAAGACATGGCTGTTGTTTTGTGATGGCGGCAAGGGTTTGTTGTAGTAATCGGTTATGTCTTCTTGATGAAAAAGATGAACTGTTCATTCGATTTTAGGCCAAGCTTGTTTTGTTATTTGGTTGGGCTAAGCCCGATAGCATTTTAATTGTTCGATTGGGCCAAGCCCATTTCTTTATTTAATTTGGGCCAAACCTATTTTGAGTTTTTGTTGGGCCAAGCTCGTTTTATCGTTCGATTGGGCTAAGCCCAATTCAAATAAACTAATGAATCAATATTCTATTTGGGTTAAGCCCAATTCAGACATGAACCAACAATACCGATCCATTTATCCAAGCATTTGGGTCAGTCTCTGACCTAATTCGAGCCAAACCCGATTCAATCGAACTAGTTCAATTGGTTCAAACATGAACCAACCCATTGAAAAACCATTTTTCTTTAAAACTTTGAAAAATCATAACTTATTCATCTTAACTCTGATTTGGACAAAACAATAGTCCATTTTAAATATTTTTTGAGTTTATTCAATAAAATTGTTAAAATCATCCATTGATAGGAGCACATAATAGTAAAATTCAGATCAAGTATGTACCCTTCTTGGAGAATATATTTATAATTACTTTCCTTTATGTTAAAATTTTAGTTGTTATTATTATCACAAATGTTTGTACCCATATTCAAAACAAGAACAATTAGAAAGCAAATGTAGATATATTAGGGTATAGGTCTTGCCTATAGGGGTTTAGGAAGACACTTTAAGTGTAATGGAAATAAGATAATAGTCTGCCTAAAGGTGATCGTTCTATGAAAGTTACGGGTTCTTGAATTTTGGGACTTAGTATCTCACTAAGATTATTTTGTTGTACTTTTTTGCATGAAATCATTAAGTTTTATCTAAAAGTGACTTCAGGATGTTTGTGTAGATTAAGTGAATAGAATAATCACAAGTGTGAAAAAAAGATAAGGATAATCCTCTTACCTAAATGTGTGGATAGTGTTTGGATTGAATTAGAACATGACTAATAAGATCTATGTGCATATTCCAACGTAATTTTAGGGAACATACAACATATTAAGATCTTGGCCTAAATGTGAGTCTTGATGATGCGACTAATTCGTACTTGTAAAATGGAAAGTTTCACTCTTAATAAAATACTCTGAAACGATTCGACCAAAACCCCAAGTACGAATTGAAAGAATTGAATCTCATAGTATTTATATTAATGTTTGACCATATCTTATTGTAGGTATGAATGGGTCATTAATTCAAAAGAGTCTAACAGGCATTGAGCTTCTTAATGGTTCTAATTACTCATCTTAAAGGATGAATATTGACATCTTACTAGGATATATGTACTTTGATTTTGTTCTCTTTGAGGACATGCCACCAGCTTCACTTCCAGATTCTACGAAGTTGGTAAGGATTCATTTTGCTAAATGGAAAAATGCTAACAGATTGTCTAAGATGATCATTCAAGCGTCTATAAGTGAGACTCTTCGAAGTGGTATTCAGACCACAGATACAATTAAAGAACTATTACAAATCATCAAAAAATAATTTGTTAAAACAAAGAGATCTGTTCAGTATGAATATTTGGGTCAGTTAATGAATTTGAAATATGACGGTACCAAAAATGTGCGGAAATACATTCTTAAGATATCCAAGTTTGTTATTGGTCTTCGTGAGCAAGGGATTATTTTTGAAGATGATCTTCTGGTTCACATGACAGTTTTATCTCTACCTAAGTCTTATAATACTTTTAAGTTCAATTATAATATACAAGAAACTAAATGGGATCTAAATCAATTGATTTTCCTTTATGTTATTAATAATGCAAGATTGAGAGGTTCGAAGGTTGAGTCAGCACATTTGATAGTTCACCCAAGTAACAAATTTTTTTTCAAGAATAAGGATTTCAAGAAAGGCGGCAACAAGAACTTCAAATAAGGAAAGATATCAAGAGTTAGAAAATAATCAAGAAAAAGACAAAGGCTGAGAAAATAAATAATAAAGAATGCTGGTTTTACAAGAAGAATGAACACATGAAAAGGGATTGCTTTACTTATAAGAACTGGTTGCAAAAGAGTCTAGAATGTACTAATTCAATTCTAATTTTTCATGAGTCCAATTTAGTTGATGTTCCTTCAAACTCAGGTGAATTGATTCAGTCGCATCTATGTTTATTTCACATTCTTTACAGGGGTTAATCAGCAAGAGAAACCCTAGACCAGATGATAAACTTGTTCTTGGGAATGCAAAGGCATTATAGATTGAGGCTATTAGAGCTTATTGCATCATTCTCGATATAAAACATTCCTTGATATTATAGGACACTTTTTACATCCCGTCTTGTAGACAAAACATTATTCTCATTTTTAGACTAGACATTGTTGGTTATAATTTTACTTTTCGTGACAATAGGATGCACATTCATTATCATGGTGTCATTGTTGGACATGGCTTTTTATTAAATGGTCTTTATCAGTTATCTTTGGATAGTACGTTTATTTTTTCTCTATTATACTTATCTGTTGATTTGTATATTCTGGGGTTTAAACATCCAAGTTCATAAAAAAAAACTCTTTTATGTTATGGTATTTAAGTTTATGTCATATTTTCAAGAAAAGACTATAATCCTTAGTTAAGGAAATAATTCTAAACCTTCTAGATTTCTCAGATTTTGATGTCTGTGTAAATTGCATTAAGGTAAGATGACCAAGTAACAGAAGCTTGAAGCTTGAAACTATTAGAGCTATTGATTTGTTAAGATTAATTCATATAGTTATATGTGGTCATTTTCCAAATCCTTCTCGAGGCAATCAATGTTATTTCATTACTTTCATCGACGATTATTCTAAATTTTCCTATCAAATCAAAGCTATCAAATCTTATAGAGGTGGAGAGTATTATGAGAGAATGGATAATAATGGTGTTAATCATGAAAAGTTTGTGGAATATTTGAGAGAACAAGGAATAGTTCCTCAATATATCACACCTAGAACACCTGAGCAAAATTGAGCTGCTGAAAGAAAAAATCGGACTTATCAAGAAGCTGTTCATAGTATGATGAGTCACTTAGAGCTATCAGAAAACTTTTAGGGTGAAGCCTTGAGGATGGTAATTTACATTCTTAATAGAGCTCTCTGTAAAGGAGTTTCAAAAAATCCTTTCAAGTTATGGATTGGTAGGAAACCAAGTCTTGGCCATCTTCATGTTTGGGGGTGTCTTGCTCAAACAAAGTTGTAAAATCCAAATAAGAAAAAACTTGATCCCCGAATAATAACTTGTCACTTTCTTAGTTATCCTGAGAGATCGAAGGATTATAAATTTTTCTATCCATCAAGATATATGGAGATTGTTGAAACCAATCGTGTTAGGTTTCTTGAATACGGTCAAAACAGTGGAAGTGAAAAGAAAATGAAGATTATATTTGAAGAGAAATGTAATGATCCAACAATATATTTTATTCCGCAACATTTACCTCATTTGGTGGCTTCACCTATCCATACAGTCATTGCAGAAGAAGATGTAACAATCCAACCAAAACCCAATCTTCAAACAGTGGTGGTCCCAGTTCCACAATCAATCATTCCCATTAAGAGATTTACCCGAGAATGTAGACCTACTATCACAAATGATTATAAGGTGTATTTTCAAGAATGAGATGTTATCAAAGGTGATGTAGATGATCCTTCAACATTCAAAGAAGCCATGGACTCAAATGACGCTCAATTCTAGTAAGAAGCAATGAAAGAAGAATTGAAATCTATAAAAAATAATGAAGTATGGGAACTAACGACGTTTCAAAACTAAAAGAGATTCAGAAGGTAAGGTCGAGAGATTTAAAGCGAGGTTTGTAGTAAAGGGTTTCATGCAAAAGCTAGGTATTAACTTCAATGAAACTTATTCCCTATTTTCTTCTAAAAATTCACTAAGAATCATCTTGACGATAATGGCACACTATGATTTAGATTTACATCAGATGGATGTAAAAATTACATTTTTGAATGGTAAACTGGAAGAGGAGATTTATATGACACAACCTTATAATTTAAAAATTGATAAAAGAGGACATCTTGTCTGCAAGTTGAAAAATTCAATTTATGGTTTGAAATAAACATCAAGACAGTAGTACTTGAAATTTGATCAAGTGGTAATCGGATACGAATTTAAAGAAAATATTGTCGACAAGTGCGTATATCTCAAGATAAGTGGGAGTTGATTCATCATTCTTGTGTGCATCAAGACAATAGTACTTGAAATTTGATCAAGTGATGATCAGATACGAATTTAAAGAAAATATTGTCGATAAGTGCGTATATCTCAATATAAGTGGAAGTTGATTCATCATTCTTGTGTGATACAAAGAATTTTCTATCAAAAAGTTTTGATATGAAAAATATGGGGGATACTCAATATGGTCTAAGGATTAAAATTCACAGAGATAGACAAGCTAATTTTTTGGATTTGTCACAGAAGACATGTATTGCAAAGGTACTCAAAAGATTTGGTATGGATAAATGTGCCCCTAATGAGACTTTTGTAGTAAAAGGAAATATATTCAACCAAAATCAATATCCCAATAACAAGTTTGAGAATATGAAGGTCAATACATCAGAATATGTCTCAACAGTCGATAGTCTTATGTATGCAATGATTTGCATTTGACCCGATATCAGTTACATCATTAGTATGCTTGAGAGATATCTATAGAACCTCGATATTTCTCATTAGAGAGTAGTAAAGAAAGTACTTCGATATTTGCAAAGAAGAAAAGACTTTATTTTAGTATACAGAAGATCAAGTAAGCTTCAAGTTATTGGTAATTTGATGTGGATCATGTTTGATGTCGTGATAGCTTGAAACCTACTTCAAGTTATATTTTCATGCTTGAGCATGGAACTATCTCATGGAGAAGCTCAAAACAGACCATTCTGACAGATTCGACCATGTATTCAAAGTTCATTGGATGCTACGAAGTAACCTGTCAAGCAGTTTGGTTGAAGAATTTTATCGGTGAATTAAAGATTGTGGATTCCATTGATAAACCTATTATTGTTTATTGTGACAATAATGTCGCTATTGATTTTGCAAAGAATGAAAAAATGACTAGAAGCAACAAGTACATCGAAATAAAATACCTTTTAGTATGTGAAAAGATTTGTGAAGGATTAATCAAGATTGCCAATATAGATTCTAGCAATATGATGTTGATCATCTCACAAAAAGACTTTTGCTAAAAATTTTCAAGAAATATATAACTTGTATGGGAATTATCACGTCATTTGTTCAAGTTATTTAAGTATTGAATTTCTTTTATGCTTATTTTGATTTATTTATATTCTTGATAAACTATTTATTGTTGTTTAAAGAAATTGATCATGACTAGTCATTATTTATGTATTATTGTATACAAATGATATATTTTCTTGTGAGTAGATGTACTTGTAAAGTATTAAAAATGCTTGGGCTAAATGTGACTTGGCATCATATTGATGAAGTTTTCATTTTGGATAGAAAGGTGATGGAACGTCAAATGCCTGATTGTTAGTAAAATATCAAAATGATATACGATGAATATGAAGCTGGATGTTTAGGGAATGTATATACAGACTACATTGAGGAGTGTACATTGCCCTAATACTACAACGAAAGTTCACGTAAAGATCAACTCCTGAATTCATTTATAGTACCAATTTTGAGCCTATGAAATTGTCTTAGGGTCAACAAATAAATACTTTGTTACATTCATAATCCATCATTAGTGGTATCTTTGAATAAAGTGACAGTTAAAGATTATCTGAATTATTTTTTAATAATGATTTTTCAAAAGAGTGCATTCGATTATTCAAAATAAAATAATCCAGAGAGTCAATTTAAACAAAAGGTATATGTGAAGGTCAAGTGGGAAATTGTTGGAATATTATTAATATTTTCTAATTAAAATTATTTTTTGTGGCCTTTTCACATATGCAATTTTATATAAATACTAGATTGTAATTTGTTCTAAAATATAAGGGTAAAATTAGAAATCACGTTTTGTGGTCTGCCATTAGTTACCAATATCAAATATATAGGTTAGTGAACATCTTATCAAAGTTTAAGTAGTATTCACCTAATATTAGAATTCTATAATAGGTA
>NC_141388.1:26139131-26219131 GCF_017979445.1 Akebia trifoliata
TTTTCTCCAGGTAGTTTAAATATTACATTGATTAGTTGCGATAATGATGCATATTTTCATTATATTATAATTGATTTATTTGTTCATATTTTTATAATCCCGTTACAACATTTCTGAGGGCTACAAGAAGTTTTGCCTATAGAAAGTCGACCATGCATGGAGAGATTGGAATATCGATTGGGGAAGGAATATTGCAGAGTTGGTAGTACTGATACAGAGCGAAAGTTGAATAAGCCAAAATGTAGATGGATCAAACAGGATGATTGGGAGAAGTTTTTCGATTGAAATCGACATTGGCTAACCAAGAAAAGTGTGAGAAAATGAAAGAGCTTCGTAAGAAAAATAAAACTCCATATACAACCGGTAGAAAGGGTATAAAAAAAAAAGACAGAAGAAATGATAAGTATTAATCTAAAGTTTACAGCTACAAAAATGTTAGCATCCCTCTTGTTGTTTATAGAAATGTTAAATTTGCATTTTGAATATTGTGTCGGTTGATTTTGTAAGTCATAATACCATGTTGATATTTCAATGTCAATTGTGGCTACTGGCTTGGATAAACTAATGAGGCCTCCATGTGGAAAAGTGTGAGGTAGGAAGAAGTTGAGCGTGTGGAGAAAATGGGGAAGGGAAACCTTTAAAACACAAATAAATCATTTTGGGTAATGATTCAGAGATTTGTGGGTAGGGGGGAGATTTTGGAGGTACTTGACAAGCCTACAGGGATGTCTAGGTGTTATCATAGTTGGTGGGAAAATAATTCAGTTAGACTATACTTTTATGTGGTGATCTGTTTGTTATGTATTGGACTAGTTAGAGGACTTATGCCTCTTCGTTGTTTGGATGTATTTTGGAGTCTAGACTACTTGATTAGATACTCGAAAATAATATATTTCTTTTTTACGGTTTGAATAGGAGTAAATTTTCTTGAATTTGATTGACTTCTGACTGAGGTTGGTTTTGGTAGTCACCCCATGATTATTCTCATCATGTTGAATGTGTATTTAGCTTTAATAACAATAATCAAAATGCAACTGATCTGCATTCTGTGGTGGACCCATTATTAGAATCTTCACGAAAATCTTATGCGTTGAAATCTATATCTTTTTACTCGTGAGCTCAGGTTACCGTAGAGAAGTAGTGTTGTGTCAATGTCTTGCATTTTGCATGGGTGTATTAAAGGGCAGCGTCCTCTGGCAAAGGTTTCCATTGCTTTAGAAAATTTAGTTAACCAGTAGAATGGAGAAGAAAAGTAAAATTTCTTGAGAGTTTTATTATTTCAACTTGAACTATGTTATCAAGCACATTTCCAAATTATTGTGAAAATAATCAAAAATTATTCTGCCACCTGTCATCAAGTTTGATCGGGAAAGATAAATAGTAATTGAAAACTTGTTATGGAGAGAATGGCAATGGATAAGGTGGAATGGTCAACCCCCACCCTTTAGTGTTTTAACCTTTCCAATCTATCAAATGAAAAAAAATGTTTGTCCTTTTCATTGAAATTTTCTTTGTACTGAATGTACCATTAAACCAACAGTACTGATACAGTGATACATTCATACTACTATTTCATACATTATGGTATATGTACTTTTAAAAAAGATTAGTTATGTACAAAATCAGCACCAACAAGATTAGAGCCCCACTAGTTGTGTTGGTGGGAGATATTGAGGTAGGCTCTACATAATAAGGAGATGTGGGATCCTTTTGTTCCTTTGTACTATTTTCTCTTGTTTGGGACTTTGAAACCCCCTTAATGGTATCCTTCTTTCTTTGTATAAAATTTCTATTGTGGATAATATCTTTACTTGAAAGTGGATCATAGTTGATTTATGTTCTCCATGTAAAGCAAACGGTGAGATACATGGAACACTTGTTGTATTGTATCCTGTTCATAAACATCTAGAGATTCTTCTTCAATTAGTTTGGGATTTGCTGGATAAACCGTATGAACATGTTGAGTAGTTGGGCACATCTTTTCCATTCACATTAGATGTGCTTGGTTTTGATCATTTGACCTCAAAACAAATAGCTAGTTGAAAAGGCTTATATGCTTCTTTTCTATGGGTTTTGTTCGTTTCTTTTGTTCTTTTTGGAGTGTTAGCTTAGCTCCTTATGCAATCTTCTGTACAAAGTTTTTAGCTTTCTTCATAAGGTGTAATGGGTTTCTTTTGTTTTCCAGTTTAGTTTGCTATGATTTGGAGTTCTGTTCTAAGGTGTAATGGGTTTCTTTTTTTTTTTTTTTTTTATCGAAACAGAAAAAACATAAGATGGGTGGTCGGTAGCCCACAAGAACATAGCTTTTCATCGATAGTCATACGAGGAGTGATGGTAGTGCTCTCACTCCTGAGTTGACCAAATCCCTCGTAAGTGATATCATTTTTTGGTCAAATTTTTTATTTTTATTTTTGAAAAAATTATTTATCATCTTAATGTTTTCATTGTTTTGTAGGGTCAAGAAGATCCTAGCTTTGCCCATAAAGATATCGACCATGATCCTATTTTCATTGTATGTATGACTTATATTATTTAATTTTAATTTTTTATTTACATATATTATATTAATCGTAGTTGTGCATAGGTGTTTGGGAAAGATGGAAAAGGAAGAGTAAGAAGTATGGGGTGTGGAGTTTCAAAGACTTCATTACGTTATACAACTCGAAGTCGGAATTATACGGATAAGTTTGAAAGTGACATTGTTAACTTAACTAGTTCATGCACTAATGAAAGATAAGAAGAAAAACAAGTACAAGAAGAAAAAATCATCTATATTTAAAGTTGGAGGTCCTTCTTCTCAAGTAAGATGTAAAAACACTTTAGCTTTGGAGATTCTTCATTTAATTTTTCATTAATATTTAATTCATTGTAATGATGAATTTCAACTTACATATCTAATCATAAACAATAATCCCATTTTTTTGGCGACATCATATTCTACAATTCCTAATAGGCGAGGAGGTAAAGAACCAGTATTAGAACCATTACCATCATTGAATAATGGTAGGGTATGCTTATTGATGAACTTTAGAAGGAATGTGATTTACACCAAAGGAACACTAGTAGATTCTGAGAAGCCAGATAAGGAGTATTATTCGAATTGTATTGATGAGATCATTGACTCTTCGATAGAGCTAATGGATAGAGCTGGTCCCTAGAGGACTTTACTTGATATTCTTTGTGGTGAGGTGATTAGATGGCCTAGGAGCCATTATCGTGTTTTTTGAGAGACTCGTGTTTTGTTAACTTTTTTGTAACACATTTTCACATATAACTTTGATTTATATTACTTAGATAAGTGAAAAAAATTTGTAACATGTTAAATCCTTTTTTTAAAGTCTTATTATTCTTTGATACTATTGATTGAATGCTAATTGGATGTGGATGGATGAGATGTGGATGTGGAGTGGATGGGATGTAGATGTGGATATGTGATTTTTTTAGCAGATATAGGTTGAAGACATTTGGCATTTGGGCGCATAAAGAAATGGACTCTGTTTAAGTTATACAGTAATTCGACGGCTCAAAGCTGTCAAATTTATGATTAAAAAATACCAGATTCGACGGCCCAAAGCCATCGAATTTATATTTTTAATGGTTCGCAGACGTCGAATTTATTTGTTTCGACAGTTTTTAAGACCGATGAAAATAATTTCTATAGCTTATGGCTGTCGAAATTTTTTTCGACATGGCCCAATACGACGAACAAATTCGATGGGTGAGGCTGTCGAATTTTGATGAATTCAACAGTTTTGGGCTGTCGAGTTTAGGGTATTTTCACGTAGTGGGAGGAGATCAAAAAAATATTAGATTTGTGGGTACAAGATGATGTTGTATGTCTACCACCTGCAAGTAGAGAAGTCACACCTCAGTTGTTGTCTAACCCACGATTTTGTCAACATCATAGATTTGTGGGGCATGCAACCAGGGAATGTAACACATTGAAGAGAATCATTTTGGAAAAATATAGTAACAAGGAATTACAGTTCGATAACGTCGAAGAAATGACTAATGTGAATCCTTTGTCGAACCTTGATTGCCCCGTTGCAATGATGACTGTAGGAGAGACAAGTCTCGGAGGAGCTTCCAAAGAATTCACACCTATTGCAACTAAACTTCAATAAACATCTATATTCATGCAGTTCTTCAATAATCTAGCATTTACTGAAGAGAAGCATTATGAGAATGCGTTAGTACTTGCGACAATATCGACCCAAGATTAAGGATAGTTAATAATAGCACTAGACTGCAAGGTGGAAGGATTTATTGCATTCACAAATGCGAAAATACTCGTGGATTCAGATTACATACGTCTATTGTATGTCACGATGCTATTGAATAGAAGAGAATTAAGAAGAGTTTTTGAAGACACAGGTTCTTCTCTTAACCTATTACTAATGGGGATGTTAAATATAGTCAGGATATCGAGACACAAAGTGGTACAGGTACCAACTAAAATAAAAGGTTTAGTGGTCATAACTTTAGCATGGTAGGGTACATCACGGTCAATTTGCGGGTTGGATCAATTCGATCTCCTACACGTTTTCATGTTCTTGAGACAGACGCCTTGTACCACATGTTGTTAGGGTGCCCTTGGCTTCATGCAAATGAGACGGTGTCCCACCACCAATCTGTGAAAGCTTTTGTTTCTGGCAATGTAATAGTAATCTCGACTTCAGAAAGACCTTTCACCCTAGAGGAAACTCAGGGCCTATTTGGCTACCAGGAGCAGAACTACTGTTCCAAAGAATAAGAGTTGAAGTACTCTGTGGAGGAGCTGGAAAAGTAATTATGTGCAGAAAGAGCGTTTGGCAATCAACTCTGTGAAGTACTGGTAGAAGTACTTTTTTGCTGGAAGTCTGTTGGGAATCATACTGACTTCTCATGACTTCTAGAAAAAAGACCAGAATACCCTTATATTATACTAGTTATTGTTTTTTGTCTTTTAGTGTCATAATATGCCTTCAAACTATACTGTTTTTGACATTTTAACTATAAATATTAATATAATATAATATAATATTTTAAATATTAAATATTAATATAATATGTTTAAATTCATTATACTCAAAATTTTAAAAAAAATTTGACAGACTGTTTTTGACATAATATGAAAAAAAAAAATTGACAGACTGTCTTTTAGTGTCATAATATGCCTTCAAACTATATTGTTTTTGACATTTTAACTGTAAATATTAATATAATATAATATAATAAATATTAATAGAATATAATATTTTAAATATTAAATATTAATATAATGTGTTTAAATCCATTATACTCAAAATTTTAAAAAAAAAATTGACAGATTATTTTTTAGTGTCATAATATGCCTTCAAACTATATTGTTTTTGACATTTTAACTATAAATATTAATATGATATAATATAATAAATATTAATATAATATAATATAATATTTTAAATATTAAATATTAATATAATGTGTTTAACTATAAATATTAATATAATATAATAAATATTAATATAATATAATATTTTACATATTATATATTAATATAATGTGTTTAAATCCATTATACTCAAAGTTAAAAAAAAAAATTAAATATTAATAAAGGTTTCTTTCGTTTGATTTAATGGCAAATGAATTAAGAATATTTTCATAGAAAATTAATAAAGTTAAGGGTATTTTGGTAAAACGAATCGTTAGATTTTGATTCCCTACAAGATGAGTTTTGAGAAATAGGTTTTCTTGACTTCTTCATAAAGAGTAATTTCTTACTCTTGCGTGGAGTAACTCTTCGAAGGAGTTGTTCATCCAAACGCATCCAAACGACTTCTAACTCCTCGCAAGAGTCAGAAGTAGCTAAGGAGCCTTATCCAAACGCCTACTCACTTTCTAGAGGTAGCCTTCTTCGAAAAGAAAGTTTTGCCAGGAGAAACGGAGAACTGCATAAACTCCACTCTATTGCCTAAATGGGATGATATAAACCAAATGGAAAAAAAAGTGCCTAAGGCAAGAAAGGTTGAGTGGGTTACAAGGCCCGATGGAAAAATTGTCAATGGAGGCCTCCTCTAGCAAAGTACATGAAACACACACTGTCGTGGATGATGAGGAAGGAGAAATGATGGAGGCGCCTCGCCATATGGAAAGAGAGATAAATGAGGAAAAAAAACTCGAGGAGACAAACATAGGAACACATAACGAGAGGCGCTCTCTGTTCATTAGTAGGACATTAATGCGTGACTAAAGAGAAGGAATGATAAAATTGTAGAAAGAATTCTTAGATGTGTTTGCATGGATGAACAACAAAATGCCTGGTTTAGAAGAATCTGTGGTCATGCACCACCTTTATGTCAAGAACGGCGCAGGCCCAGTTAAGCCAGACACTTAGGCAATTTGGACATGAAATAGAGAAACAGATTAAGGAGGAAATTTAGAATTTTTATTAGCAAGTTTCATAAAACCTATTCAACACCCTCTATTGTTGGCTAATGTTGTACCATGAAAAAAAGAATGATTGTATACGCTGCTGTGTTGACTTTCATGACTCAAATATCAATTTTTTAGTAGATGTTATGATTAACCAAGAGATCTTTTCGTTCACAGACGGATTTAGTGGGTGTAATCAGATCCGTATGGCGTTGAAAAAAGCGGAAGAGACTGCTTTCCGTACACCAATAGGAAATTTCTATTTACTTTGATGCCATTTAGACTTAAAAATACGGGAGCAACGTACCAACTCACAATGACAACCAGTTTTCATGATATGCTGCATTCTGATGTGGAAGACTATGTCGATGATATAGTTGTGAAGAGTAAAGATTGAACGCAACATATAGGTACTTTAAGGAAGGTTTTCGAACAATGTTGAAAATTTCTACTACGAATGAACCTTCTTAAATGTTCCTTTGGGGTCTCTTCAAGACAATTCTTAGGTTTTTTGGTTCATAAGTGGGGCTTCGAAGTTGATCCCAACAAAGCTGTCACTATCTCAAGCATGTGCCCACCTCGCATGTTAGATATGTTAAAAAGAGCTTCTTAGAAAAAATTTCATACATAAGGAGGTTCATCCCCAAGTTGGCTTAGTTAGTTTCGTCTTTTTTGACATTACTGAAGAAAGAAGCCAATTTTGAATGGAGTAAAGCACACCAACGCCCGTTCAACAGGATAAAGAGTCTCATGGGAGCCACCCAAACTATGATGGTGCCGATACCACAGAAAAAATTGTTGATATACATAACAGAAACAGATTGGCCCAAGAAGATAAGGAAAGACATGAGAGACCAGTTTACTACATTAGTTGAGCATTAAGGGGTGCAAAGTATCAATCTTCAAAAATTGAAAGAATGTGCCTTGCCTTGGTTTATGCCTCTCAGAAATTTAGACATTACTTGTTAGCTAATGAAGTCCACGTAGTGACGAAAGCTGATTCCATCAAGTATCTTTTGTCATAGCCCGCACTAACAGGTCGAGTGGCAAAATGGTTACTTCGGCTGATAGATTTTGACATCAAATGCATCATGCTTAGAGCCATTAAAGAACAAGCAGTTGTAGACATTCTGGCTGCATTTCTAGGAAACAACATATGTCCTATTGATGAGGATTTTCGAGGGAATTGTCTCGAAGTTGCAATGGCAAATGAGCAACCTAGATGGACAATGTACTTCGATGGATCTTCAATGACAAAGGGAGGAGGTGCCGACTTTGTATTTAAGGGCCCAGACAAGTCAACAATCTCTTTTGCGTTCAAATTATACTTCATATGCAGTAAGAACGATGTGGAATAAGAGGTGTTCTTACTAGGTCCTACTTTTGCAAGACAAATGGGCATCAAGAGTCTTGAGATTAAAGGCGATTTCAGCCTTTTGGTGAATCAAATGATTGGGACGTTCTCTTTAAAATAACTGAGGTTGGCACCTTATCCGATGAAAACTCAACATCTATTACGTTACTACGAGGACTCCACTATTACGCATACATAGCAGAATTCCAACATGCACGTTGACACTTTAGCAATACTGGCTTCAAAGTTGAAATTCAAAAGAAAAACTAAAAATGTTCAAGTTATCAAAAGGACGTTACCCTACTTATGGGATTGCATTGGAACAAAGTGAAATAAAAAAAATGATTGGTGTAAAGAGTTGATTGGGTTACTAAAGATAAGTGATACAAGTACAAGTCAAAGTGAAGTCCCTTTAAAGAAGAAATGTGACTATTTGATTTACGATGATGTGCTCTATTTTCAAAGACCTGATGCACCTTGGCACACTGTGTAGGGAAACAGGAAGCACAAGAAATTTTAAGAGACATGCATGATCAAGTGTGCGGCCACACTTTGGATATCCCACTTTATCGAAGAATTCAATGTTAGGGCTACTTCAGGCTAGAAATGGTTCAAGAATCTCAAGCTCTACAAGAAGCATTCCCAAGCTGTCAAAGCCCGTAGCATCATGGAGAAATTTGTGTCATGGAATCCAACAATGATTAGAGGAAACAATATCAAAAGTATCTTGAAACTAAGGAGCTACCTCTTGACAAACAAGCAACACTAAGGATATGGAAATCCGCTACCAGATTTGTGGTTATTGATGGTGCCTTATATAGGAAGAGCGTCGCTGGAAAATTGATGAGGTGTCTTACAAGTGAGGAAGCGAAAGCTAGTTATGACGAAAATGCACGAAGGTGAGCACCAAGGGAAAGCCAAATAGTGTCAACAACTACTAAGTACCAGGTACTACTAGTCGACTGTTATCAGGGATATGACGATATACGTTCAAAGATACAAGGACTTTTAGAAACATGTTGACCTTATTCACGCCCTGGTAATTCCATTACAGGCAATATCAACACCATGGTCAATTTTATTGCTAGGGACTTGATTTGGTAGGACGGGTCAACCCTAAGTTGTCAAAAGGACATATATGGATAATCGCGATGACATAATACTTTACGAAATGAGTTGAAGCAACAACGTTAAAATCAGCCCGAGGACCGTTCACTGTCAATTTTATCAAAGAAAAGATCATTTTCCGATTTGAGATACCAAGGCAGTTAATTTCCGATAATGATATGCAGTTTGTTAATCAACATGTCAAGCAATTGACAAGTGACTACAACCTCCGTAACTTAAGGTCAACTCCATACTATCCTAAAGGGAACAGTCAAGCAGAGCCTACCAATAAGATGCTACTATGCATACTAAGTTGAACAATTCATGATTACGCAAAGAAATGGGTTGAGCAATTAACTTTAGCTCTGTGGACTTATCGTACATCACCGAGAAGTGCGACAAATCTGACACCCTTTTCACTAGTATATGGAACAGAAGCTGTGGTGCTAGTCGAGATCAGAGTCAAGTCAGCAAGGATTGCGATAGCTAGTGCCTTAAGTAAAGGTGCACTTATTGTTGCTACAATGGTGGAAATTGATACCATTGAGGGACAAAGAGAGAAAGCAGCATTGAACGTCCAAAATTACAGAAAGAAGACGTCGCGAGCATATAAAAAAATGGTTAAACTTCAGACATTTTTTGAAGGGGAACTTGTGTTTGAGTTCGTGTGCACATGTGCGAAAGAATACAAATACGATCAAGTTTGCACCAAAATGGGAAGGGCTGTATGTCACTTGAAAGGTGTCACCGAGCGGATACTATCATTTGGAAACGTTAGAAGGCAAAGAGATTAAGGAGTCTATCAATGGGAAATGGCTAAAATTGTATTTTTCTTAACAAAAATGTAGTGATTGTTTTGTATGGCACCTAACTATGCTGTTCAAGGTGCCTAGCCTGAGAGTATGCTCTTAAGTGCTTTTAAGAATAATCTTGTTTTGTTAAGGTGTCTAATCCTTTGGTTAAGGCACCTTATCTTTTGTTAAAAGACACCTAGGATGGAGCCTCTCTTCATGTGCATATGTAGTAATTTTTGGAATAATTAAATTCTTGATGTATGGGTTAATGCACCTAGGTCATGATAGTAAAACTCTGTAGAATAATAAAGCAAAACCGTACTTAGTGAAATACGAAAAAATACATTGTTAATATCAAATCACTACAAATCATCTATTACAAAGGCATTCAAAGATGCCTTGAATAATTTCTTACGGTCACGCATGGAAGCTACTGTGCCCGAGTTCATCTCATACTCTGCATGAAAAGAAAGCACACACTTGTGTGCAAGGGAAATTTGATTCTCAAGAGCAACTGTGTTTTCCTCGCCAAGTGCAAATTCTCCTTAGCCTCCTAGTGAACTGACTCAGCAGACTCCATTTCTAGCAAAAGGGTCTGATGTGAGTAAATAAGTTGTAGAGCCTGATCTGTACGAAAATGAAGCCACCCAACGTTAAAGTGTAATTTCTCGACAACAGTTATGCGATGACTCCATGAATTAAGTTGTTCAACGTTAATGTCAGCCAATCACTTATTCTTCAGAGCACAAACAATCCACAATACATCAGGGGTTTTGAGATGATTACAAGGTGAAGGAGGATCATGTATATCAGGGCTGTCAGAAGTATCATTAGGGGTTTTGATGAGTGTTTCCAAACACTCAATTATATACACATTTTTCTGATATTTATCTTGATTTTTGTACCTATTTATCTATATTAAGATAATAATCATGATAAGCCTCAAATCACTACGTTGCATGTTAATTAGGGTTAATTATATATAAATAAATTCATTTACTAGATAAATATAATTGCGTGTGTTTCTTGTGCAGAAAATTAACAAATTAGAATCAAAATCTCAAGACAAAAGCATTTGGGCCCACTTTGGAATGCCCTAATCCTTAACTCATATTCTCCTCTTTTGTCTTTTTGTGCAAAGAAAAGTGGAGGCTACTTTTAGATTCTTCTACACACATTTTCTCTATAAATAGAGCCTCCATTTCTAGAAAAAGGGTCCCATCTTGGTTCTTTTATCCAAGACTCCTTTAATCTAAAGCTCTTAGCCTATTCTCTTATTTTTTTGTATTTTCATCTTCTAGTTATTTTCTTTTGATTAAATAGTCTTGTAAGAAGTAGAAGAAGAAGAAGTTATAATTTTCTCCATGAAATGAAGAAAAGTTTTTTTATCTCTTATCTTCCCTCTCTTGCAATGACATTAGGCTAAGTTCCCCTCCATTGGAGAGTGGAAAAGCCTAGAGCAAGTTCTTGTGTTATTTCTAATTTTATGCCTTTCTTTTATTTAAAATGCTTATGAATTCTCTTTAAGTTTCTTGCACATTTTATTCTTAATATAGATACTTTATGCTTAGATTAGATCAAGATAAAGTATGCTTAAATTAGATAATTTGTAGTAAGAAGTTTTCAAAGAATTCTACTTTGTTTTTGTTCCCTTATTTCATTTTATTTGCAAAACTTTCCGATCTAAGGAGCTAACACCAAGCCCTTATGATTGAATTATAAAAAGACTAGAGACTAGGAATTGCTCATTAACATGTTTTAGTTAGATCCACCTCCAATGGTGTTTTAATTCATAAGTTTACTTGCTTTTAATTTCATTTACTTTAGTTTATTTTCTAGCAATTTTACATCTTCTTATAAGTTCAAAAATACAAAGAAAAATAGTTTTAATTCCTTTTAGTTAATTTGGATTTTATCTTCTTAGTTTAGCTCTATTCCTCATTTCTCTTGGGTTCGATCCCTACTTGCCCTACAAGTAAGGTAAAACTAAGATTATTATTAACTCCGGTTAAAAGAACAACGATAGTCTCATCAGAATTTTGGCGCCGCTGCCGGGGAAAGGTAAAGGTGAATATTTTTTTGTCTTCTTTTCTTTCAATTTCCTTGAATCTTTAGTTAGGTTTATTTTTCTGTTTTAGAAACACTTGTATAAGATTCTTTGTAATTTTTTTTAATTATCCAAGAAGGCTTGGATTGTAATAGACTAAGGAAGGACGACGGGTGGACAATACCGTCACGGCTCCTTAGGTTCGCACACCAAAATTGGAGTTGGTGGCCTAAGTCGACTCAAACTGTCTTAATCCCGTTTAGTACGGGAGGTAATCTCGAAACACCCACGCCTCTCTTTGCTAGTGGGTTACTCCTTGTCTTTGTATGTTATTTTTCCAATTTGCACACACTTGGAATAGTTAATTAAGTAGTAAAGAGTACCCCTCTCCTAAGGATGACATGATAAGATAAGGATTGGAAGTCATTACCAATTCCTTGCTCTAATTAGGATAATCAATTCACTAGTCATCCAATCAAATTAATTAAAATCAATTAGACTTGACTATAGGGCCCACGAGTTCAATATGAGAAATTCCGCTTCAAGTTGTGCCAATTGCGTTTCTTGGTCATTTTTCTATCTAGTAAGATCTTGCCTTTTGAGGGGATAGACTCAGTCTATTCAAGAAAGGAGGTATTTAAGAGTGCCCTTGCTAATGCATTGTGCGCCTCCTCCCATCTGGAGATCCGAAAGATTCAAACTTGACTTCATAGAACCGAGTTAGAAGGCTAGTTGCGCTATTTCTACCCAGTTAGGAGCTGTCTAGCTTTAGGCAACCTATTTAGGTCTAGTCTTTTCTTTTTGTGATTGTTTGATCGACTGTGCGATTTGCATGATTGGTAGACGTTCACAAAACAACGTGTTAGAACCATTTGATCCTGAGATCGAACGTACCATCAGTAAGATACGAAAAACACCATCAGTAGTTATGATAGGTGATCAAGAGCGAACTCTCAATGAGCTCTTCGCTCCAGTTTTCGCATCTCCTCCTACATGCATTGTTTTACCATTGAACAATGTACCTCAGTTTGAAATTAGGGCTGCCACCATTAATATGCTCCATAAGTTTCACGGTTTAGAGCGTGAACAACCTTACACCCATCTTAATCGATTCTTGACTATATGTCAAACTTTTAGAAATCAGAATCTAGATGAGGAGAGTATCAAGCTTATTCTGTTCCCGTTATCATTGGAAGACCACGTAGCTGCGTGGTTGAACTCCCTAATACCCAATTCCATATCTACTTGGGATGTTCTATCTAAGAAATTTATGGCCAAATTCTACCCCGTGGCAAAAACTGAGAAAATGAAGGACTCTATTAGAAATTTTAGAGCCCGTCCTAATGATGAATTTTCCCAAACTTGGGAAAAATTCAATGATTTATTGGTCAAGTGCCCACACCATGGCATTGATAAAGTACAGTTGGTGCAAAGTTTTTATAGAGGATTAACAATGAATCAACGTACCTTAGTCGAGTCAATGCATAATGGTCAGTTCATGAACCAGATTCCCAACCAAACGTATGATTTCCTCGTAGAGTTAGCCGAGAGTGCTCAAAATTGGAGTACTAACCAAGAAGAATTTGATAGAGATGATCTGGTTAGAAAGACAGGCATGTATGAGATGAAGGCAGACCCTGATCTCAAAAATGTTATGTCTAGTCTAGTGAGTGGGATGAACAATCTCACGAAGAAGTTAGATGTCTTTACCATCTCAGCATCCAAACCTCACCTAGACCTTCGTGCAATTTCGTAAGTGACTGTCGAACCGAGTTCTTTGTGCGTCATATGCGACGGCAATGATCATTTGGTCAAGTGTTGTCCCACCTTGCTTCAAATCAAAGCTGAACAAGCAAATGCGATTAATGGCTATAGTGCTTTTAGGAAGCCAACTCCAAAGTCTTTTAGCCAAACATATCACCCAGATAATAGGTTCCATCCTAATTTCTCATACAGACAGAACGAACCTATTCAATCTAGTGGTCCGTCAGGTTACAATAGGAGTTTTCTTAGGCAATCTGGTTCTTCCACAAACCAAACTATTGTTCCTTAAGTCCCTTATCAACCCCAACAATCTACAGATTGCAGAGCCATCATACCAGATCCCATGACCAATTACTAGCAGCCTGCCCAACAACAGTCGTCCTTAGAATCTATGATTGCCGAGTTGATGAGACAGCAACAACAGTTCATCCAAACTCAACAGCAAACCCATCAAAATCAAACTCAGATTAACCAGGTCACTGCGCAATCCATAGCTAAGATGGAAGTTCAGTTGGGACAGTTAGCTCTCTCCTTGAGTGGGAGAGAGAAAGGTCAATTTCCTAGTCAGACTATCCCTAACCCTAGAGGTCAACCTTTGATTTCAAATGGATCGAAAGGTCAATATGAAGTAGGAAGCCATTCTGGAGCTCCACAAGACTCAGTTCAAGCTACCCACACCTTGTGTTCGGGAAAAAAGGTGGACAACAAGGTCCAACCTATTGACATGGGAGAAAAAGTCCTAGGGAAGGACAAAGTTCAAAAATAAGTCATAGAGTCTACAATAGAGAAAGAGAAAGATTTGAAAAATCCTCCTATCATTTTGCTAATTCCAAAAGCTCCATTTCCCCATCGCCTTAGAGATTCTAAAAAAGGTAAGCAATTTGAGGGTGTCTTAGAAGTCTTCCAAAATGTGCATATCAATATCCCATTCCTAGATGCCATTAAACAGATACCTTCTTATGAGAAATTCCTAAAGGATTTGACCACAGCTAAAAGGAAAACACCATTTTCTCGGGAAGCTATCATAGCAGTCCAAGCTTCGTCGCTCATCCAACAAACGATTGCACTAAAATTTAAGGATCCTGGATGTCCGACAATTTCCATTCATATTGGAAATCAAGTGGTCGAAAAATGTCTCTTAGACTTAGGGGCTAGTGTGAACCTTTTACCATATTCGATTTATAAATAATTAGGTTTGGGGGTTTTGAAACCCACCGATATCACGTTGAGTCTAGCCGATAGGTCCATAAAAATTTCAAAGGGTATAGTTGAGGACGTGATAGTTAAAATCAAATATTTCTATTTCCCTGTTGACTTTGTTTTCTTAGACACGGAGCCAGTCATCAATTCGAACAGTCATATTCCTATCATCTTAGGACGTCCATTCTTAGCCACGTCTGACGCAGTCATTCGTTGTAGAAACGGAATTATGACTTTAGCATTTGGGGATATGAAAGTGAAACTGAACGTCTTCCACAATTTTCAAGGAATTGATGTAGATGATGGTATGGAGGAAGTGAACATGATAGATACGCTAGTCAATCAAATGTATCAAGAGTTAGGGTACTCTGATCCCCTAACAAAATGTTTGGCTCACTTTGGCCTTGACTTGGACGTCGAAGAGTCTATAAGCGAAGTCAATGCTTTGCTTGAATCTGTTCCACTCTTAGATTTTGTGCGGTGGCACGCAAAAATTGAAAGTCTTCCTGTGCGCACATCCAATCTTGTTCCTTCTTATATCGAGCCTCCAAAATTAGAACTCAAGTTGCTTCCAGAGACCTTGAGATATGCATTTCTTGATAAGAATCAAACCTTGCCCGTGATCATTTCCTCTCACCTTAATAAAGTCAAGAGGAAAAGTTGTTAGGAGTATTAAAAGAACATCAAGAAGCTATTGGTTGGAGCATAGCTGACATCAAGGGAATTAGTCCATCTGTGGTAATGCACCATATTCGTTTAGAGGATTTCGCTAAGCCTTCCTTAGAACCTCAGAGACGACTAAATCCTATAATGAAAGACGTAGTTTGGATGGAAGTGATGAAATTGTTAGATGCGGGTATTATCTATCCTATCTCTGAAATTCGTTGGTTGAGTCATACAAGTAGTTCCTAAGAAGTCTGGTATCACTGTGGTAGTGAACCAAGACAATGAATTAATTCCCACTCGAGTCCAAAATAGATGGAAAGTGTGTATTGACTATAGGAAACTCATTTTCCCTTACCTTTCATTGATCAAATGTTAGAGCGTCTGGCAAGACATTCTTACTATTACTTCTTAGATGATTATTCTGGGTACAACCAGATACCCGTTGCTCCAATCGATCAAGAGAAAACAACTTTCACTTGTCCTTTTGGAACTTTCACTTATCGTCGCATGCCTTTTGGATTGTGCAATGCACCCGCTACTTTTCAACGGTGCATGATGAGTATATTTTCCGACATGCTAGAAAAATATCTCGAAGTATTCATGGAAGATTTTTCAGTTTTTGGATCAAGTTTTGAGGAATGTCTCCATCACTTGACTTTGGTCCTTG
The DNA here is from genome assembly GCF_017979445.1 of Akebia trifoliata. Lineage (NCBI taxonomy): Eukaryota > Viridiplantae > Streptophyta > Magnoliopsida > Ranunculales > Lardizabalaceae > Akebia > Akebia trifoliata. The sequence goes on from NC_141388.1 coordinate 26,155,124, forward strand.
TACGTTGCAAAGGGGTCAATCTAGTCCTCAATTGGGAAAAATGTCATTTCATGGTAACATCAGGGATTGTGCTAGGGCACATTGTTTCTGCTAAGGGGATTGAGGTAGATAAGGCAAAGGTAGGTCTAATTGAAAAATTACCACCTCCTAGAACGGTCAAAGAAAATAGGTCATTCCTAGGCCATGCAGGTTTCTATCGTAGATTCATTAAAGATTTTGGAAAAATCTCGAAACCTTTATGTGAGCTATTGGGAAAAGATGTTCCTTTCGACTTTTCAGAGTCATGTCTCTCTACATTCAACAAACTTAAGTCTGAGTTAACCTCGACACCCATTATTCAACCTCCAAACTGGAGCATTCCATTCGAAGTTATGTGCGACGCTTCAGATTATACAATAGGCGCTGTTTTGGATCAGCGAATTGAAAAACAACCTCATGTTATCCAATATGCTAGTAAAATCCTAAACGATGTTCAGCTTAATTACTCTACAACAGAGAAGGAAATGCTAGCAGTGGTCTATGCCATTGAAAAATTCCGCCCCTACCTCATAGGATCTAAAGTCGTGATCTACACAGACCACGTAGCACTGAAGTACCTTCTATCAAAGAAAGATGCTAAAGCAAGGTTAATTCGTTGGATTCTACTTCTACAAGAGTTTGATCTAGAGATCCGAGATAAAAAAGGGGCAGAAAATGTCGTAGCTGATCACTTGTCTAGGATAGTTAACAAGCCATCCGAGGAATCTTTACCCATCTCTGAATCCTTTCCCGATGAGCAACTTATGCAAATCTCTCAAGCCAATGCTCCATGGTATGCAGACATTGTCAACTACCTAGTTACATGTCAATTCCCAGTCAAAATGACTAGTCAAAAGAAACTCCGTCTTCTGTCAAAAACAAAATGGTATTTCTGGGATGAGCCATACTTATTTAAGTATTGTTCTGATCAAATCATTAGACGTTGTATTCCAAACTGTGAGCAAGTCAGTATCCTAGAGTTTTGCCATAATCATCCTTGCGGAGGGCACTTCAGTGATAAGAAGACCGCCATAAAAATCCTACAATGCGGTTTTTTCTGGCCTAGTATTTTTCGTGATGCCCACGAGTTTAGCAAATCTTGTGATAGATATCAAAGATTAGAAAAAATCTCTAAGAGAAATGAAATGCCTCAAAATCCTATACTGATCATCGAAATTTTTGACGTGTGGGGTATAGACTTTATAGGACCTTTTCCTATCTCCCAGGATTACCAATACATCCTAGTTGCCGTTGACTATGTGTCAAAATGGGTCGAAGCTGTGGCATGTAGAACTAACGATCACAAGGTTGTGATAAAATTTATCAAGGAGACGATTTTTTCAAGATTTGGTACTCCGCGAACTATCATGAGTGATGGTGGCTCTCATTTTTACAACAAGATCTTTGCTGCGTTGATGAAGAAATACCTCATAACTCATAAGGTTGCCACACCTTACCACCCACAAACAAGTGGACAAGTGGAGATTTCTAACAGGGAAATAAAGACTATCTTAGAAAAAATAGTCAATCCTTCAAGGAAAGATTGGTCTTTGAGATTGAGTGATTCACTCTGGGCCTATAGGACTGCATTCAAGACACCCATAGGGATGTCTCCCTACCAGTTAGTTTTTGGCAAGGCCTGCCATCTCCCTGTAGAACTAGAACATCGTGCATATTGGACGATCAAACGCCTCAACTTTGATTTTGATAAAGTCGGTAAGAAGCGAAAGTTACAACTAGACGAGTTAGAATATATTAGAAATGACTCGTATGATTGTGCCAAAAGGTACAAAGAGCGTACCAAATTCTTTCACGATAGGCACATTCTTAGGAGGAATTTCATTCCTAATCAAAACGTTTTGTTGTATGATAATAGACTCCACCTTTTTCCTAGAAAACTTAAGTCTCGATGGACTGGCCCATATATTATCTAAACAGTTTACCCCCATGATGCTGTTGAAGTCCTTAATCCTAAGGACGGATCCACTTTTAAAGTGAATGGCCAACGTCTCAAACCGTTTCTCGAGTATGTTCCACAGGAGGAAGTTCTTTTTCTCGATGATTCCGTCTATCAAAATTAACTATGTTTTCGTCTAGCTAAAGACGTTAAACTTAGTACTTCTGGGAGACAATCCATGCACTTCAAGGGACATTGTGTTAAATATCAACAAGACTATAGGGTCTGTCTCAGGTGCTATCTAACCCACTTCATTTCATTTTGTCAATTTCAATTTTACTTTTGCATGTATATGTTGAAATATTGAGGACAATATAATGTTTAAGTTTGGGGGTGTATGGGTCGGATTTCCACTTAATATTTTCTTCTTTCAAAAAAAAAAAAAATTTGAAAAATATTTAGTTGGCGACTTTGTTGTATTTTACTCAAAATCTTAACTTGTATCTTTAAGCACTTAGTTAAAAATATTTAATTAGTCTTTCATTGGAAGCTATGATCTAGAGTCCCCATTTGTATTTCTCTTAGGCAAAAATTAGAGCAAAGTTATCTTTTAGTTTATAGTCACTTCTAATAAGGTTACCAAGAGTCTAGATTGTATTAAAAGAGCTTATTACCTTCTTTCTACCCAGAGTTTAAGGAAAAATTAGGTTTGATGAACTTTGACTTCCTTGTTCAATTGGTTGGCTGACTAGAAGAAAAACAGAACTGGGTTGTATACACCTTGTACAGCAACCATTGAATTAGACTGGATACCTTGAAAAGGGCTGCCTACTTTTCTTAGAAAAATAATGAAGAAGTAATAGAAAAAAAGAGACCTTTCAAAAAAAAAAAAAAAAAAAAATCAAAGATCTAAAAGTTTATGTAAAGTTTTAGTAGGGTGAAAGCTTTCAAGTGTAAAAATGTGAGTATACTGGAATATCACAGATAAAGCCCCTTAGAGGTATTAAAGTGAATATCCACACTTCTCACTACCCTAGACAGGATGCTAAGTTTAGAATTAAACCCTAAGTTACTCCATTTATTCTTGAGTAGTTAGAAGGTTGAAACTCATTTAAGGAAATTGAATCTCTTAAGTTTCTAAGTTAGAATCACTATCGCTTAAAGGTCAATTTAAGTCTAAGTTTTGTTATAGAGAAATAAGGGTTGGGACTCTATACCAAGCAGTACTTCCAATTGATTGATAAAAAAAAAAAAGACTTGTGCTTTTCAATATAAGTTTTGATTTTGACTATTTTTACTTCAAAGTTGTTTTCAAATTTTGTGGGTATATTTTCTGCAAACCCTCATGAGTCAAACTCGTCCACTAGGGGTAACCTAGAGGTTCAAGGGCTTGTTGCATTCGCTAAATGCAGTCGAGGTGTCTGCGAAAGTGACAGTTTTATTTTCTAGGGACTAGAAAAAGGTAAGTTTGGGGTGTGATGAGTGTTTCCAAACACTCAATTATACACACATTTTTCGGATATTTGTCTTGATTTTTGTACCTATTTATCCATATTAAGATAATAATCATGATAAGCCTCAAATCACTACGTTGCATGTTAATTAGGGTTAATTATATATAAATAAATTTATTTACTAAATAAATATAATTACGTGTGTTTCTTGTGCAGAAAATCAACAAATTGGAATCAAAATCTCAAGACAAAAGCATTTGGGCCCACTTTGGAATGCTCTAATCCTTAACTCATATTCTCCTCTTTTATCTTTTTGTGCAAAGAAAAGTGGAGGCTACTTTTAGATTCTTCTACACACATTTTCTCTATAAATAGAGCCTTCATTTCTAGAAAAAGGGTCCCATCTTGGTTCTCTTATCCAAGACTCCTTTAATCTAAGGCTCTTAGCCTATTCTCTTATTTTTTTGTATTTTCATCTTCTAGTTATTTTTTTTTGGTTAAATAGTCTTGTAAGAAGTAGAAGAAGAAGAAGAAGTTGTAATTTTCTCCATGAAATGAAGAAAAGTTCTTTCATCTCTTATCTTCCCTCTCTTACAATGACATTAGGCTAAGTTCCCCACCATTAGAGAGTGGAAAAGCCTAGAGCAAGTTCTTGTGTTATTTCTCATTTTATGCCTTTCTTTTATTTAAAATGCTTATGAATTCTCTTTAAGTTTTTTGCACATTTTATTCTTAATATAGATACTTTATGCTTAGATTAGATCAAGATAAAGTATGCTTAAATTAGATAATTTGTAGTAAGAAGTTTTCAAAGAATTCTACTTTGTTTTTGTTCCCTTATTTTATTTTATTTGTAAAACTTTTCGATCTAAGGAGCTAACACCAAGTCCTTATGATTGAGTTATTAAAAGGCTAGAGAGTAGGAATTGCTCATTAACATGTTTTAGGTAGATCCACCTTCAATGGTGTTTTAATTCATAAGTTTACTTGCTTTTAATTTCATTTACTTTAGTTTATTTTCTAGCAATTTTACATCTTCTTATAAGTTCAAAAATACAAAGAAAAACAGTTTTAATTCCTTTTAGTTAATTTGGATTTTATCTTCTTAGCTTAGCTCTATTCCTCTTTTCTCTTGGGTTCGATCCCCTACTTGCCCCACAAGTAAGGTAAAACTAAGATTATTATTAACTCCGGTAAGAAGAACAACGATAGTCTCATCAGGTTTTGAGAGGATTACAAGGCACCTTGACTGACGTGTAAGGAGCCTTATGAAAATCACAAGCACCTTGAGTCTACTCAGATTGGTGCTGATCGGGAGTTACAAAGTCACTATGTAAAGCACTACTGTCAGACGCTCCACTAGATACATGTAGAGGCAAATCGTCAAGAACCCCGAATAAATCCTCAATGACACTCTGTGGGATTGGAAATTTGAAATTTGTGCTTTTATGAGGATGTTGGTCTTTATAAGAGAGGTACTTTGACTGCAAATTTGAACATGCGCTCAGATGTTAAATCAAGAAAATTGAAATCATCTAAAGGAATATCAAACTAAGGTAAATCCTCCCCAAGGCGCCGAGATGTGTCGTGCTTTGGATGGTTTGTTGATCGTGATGGAGAACAACTAGAATGAACATGAGGTGATGAAGCGTCCTCCCATTTCTACCAAAATTGACACATTAAACCAAATTAAGAGTGATTCTAAATAATAAGGGAAGATTATAGTAGGAAGCGATATGTACCTTTCATTGCAAAAGCATGTTCTAAGGGATGTTGTCTTTAGTGTCTGAAGATTTTTCTACCATATTAGGGGAAAGATTGACATCAGGAATCAAGATCTCACTGACAATGTTCACAATGGCCTCTGTGTAACCCATGTCACAAATGTGAGACTATAGCCAGGCGAGTTGGAATGTCTCTTAAATCTGGTGACAGAGCAAAAGACTTCATTGTATTAAAGTCATAGCAAGAGGAAGCTAGGTCAGCCATACATATCACCGCCTACTGAATTCGATCGAAGACAGAATGGTCATTGTCACTCACATTAGTCGACAAAAGGGACTTATTTCTTCTCTTGGGGAATCGAGATTTCAACTTACTTACCGACGTGGGATATTGAAAACAATCACTAGGATCATTGTCGCAAGAGTATGATGACTTACAAGGAGAAACGTTAGGGGATTACTCACGGTGCTTAGGCCAGGTTGCCTGTTCACGGTGCCAACCGAAGGGCCCGACTCATTGTGCCCAGGTAAAGGTGCCTTGCCTTTCTCAATATCTTCTACCCTTTTACCTTTCCTAAGGGTGATTTAAGGTCCTCCGAAAAGCATTTAAGACGGGGGTTTAAGATCAAGAATGTCATCTTCTAGGGGTGTGTGCTCGCAATACGACATAGTAGCATAATTATGTATCTCGGACAACACATTTTCCCAATAATAATGAGCGGAGTGAATAAGCAGACCACCAAGTTTCTTGTGGGGAAAGAATAGCGAGGTCTCGTGAAGGTGAACTAATTGGTGCATGCAAAGGCAATAAAATGCATCTAAAGCATCATCAACTGAAGGAGACATACGAAAACCCATAAGGACATCGTGATCAAACCTGAATTGGAGTGCGAATCGAACCGGATTATATGATAAAGGGATCCATATCCCCTTAATATAACTTATGACGAAAGAAGGCGTACTATATAATAAAAAGATAATCTTAGCACAGTCGAGGGGATCCCTAGAAATAAGATTTATGAGGCTACTAACATTAGGGTATACTTCAGCTGGAGAAACCCCCCTAGGTGTATGTCTGTAAGGTCGAAAGACAAAATAATGGTATGAGTTTAAGTACGGTGCCAACCAAAGTCCGCTTTTCGTGTTGAACCATCGCAAAACCCAAGGCATATTATTTAGAACATCATCAGTGGCAATTATCAAGGCTGAACTAAGTACTCCCCCTTTTAATAGATTTTGCAAATTTATTCATAGGAGGAGCATACTTTGGGAAGTGTTCCCATAGCCACATCTACAAGAAAAAGGCACTGATAAAACTCTGAATTATCCTCCGGCCATTTGACTACCTCGCATCTTTGACAAATAAGTAAAGATTTTTACATAAACACCCTAAAAAGACTACTCCTATAGGGAAAGTAGTACCCGATGACATTTTGGCGGCTAAAGGAAAGATGAAGTCTTGAACCTTTTCGAAAGGATACCATTCAATTACATGGCGAGATAAGCATAAAGCAATCAGTGAAGCAACATTACAAGAATCGTCCCAACAGGCTCCTTGTATAAAATCCTCTTCAGTAGAAAATTTGTAAAAATGATGTATCCACTAGCAAAATTGGCCCGTCTTGAATGATCATTCTTTGTATGCTTATTTAAAAGGTCGGTGTTTCGTTTGGATGCCACAAGACCAACTACTAAACCATCGACTAGACGCTTCTCCTCTGAAGATAATATGGTAAGATCAGCAGACAAACATGTCATAGTTAATACGCCCGTGGTGATAAATTCACAAAAAACGCCGGTGGCTCCAACTATAAGTGTAGTCCATTTTTCTAAATGGAGCAACAACTTATTTTTTCATCAAACCATGATGATAATGTGCCTTCTAGTCTATGCAGGAAGAATCAAAACCCAAAAAATCTTGCCATGCCTAGATTTTGTTCTACACACACTATTATCTTCCGACCTAGAACATGTAATACTAAGGAATGTCACTTGAGACTTCAAGAACTTGAGCAATAGTGGCATATTCGATGACTCTTCGAATGTTTATTTGGTAAAAGCCATGGCCTCAGGACACAAACCTACAATAGTCATCGATGACGGTCCATAGAAAAAAATTGTGAAACGATATGCCTGGTTCTTTATTGCATTTCCACATGAATTGAAGATGCCCAAAGAATAAATGTCAATTTTGCTAGAGACACATGATTTACTAACATTCTTACATTTGGAGATATTTGTTAAAATACATTGTAACATCTTCAAACTCCAGACAGAAACAAAGTCAAATTGTTGTATTGTAAAACGTTAAATATGGAGAAATATGGGCTATAAAGTTGTGATGAACCTTCCCAGTCACCACATAACTCGAGGAATTTTTTGATGAGACATGTAAGATCAAACAGTTTTAAATCATTAAATTAATAAGTCTAAAAGAGCATTAGAGTTACCCAATAGTTAAATTGACCATGTCCAGTTGAAAGTTGACGGAGAACCGAGACGATTAGGAATATGTCAAAAGGACAAGTTATATAAGATATAATTTTGGGAAAACATATTTTGGGAAAACATACAGATAGATCTTGAAAAATTAGTCACACGTTGTATTTCGACGAAAAGCGAGCTTGGACCCGAAGTTGGATTCCAAGAAATGGTCAACCGGATCAACTTGGGTTGATTTGGGTCAAAGTCCAAATAATTCCTATTATTCTAACCTAGGATGGGTCCCACCACTAAATTTAACTAAGCTTATACAATTGCGACCATGGTTAACAAATAACCATCGTTAAGTTGCGAAGTCAAAATTTTTTCAATTTGGAAATGAAAACCAAGCCATCTCCACTTGTATCTTAGAGAAGTGTCCCATGGACACATGTCGATATCTCCTCAGCCCGTAGACACTTGTCATGAGGAGATCATGTAAAAGTTAACTTATGTTTAATCAAACCATGGTTGATTAATCATGGTTACTCAACACACCCCACACTATATAAGTCTCATTTGAGACATTGTTACCTTTTTATTGTTGTGTCAGAACAATTCAGCAACCTCCCAACCAAATTTCTTCAAAAACTTCATCAGTCTTTCATCCACAAACTCTTCAAAAAAACCATCCCAAATTTCTTTAAATCTTTCGCTCGTAATCCTCACAAATGGTTGAAATCGTAACAATAAAAAAAAAAAAAAAAAAAAAATTCCAGCATGGTTACAATTTGAACCCATCGTTATAAATATATGGTGTATGAGACATTTTGCTCCTTTTTTTTTCCCAAAAATAAATTCAGCAAACCTATACCCTTTTTCTTCCCAAATTTCAGCAACATCTTTCCCTAGAAACTCTCCCAAAATGCCAACAATATGGCCTCAAACCTCTAGCTCTTCAACCCCCACATTGTTTAACTCGATCTCTAACAAATCTAGCTAGATTGGATGGTAAATGGCAAGACTACTTCAAGGTTTGGAGCTCAAGGGTGAAAGGGAGTCACAAATTGCTCAGGTAGATTTGGAAACCTCATTGGTGCTAGGTTATTTTCTAGGTTCTTATATAGCATGGTAGGAATTTATTTAATAAGCTATATTTTAAAAACATGATCTTAAATACCATGGTTCAAATACGCATGTCACGAGTGTTATTTTTCTATTAAGTTCATGAATCATCGATTTTGCATGTTTTATATAATTAATTGCCACTTTGAAACATGCCTGAGAAACTTAAAAACACATTTAAACAAGAGTAGATCAAACTGAGGCGCAAACAAGAAATCTACTAATGTCTATGACCGTGTAGTGGGAGCCCAGGTGGGAAGCTCGATGCTACCACAACCCATCGTAGGCAAAATCTGTGGTCCCACAGCAGATATCACTCCTTTTCCACCATAGGTGGCACTATAGATATTTTGTGACCCTTTTTTGAAAATAATATGCTTGAGTAAGAAATGATCTTTCTTTTACTTATTTGGCATTTGTGTAATTATGGATGTTAAGTTGACAAAAACTCAATGTTTATTTATTTTATTATTGAGTTGAGAAGAACTCGGTGTTTATTTATTTTATTGAATGGGTTGAGGAGAACCTGTATTTATTTTACTCTTTGGTCAGGGAGTACCCGTATTTATTTTAATGTTGGGTTGAGGAGAACCTGTGTTTATTTTTATTGTAGGTGGAGGACCTCTCGACTAAATATATACTTGGACGTGATCGTTCCAAGAAAAATAATCGGGTATGCGAACGTGCCTATGCGAGTAGATCTAGTGGATGTGGTCATTCCTCAGGTAGAATAGAGGGCGTGATTGACCCTAAAAATCATATAAGATGTGATTGATTTAAGTAATGGGTGACTATTCCAATTAAAGAGATTGGACGTGATTGTTCCAAAAGGAATTGGGCATGATCATCCTAAGGGGGTGGTTTTGGGTGCGCTTTGGGATGTAATCCACGTACATGTGTTATTTTTTAACTTTTGATTTTAAAAAGATTGAATAGAGATTCCATAAAACAAAGGAAAGTTATTTTGTAGATATATTGTCATGTAAAGGGGTTGTATAAGTATAGACCATAATGGGGTTCACATACTTGGCCTGATTGGTAAGACAAAGGCAACTGTCCTCGTGATCGTAGGAAGTTTATAGTGGTCGTCCGACTGATCTCTGTGAAGATGGGTCCACATAATCATGGGACTTCCCGGTCAACGGCCAATCTGAGTCAGAGAAATGAACCTCTATACAAGGCAATCAAGCTAACCATAAAATTAGGTAATAACGTTGCAATCCCTCATCATCAAACTTGAGTCCCCACTTGGAGTATAATTCAGTCGTGAAACCCATAACTCTTATCTGATACACCATCATGATTGTAGTAGTTATTTTCTTCAGGTGTTATTTGGTTAAAGTTATATTGCTTTGTTTAAGAATGTTATATTCATTAAATGGTTATCTATTAATTAAGTACAATCATACTTTGTATTATCGATAAGCACTACAAGAAAATAGTGAATCAAGAATCAAATTATAAAACGGATTTCATCCGTTTCTAATTAAAAACGGGTTTAAACCATTTCACCATTAAAATCCCTTTCTAATGTATGCTTTTAGATGGAAAAAATCAAGGGAAACCTTTTAGGTCTCTCAGTCGAACAGGAACGAATATCTCCCATCTTCTATTCTTCCGTCCATACCTCTCGTCTTCCATTTCTCCCATTGATTTCAAACCTCCTTTCAAGAAGATGAAGCTCATTCGAACCTTATTCTTCTTCGATTTCAAAAAGGTGAAGCTCGTTTCAAACCTATTTGTCCTCGATTTTAAGAAGGAACTCAACTAGCATACATGTAAGATCTTAAACAAAAACCCTAGAATCAGCATTGATTTTTCTTTGATTTTTTATTTTTGTTCTAAATTGGGTTAATCGGGGATTTTTGTCAAAATCTGCTACTTTTTGGGATTTTATTTTCGTTTTTTCCCTGAAATCAGATGATTCTATGAGATCGATTGTAAACTTGTTTCTCTTTGAGATTCCAATCAATCTTGAGAAGCAAAGGTTGATTCGTAGAAGAAGAAATCTCTTCTTGCTTGATCTATTTGTGGAGTCGATGTTAATCTATTTGTGATTTTGATATAGAATTTATTTTTTAATATGTTAGATCTACATTTTAATGGATAGATTATGTGCTTGAGTTTGAATTTCATGTTGATTAGGCCTAGTACCTGATTTTCTCAAGAGATTAATTTGATTTCGTTTAATTTGATTATTGAGTAAATAAGATCTAATTCTATGGGGTATTTTTTTTTATATAAGCTTTTATGGATTTTCTATATTTGTTGTAGTGTAATGTTTCATTGTTCTTGGTGGATATGTGTGAAAAAGATTGGGTTTGGAGTTTCATTTATTTATTTTTAGTCAATGGTAATTAGTTTTCCTTCTGGATTTGGTAAACTTGGTTGATTAATTTTGATTGATTTTGTATTCTATGAGCATTGATGAACATATGTTTCATTTATTTGGTTTTAGATAGTGGTAATTGATTTGATATTCTATACCTTCTGATAGCAGCTGGATATGCTACAACTTAAATAAGTTTTTATCCCTCCTTTGGTGCACTCAAATATAGATAAGAGTGCCCATATAGTAGTCAGAATTACAGTTCGACATAGGTAGAAGAGGATGGACCCTACCTTCCACCTTGCCCTCTGACTGACTTTCCACTTTTCAACTAGGAGCTTCTTTAAGTTGGATAGCTTGAAACAATGGTAGCAACTCCATTTGAGGTTATGAATGGGCGGTAAACCATGTGACAAGTCTTAAGTCACGTGCATTTCTTAAAAAGATGTGCTAAATCAACATCTGTTATTTGCCGGCAGTAAGATTGTACCACGTCCCTGAGTAAAGGACAACCTTCACCTAATTAGCCAGTCCCATATCACCGGAATTCTATTAGAAAGGACAAATAGATGAGTAAGAGAGGTTTGGCATGCCACACGTGTTTGCATGCATAATTATGTGTGCTAACCATGGTTTAAAGTTCCATTCGATTTTACTTATCAAAAACAAAAAAGAGTTCCATTCTGTTTCAACATTTTTAAATGACCACATCTAAGCATTTTTAAAATAAATGACCACATCGAAGTTATTCCCTAGAAACATGGATTTCTAGTAGGCATATTGTTCCCATTTCCTTTCTCCATGGATATGGAAACTTATTTTGTAATAATAAAAATAATACATAAACTAAAGGGCATTTCCTCTCTACATGTGCAAGTCCTACCATTTATGATATCTATAATATAGTTAGTTAGATTGTCATTGGTAACAACAAGCTTATTTAACTCCATGGAACAGTCTGACATATAAGTGTAGGGAATTTACATTTTAATATGTTGTTTCATTAAGATTTTTTCTGCATTATTCCCTTCTTGAAGGTGTTGGGAATATCCTTGATTGCAATTAGGAAGGAGGGAGTAAATCTGAGTCCTGTTGTTAAACAATTCTTCAAGGGATGGTTGTTGTTTAGTTTACATCATTAGCCATGTGAGAGTAACACAAACCTAGAAAGAAACTCTTGATGAGAAAAATGCATGAATCCAATGGCTAATATCTCCAATCAATAAACTACAATTTGATGTATAGATCAATCTATTGATAGGTCAAGCAGTTATGGATTTTGTGGACTAGAAAGCGCGCCCCCATGACAAAAAAATGAGATTGAGAAACTCAATCTTTAACATTAATGCAAAGCTAGCTGACCGCCAAAATGGGAATAAACATTTATCCATCAACAAGGGACTGGGCATCTGTTTGATACAGTAAGCTTGCTTCTTGGAAAATTGATTGTCCCTATTAGGTACCTGATATGGAATGGATACTTGTTAGGTCATGCTCGATTTATTGAAATAGAGAAAAGACGAGTGGGACACATGCCATTTATAACGTAACCTTGTCAGAAATGTTACGCATTAGGTCATGTCCTTGGAGGGGGCGTGACAAGTTGGTATCTGAGCCTAGTATTAGGTTTTGAATGGGACGTAGGAACAATGTTAGAAATAGACAATAGAAAATTTAGGAATAATACTAGATAAGTTTGCCCATGAGATAGGATTTTTACATAATAAGAATCATTAGTTATGATTGGAGTTGCCATTTTATTACCATCAAAGATATTTTGGGACAATATACTGAGATCTAATCTGGGATTCCTTTTGGCACAAGAATATGACAAGGACCAAGAAGATAGGTAGGAAGAGTAGTATTACTAGGATAATGTGGGAGAGGGCTATTGTTATAAGGCCCCCAATTTTAGTTGCAGCCATTCCTCCCACTACATTTTCTAATGAGCCGAGGAAAAGCCTTTTCATTGATAGACATAATATACCGAGAGGTTACATTTGATGACATTAGGGAAGTTTCCCCAGTTACTCGAGTCCCTAGGCCTGATGAGGCAGGACCAAGTAGGTTGGCTTGTAGATGGACTAGACTGGAGTATAGTGCGAGATTGAATAGCCCGAGAGTATATGAGGCTCTGTTGCCTAAAAAAAACAGAAAGAATAGTCACTAGTAGACTTCATGCGCCCGTGGTCACAATACCAGTTAATGGAAAAAGAATGGATGGATAAAATTTAGCAAGGTTGAATTCAAGTGTAAATGATATTGTGAAAATATTTATTATACCATGGATGTGGTACTAAGTAAGGAATGAAGCCAGTATAGGTCATATAATGTGAGATAAATAAGAAATCTCTGTTTTAGAGTTTTGAGGATGTACGTATTTGTATAAAATACATAATTAACTATGAGTCAGACATTCAAACAAAGATATACAATTAGTATAATAGAACTAGATAAAATAAAAACATCAAACCATAATAAAATATTATGAATTAGTCAAACACAAAAGAAAAGATCTTAGAATTTTGAAAAATATTGATCCTTTATTCAAAGTAAACCAATTGAAGAAGTGAGATAAATGGTAAAATCAATAATGATTTTATGAGAAAATTTTAGTTTGGTGTGAAAGAATTACTAGACGTATGTAAGAATATGGCTAAAGATATGAAATTATGTTATTATCTAAGGTACATGGTAACTAAAAGATTTGTGAGAACTTATAATTATTTAATTTATTGTTGTGATAACATTTTTGAAGAAGTAATTTTATTTAATGAAATTTCTATCACAATTCCAAGAATGGAGACAAAGATTTCCTTCGTAACTGAAAAGAAGATAAATCCTACTTTGGTAGGACCTCACCGACAACTTTGTCAAGTATTTGGAATCTAAGGATTGGAAGAGCTAAGGAAAATACTAGAATCTTAAAACGTCAGATACCTCTTCTAAGGAGAAGCTTACGATTATTAAGAACACTCAATCTAACATTTAGATTTCTTTTCTTTCATTATTTTCAATTTCAAAAAAGATGGAAGCTTTAATTAAAGGCCTTGGTGATGAATTACATGTTGAATAATAAAGCAAGTGATCAAGACTCCCATCTACTTCATCGGAAGATTATTTATTGTCTCAAGAAGAAAAGGGAGTTTGGAAATATGAGAATAACATTAGTAAACAAGGCTTTGGTTGGGAAGATAATTAAGAGATTTTGAGGCTTGAAAGAAATGATTTCATGAAGGGGCATAGCTAAAGCTAGATATGAAGAGAATTCCTTGATTCCTCATCCTATTGCTATCCATTGAGGCTTAAAAAAAATATAACGAAATATCTTGTGTTCGCTACTTAATATGGGTAGGTAACTTAAGAATGCTAGTATTTTTTCTTGAAAATTCTTATTTAAATATGATTTAAGTTGTATAGGAGAGAATAATTTATCGTACATGGAGACATCATGGTATAAAACAAGATTAGATATGAAACCATGAAATTTAAAGACTGTTTGAGAAATAAAGTCCAATTAGTCTAATCTTAAATTTTGAGGATGAAATTTCTATTAGGAGGGGAAATTGTGATGACTCGTCTGAGTCACCATGCCCATATCCTGAAATCCCAATATGAATCCTGATGATTCCTCTGTTAGAATCTCAAGGTATGATATACAAATCATTCATTCTATATATAAAAATGGACAATAAAAATCATATTTAATCAAATATAATGTAGCGAAAAAAAAATGACTAACATCCAAAAATTAGAGTGAACATAAGTTATCATCAAACATAATCATGATCCAAAATCCTCAATCTCATAAATACATTAAGTTATAATGTCCTCAAACAAATACATATTTCTCATGGATACTCATAACAACCGCTAAAATCCTATGACATTCTTCAAATCGACGGCAGCGCCAAGACATCTACATAATCCTCCTTGAAAGACTCCTTTAAGAAAAATTCTTCAAAAGTTGAAAAATCTGAAAGGGTGAATAGTAAGGTGAGTAAAAAGGGAGTTATTTAGCAGGATAAACACTATTCTAACAATTAGTCATACATGTAATGTATAATCAAACTGAACAGTTTAAATAATGCAAGTTTTAATATAACATAACATTTGCATAATGTCTAAAAAAACTAGTAAACAATTATAATAGATCAATCTATCAATTCATAGTAAAAATAATCTATCAATACCTCTAAAGTAAACACATCTATCTATTATCACAAAGGAAAAATTCATAATAAGAACATGATGGTGTAATCGATAAGAGAATTGAAGAACATGTCGATACAATAGTCTTAGCATGGACTATGAATTTTTTAAAATCCTCTCGATGTGAAATCCCATCGTTAGCATCTGATTTTGTGGTCGGTCACTATTACCACACTTGGGTGACCATTTATCCAGTTCAGAATCGATCATTAACTAAGGTCCAAATACTCAGACCAATTACATTAATCATTCGTTTGACGATTATAGACTGAAAGTGATCACCAATTAGACCAATAGCGAACTTCTCACATCTAAGCCTATGAAAAGGCAATATATGTGAACCTCAAATTATCTCTACATTATACAAATACCGCATTTACACACAAATGTTCCCTAGGAAAGAAGAAAAGAAATTCATGGATCTCACGAACTATACTACTCTCTAAGATATCCCATACTACCCAAGAAAATAGAACATCAAGTGTTATCTTAGATTGACCTACCACTTTCGAAAGTATAGTAACGCGTTATTCTTTCTAGGTTTTTTACAACATTTTTCTAGTAAATAAAAATAGTTTTGTTTTATAGAATATATATAGTTTTTTTTCATCGAAAATACAAAGCAATGGTAGTGCCCTCCAGTTCCACCTATTCATCAATCTATCTATCCATCCATCATCTCCACGTGATCGTGGGAACATGTGAGATATTCATCCATCTGTCTATCTATCATGCAATAGTGTTGGCCTAAACCACTGCATACCTCTAGAGTCATTGTCCCATCAAACAGTTGAAAACATACATTTTCATTATCCATCCATCAAACAATCGATCAATTATCTATCTTCCTACATATCTATCGAAGTATATATTTTTTAGAAAGTGTTTGTGATTCTAAAACAACAATCAATTCCATATGATGGTTTTAGTTGAGTAGAAAAGACTCAAAAAATATGATAAAATCATAAATAGTTAAAATTGTGGAAAGTTATAAAAATTTGGTTAAGTATTGAAAAAAAAAATTTCAAAGTTCTCTAAACACAAAAAGGATTTTTAGAAGTAAAATCCTTAAATAAATGTATTAATATCATAATTTTTGTAGCTTAATTTAAAGTAACGTAAAAGATATCATGATTTAAAAATCTGACGAAAACATCGTAAATTACATTTTATTTTTGGAATCAAAAATTATATTTTGATAAGTAGAGATTTAAATTTTTAAACCATTCTCATTGTGTCCAAATGAGGGGTAATTTTTTAATTTCATTAAAATATTTAAAATAAATAGAAAACTAAAATTAAGTGCAGATGCTAATGGGGAAAAACTATGTTGAAAGCAAGTTGAACTGAGCATTTCAGCATGGGATCGGTTTACCGAGGTAGGTCAAGTGATTGAACCCGAGATTAGTTAGGGCTATAAGTTAGGCGATCGAGGTTGGTCGATCGAGCATAATAATTTTTCATCTTCTTCTCCAGTTTCATCCTAAACTCATTCACAATCGTTTTTCCAATTTTTCTCCATTGTTCACGATCATAAAATTAATATTTCTATTTTTTTCTAACTTTTAACACAAGATTTACAAATTAAAAATAATGTCAAGGATTGAAATCATTTAATCATACATGGATTTTGAATAATGTACCCTTAGATGGAAACCCAAATCTCATTTTTGGATGTAAAATGATTTTTTATAAAAACTTAACAATTAAAAGGTAGAAGGAGAGAGTTCTTACTTGTTTAGCATCTTCTACGATTCAATGACTTCGAAATTAACTCCCAAAATTCCTCTTTGCTCGCTTTCGTCTTCCCTCTCCGACAAAATCACGATCTTTTTGGAGTTCATGCTAAGTCCTTAACGAAAGTAAACTTTCTTCTCTTTTGTCAAGTGTTGAATCTTCCTCTACAATCCTCAAATCAATTCTTTTATCCCTAAGGAGCCTAGGGTTAGGATTTGTCGGTGGAGAAGAGAATGAAAAATCTTTAAATTTCCAATAAGTTTGGTATTTATAGTGACTAAAGTAAAGGTCATTCTCAGATCTGTTTCATATATATATTTTTTAAAAGTCTATGTCCTAGGCTTTGATTTTCACAAATTTATAGTTTATTTTGAATAATTTTTCGATATGAAACTAATGGTGTGATCATATTTTCCAAATTATGACTCTAAAATTTATTTTACCTATTGGATAAAAACTTGGCATGAAATTCAAGGATTTTGCAATTTTTTCGATTGATTTCTATTTAAGACGTGTTTACATGCTAAAGTATGTTTACCGACCCTTTTCAATCTATTGGCGGTGATGGATTTACCCAAATGTTTATAAATCAAAATTCATACTTTTAAATCATTAAATAAATTCAAAATTTATTAAATCAAAACTTACAAATCTTTTCTCGAGGTGCGTACTTTTTTTTTTGTCATTACACTACATAACTCAGGGATTTTTTGATAAGAAACGTAAGATCAAATAATTTAAAAATATTACATTAATAAGTCTAAAGAGCATAATAATTACTTGACAATTAAATCGACCATGTACAATCGAAAGTTGACAAAGAACCGAGACGAGTGGGAATATGTTGAAAGGACAAGTTATATAAGGAGATACAATTTTGGAAAAATAATAGTTCCATTAGATAGATCTCAAAACGAGCTCGGTCAACAAACTAGAAGTTGGATTCCCAGAAACAGTTAACTAGGTTAACTTGGGTCAAGAAATTCATATTATTCCAACCTAGGATGGGTCCCACCTGTAAATTTTACTGCTTAAACAATTGGGACCATGGTTAGCAACTAACCATGGTTAAGTTGCCAAGTCAAGATTCTTTGATTTTGGTCATGAAAACCAAACCACCTTTACCTCCACTTGTCTCTCAGAGGAGTGTCCCATAGACAAATGTTGATATCTCCTCAACCCACGTACACTTGTCATGTGGAGATCCTGCAAAAGTTAACCCATGGTTAATCTAACCATGGTTACTTAACACACCTCACATTATATAAGTCTCATTTGAGACATTTTTACCTTTTTTGTTCTATCAAAAAGATTCAACACCTCCCACCCAAATTTCGTCACAAACTTCATCAATCTTTAACCCTCAAAACCTTCACAAAAACCATTCCAAATAACTTCAAATCCTTAGCTCATTATCTTCACAAATGGTTCAAATTTTAACATTAAAAAAATCAAGCATGATTACAATTTGAACCCACCCTTATAAACATATGGTGTATGAGACATTTTGTTCCTTTTTCTTCTCTAAAAGAATTTCAGCAACATCTTTCCCGAGAAACTCTCCCAAAATGCCACCCATATGGCTTCAAACCTCTCTTCAACCCCCACTTTGTTTAACTCAATGTCTAAGAAATCTAGTTAGATTGGATGGTAAATGGCAAGAATACTTCAAGGTTTGGAGCTCATGGATGAAAGGGAGTCACAAATTGCTCAAGTAGATTTGGAAACCTCTTCGGTATTAGGTTATTTTGTATGTACTTATATGCATAGTAGGAATTGATTTAATAAGTTGTCTTTAAAACCATGATCTTAAATAATATGGTTCAAATACGCATATCATGAGTGTTATTTTCCTATTAAATTCATGAATCATCGATTTTGCATGTTTTATATAATTAATTGTCACCCTTGAAAACAAACCTGAGAAACTTATAAACATATTTATGACGCTCTCGAAACCCTAACACAAAGTCCTATGTCAAATCTTGAAGTACTAGGTGGTGTCTTGAAATTTTGGTGTGGTGCCTCGAAATTTTGGCATAGTTTCCTCTATTTATGTTAGCATTTCAAAGCATTAAATATCTATTTCACCTAATAAATAATATACAATAAATCCTGCATATATTTAAAAAATAGAATAACAGCAGAAACCTATATACATCTAATAACGTACAATAGATCAGAGTGCGGAAGAAGAAATTAATATATAGAATTATACAGAAAGTCTTCACTCTAACAAAAGTCCTAACATTCAACCCAAAATCTATAATACTACATGGTCTAATTGACGTCACTAGGGGATATAATCCCAGTACTTACTAGGTAATGGACTAGTCATCTATCTGACTCACCATATGATCTTTACTCATATTCTATACTTGCCTCGCTAAGTGTCGGATCTGAAATTAAAAAAAATGGAAAAGAAAAGGGTGAGTAACAATAGTTATCCAGTAGGGAAGCTAATAATTTTTGCCAATAACCTCATCCTAGTATGAATGAGAAAGC
Organism: Akebia trifoliata; assembly: GCF_017979445.1. Taxonomy (NCBI): domain Eukaryota; kingdom Viridiplantae; phylum Streptophyta; class Magnoliopsida; order Ranunculales; family Lardizabalaceae; genus Akebia; species Akebia trifoliata. Next base: position 26,174,546 of record NC_141388.1, read on the forward strand.
ATTTTGAATCATTTCAATGCATGCAAAATTTTATAGAATAAACTATGATTAACTAGTACATATAATCAGGGATGAGCAACTAAACATTTTAAAAGATTCATATTTCATCAAACGGCAATACTCACTATAGCATTTCTTTTTATACCATTCTAATTTATAACATTGAAATATTAAACATGTTTTTCATTTTATAATTCAAAATAGAACAACAGATACATAATACACAATGGTGGAGTAATGGAATTAGAGAGTTGGGATTCTATGACTAGATCGTTCCCAGTCGGGACATAATATTCCATAATAAAGTATTAGTTCTTGATTTTGTGGTTGATCGCTATTTACCATACTTTCGGGATCATTTATCCGGCTCAAGCTGACCGTTTGACATGATCATAAGCAATGGATCTCTTTTCTATATGTCAGAACGTTCGACTATTTTAGATTGTTAGTGATCACTGACTAACCATCTTCGTCTATTCCTATCAGGCGTGTATGTGATTCCCATTATACATCCTTATTTGTGTACAGTCTCTTTAAAATACAAGTTCACTGAAAAAGATAGAGAGGAATAAACCAGGATTCTAGTTGTGATTTCACTCTCATATGCGTCTCATACCACATATGAGCTTGGTTGTCCCTATCGTATATCACAGGATAGTATATCACTCCAGATGATATGATAGATTATCCCTTTAGGTATTCACAAGCTCTTTAACAATTCACAAAATAACTATATATAAATATCATTTCTTTTGTTTAAAAACAAATCAAAATTAATATTACAAGTTGAGAATGGATATCTAGTTTTCTACTATGCAATAATGGCCCACTGGCCTAAAATAAATAACAGTACATAGCGCATAATCGTAAATAAACATGCAAGTCACCTTATGACAACAGAAAGTAAATTAACCTTGGATATCCGTTCATCAACCCACACATTGAATTACAATGTAAAATGCAAATATCACTACTCGGGTATGATTATGACATTTTATCATTTCATCTCTTTTTTTTTCTCTTTTTTCGATTCTTGTAGTTTTTAATCTTTCGAACATAATATTCATTTTTCGATATTTATCAACTCGATATGAGTTCATTGAATATTAAAATATTTTTCAAAATTTCAAACTCATTTTTATTAATAAAATTGAAAATTTACAAAACTTGGATCAAACCGGGTTTCGAGTATTGCAAAAGACCCAACTGGCGAAAATAACTCGATGAAATGTCCTACCCACGTATAATTTGTTATAAAGCACAATTAAATCCATCAAACATGAAGATCTTGGCGTGAATTTGAAATAATGAAAAGAATTCTACAATTTTTAAATATTATAAATTTTCGTTAAAATCTCAAAATGCAATTTTCACAATCTACGATTATCAATAAAAATTAAGAGTCCCTACCAATTTTTGTACGATAGGATTGAAAATTGTGTACGAAAATTGAGATGATTGATATGGAAATTGAGGTGGATTTAACGTCAAGGATGTTGATTTTTTAATCGGGCCCGATGGTTTCGAAGATCTCGATGACATCGTCATATTTCTTTTCTAAGGCGGTGGACGTTTTGGGGGTCGAAGTAAATGAAATATAATGTCGAAGGGTCGAAACCCCCTTATGTTTTCGAGGGTTTTTGGATGAAACGGAAAGAAAGAGAAAAGAAAAAGAAAAGGAAATGGCGAGAGTTTATAGAGTTTGACGCTGCAGATGTTTTTCCTTTCTTCATTGGGCATTGACAACGTCTCATTTGTGACATAACGGTGGCTACAAGTCGTTGAAAATCAATATTTAAAAAAAAAAACAAAACCACGTATAATTGCTATTGAAGCATTTTGGGAAGAGAATGAATAGTTAAAAATTTTAAAAATTCTTTTATATAATTTTGCAAGACGAAATCTGTATTTTCGACATTGTTTCATTTGATGATAACTCGACCGTCTAGACTTCAAATGTGACGACTGAATATTCTATTTTCTATAATTATTTTTTGCGGATCTAATGGTATGGTTAGATTCTACAAATTTTATTTCTAACAAAAAATCACTTTTTTGGTCTAGTTGGACTCGAAAATTGACGTTGTTTCCATTTTTTATGATAATTTGACTTTTTGGGCTCTAAAAATGACGAGTAAATACTCCATTTTCTATAATTTTTCCTTATGGATCTAATGGTGTAATCAGATTTTAAAAATTCTTACCCTAACAAAAATTCATTTTTTTAGCTTGGTTCGACTCAAAAATCGAGGATTTTTCAACTTTTTCGTTCGGACTCGCATTTGAGTATGTGTATAGGCTAAATTATGTTTTTCGATTATTTTGAATTCAATGATAAAGTCATATTTCATTAAAAATGATTAGAAAAAAATCTTAAAGTTTTATCTTAAGTCCCACTTTCATAATTTTCTCAAAATTCTATTATTTGTTTAATCAAGATACGAATAAAAAATTTGGGATTTTACAATATTTAAACTAGAGTAAATCGAACTGAGGCATAAACAATAAAACTACTAATGTTTGTGACCATGCAATGGGAGTCACGATGGAAAGCTTGGGGTATAACAATCCACCGTAGGCAAAATTAAAAATACCGGGCTTCATACCATGTCTAGTTCTAGAGGGGGATAATAAGATAATTAAAATTTCTTTCAATTTATCCAAGTTTAAGTCATTCACCTAACCTCGATTTTGTACACATGTCTCTAATTTCCATTTAATGAAAATACATTTAAAATAAAAACATTCATTTCTTCATGTCATTCAATGATCCATTCATATAAGATTTACCTATTCGACATACATGGCATCTCATGAAATTCAAGGCATTTAAGTGTAAATTGCAAAATCATAAACCATGCATTAGACATAAGACTATAATAGTTCGGCAATGTGCCTACATCCATTCTCACGGCTTATCTTTACTTTGCAATGCAATTGAGGTTTACTTAAATTCTAAACATTCATGGCATGTCATACATAGCATAATATCCATTCATCTAAGTATAAATTGATAGAGGCATTTTTATAAACACGAGACAAGCAATTTTATAGTGGTTCGGTGACATGCCTACATCCACTCCCAATTTTACCTTCGCAAACGTCTTGGTATTCATTAATCAATGAGGTTTACGGTTCACCTCAAACTATACATAGAATTTTTATATCTGGGCTAAATTTTAAAACCTTAAGGTAGACATAAACGCATCCTCTCGAAATGTTTGGAGTTTTGTACCTTAAAAACTCACGAACCTTTATCCTTGTCAAAAATCCTTGATTATAACAAGAGCTTGATTTTTGAGGGTTAAACCAAGTAACCATACACAAGGTTTTGAAAATACAAAATAAAATAAGCAAAGACTTACTCAACACTTTAAGGTTTGCCAATGATGATAATGAGTTCTTCGAGTCCTTGAGTTTAGAAGTACATCTTGACGGTTGTATTTTCCAATCAAGCTTTCGAGTTCATCAGGGTCCTTGTGATTACTCTTTCCATCCTCTCTTTTCTCTCCTTGCTCCATGAATATATCAATGTGGGTGCAAAGTGAGGTTTGACGATTAGAATGGGATCAAATGAGAACTCTAGGAAGGTTGAAGGGTTTTACTTAAGTTAAACTCTCATGAGAGTAGAGAAGGCTTTCTAAGTATGGAGAGGGGAAAGCTAAACGTCTCTAGGGTTTAATCCCACACACAAATGAACTCAAGAGATGAGTTTTAAAAGAATTTGGCAAACAAAAATTACCTACTAATGGCGTCGGGTAAATTCTCGGGGGCGTCGAAAGCTTTAACGGTCATATTTTCGGATTTTCAAACAATTGGAGTGACCCATCCGACGGCCTTGGTGAACAGCCCGATAGTCCTAGTGAAATATGAAGCTTGTTGCTAGGGGCCCTAGTCATTTTACTTGTTGGCATTGGGTAAATTATCGAAATGCCCTTTTAGACCATTTTGTCCATATCTTGCTCTCGGAAGCTCCGATGAACAAATCATTTGGGGATTTTGTAGATCTTACTAAACACAAGGTCCTCAAAGTTTAACTATGGGAAGGGACATGTCCTAAGTGGGTAAAATTAATAAAATACCCTTTGTAGACACCCTATTTTTGCACTCTCCTGATTAATCAACTCATCAACCCGATTGCGACGGTTCCTAATGATAGATGAATATTTCAATGTTTTTTATTTTGTTGTTAGATATGTTTTAGAAATTCGGATGAGGTATCTCAAGCAAACAAAACTTTAGAAACCATGCTACGCTAGGAAAATATGCCCCAAAAACATAGAGATCATCATTTTCAGACAAAAAGAAGTTTTACGATAAAAAAAATTATTAAAAAATGATCAAATTACCAAAAGACCCCTAACATCAAAATATCCTTAAAGCCCACATTACGCTTAGGAAAATCCTTTCGAACACATAAAATAACAAATTGAAATCAAATGAACCATTTCGCCAATTTTTATTAAATTCGACAAAATTATAAAATGCCCCTCATAGGGTTCACAATCATTTCATACAAAAAAATTCATAAATGGCACAAATCGATAATCTCATCGAATTCCTTACGAAAAACCGATTCCAAAACATTCCAAAACATCGAAAAACGATTTCTCAAAACAAAAGTTCTTTTAAGGGGCAAAACGATAATTTTCAATTTTAAAAGTTTTAAATTTCGAAATTAATAACTAAAAAATTAATTAACATAAAATGAAATATTAACAAAATTAATTTAAAAATCTGAACTAAAAAGTTAATCAATTAAGCTTTCAGGGATGGTTGCTCACCTATTTATGTGGAGCCCCTTGATATTTATTAAAAGACCCTTCCATCTGGAGGTCCAAATAATTAAAGATATAATTAGGGGGTTCTCCATAAAACTTAAAAATATATTCTTTCATTGTAAGCAAGATTAAAAAACCTAATTTAAAAGATCAAGTTAATCACATAAGACTTAAGTCAAAACCATAATTCACTTTATCTAAAACAAATCTAATTAAACACCAACTTTTCCAAAAACATCTATAAATAGGAGCCTCCACAATCCAATCTCGCAGGTCAAAATAAATCATAGGAAAAGTAGGTTAAAAACTCTCCCTAGCCTCCTCCAAACCCTAATTTTGGAGTCCTAACCCCCTACTTATCATCCATACCTTAGTTTTTTTCTTAAAAAACTCTCGAAAACCTTCCTAAAACATCTAAAAATCCTTCAGAAAATATAGAAAACACTCAAATCTAAAAGAAAGATACTTCAACTTGAAGATCAGAAACATATCCAATAATGGAGGAATAGTAAGGAAACTTATACAAGGACACTCTCTGCCAATACCAAGGGAACCGTCGTAATCCGCTTGATAATTATTTTTATTATTATTTTTAGGTCTATTTTGCAATGTAGTGTTATTTAGGAAAAATAGAGACTGGCATTTGCTAGGTGGGGTTGATGCTTAACACCTTCCAACCCCGTAACCTGATCCCGAACCTATTCTCTGTGTAGATCAATATCTTATCTATTGTAGAGTCAATATTATGTTCCTACACCATAATAACTAGGTGGCGACTCCCAGACACTCAAAAATCAAAAGCGGATCCGCACACCCCGCGTGTTGAGGGCACTTTCAGTGGCGACTCCACTGGGAAATTTTGAGGACCAAACTTGAAAGATCCCAAATATTGATACATTGCTAAATAGATTTTTTTTTTATTTTTTTATTATTATTATTTTTTATCTGTTTATCTTATTCATTTATTTTTTGGGTTGTATTATCTTCTCTTGGCATTATTTGGATTTATTTTGGGTATGTTATTTTGGAGTAGCACTTTCTATGATTCAATCTAGGGTCATTTGGGATGATCCTAAACAATGAAATATTCAAATTGACATACGAATTGAGGATGGGATGATGCTGAATTGGCTATAAAAGTTTGAAAATCATATTCTTGGATGTTTTTTTTTTTGTGGTCCCAATTAAAGGTTGATTTGGGAGACTCCCAAATAATCTAATGGTTCAAAGGAAAATAATGAGGTAAAATGGAATGAAGGTTGTTGGATCATAAAGATTTTTTTTTAAGTAAAAAATTTATTTATTTATTTATATTTATTTATATTTTTAATTTTTTTTACTTATTTAATTTTTTTTAAGGTACATGCGTTGAACTTTGATAGTAATTTTTTAAAAAAAAATAAAAAAAACGTTAAAAGAATTTTTTTTTTATTTTTCTCTTTGTTTCAAAATTTTTTATTTTAAATAATATTTGATTTTTCTCTTAAAAAAAGGAACATTTTTTTAAACTAAATTAAGTTTTTCTTTATTTCTTAAATTTTTTTTTTTTTTTAAAACAGAATTCAATTTTTCTGAATGTTGTTTTTGCTGTTGTGTGTTGTTGTTACTATTGTATTATTGCTGTTGTGTGTTGCTGACAGCAACATATAAAAAAAAAGCTCTTTAAAATTTTTTTTTTAAAATCAATTTCTTCAAATAAGAGAGAAGTCTTTTGGTGTTGCTCGGCAAAATAAAAATTAAATTATTTTCTTAAAATAAATAATAAAAAATAAATTTTTTTAAAGAATGATCATAATTTATTATCTTGACAATTATCATTATATTCTTAACTTAATATATTCTTTGAAATCTCAACTTGTTTAAGATTTCCCAAAATGATATTGATTGGACCATAAAGATAAAACAAAAAAAATTGTTTTGATTCATTGTATGTTGGTTTCAATGTTAAATCTGATTGAATATTCTGTAATTGCCCATTTAATATGTCATGATATGATACATCTCTATGATGTGCATGCTTTGATCTTGAATTGAATATTATGGATGTTGTTTGTATTTTGTTTAATATTTTAAAATCATATTATGATAATTTGATATGGCCCACGGGACCATTTATCTTAAAAATGCCCCGGGCACACCCCACCCTGATTACACACACTACTACACGTTTATTTTATTGCATTACACGCTTGCATGTCCATTATAGCCAACGTGGCACTAGTGCGTGGCCCGGTCTCTTCGGAGATGCGACGTCATCCATTAAAATCACAACTCCAGTCACGTACCTTAGGGTATATAAAACTGGGACATTAGTACTGTTTGATCAGGTGACTCAAAAAGGTATATCGATGCACCTAGGTTAGAGCGACCTGAGCCTTTGACCTATTGTAAGTCGCATAGTCACATGTCCCGATTGCCAACGTAGTACTAGTACGTGGTCGATCCCCTCGCGGGATGCTAAACCATTTATGAAAATTACAACCCTAGGCTCGTACCTATATGGTGCCTCAAAAGTAATCTAAGTTCACCAATTGCACTTATTGATCAAAATCAATGCCTAAACGAGATCCTGCCCTGATGAACTACGGTACTAAGGGGATAAAGTACATCTATCATAGAAGAAAGGTGATTTAAGAGTGCATTTGCTCAAGCATTGCGTGTCACCTCTCCGCTATGGATTAAAATTGTTGTTTTTGACTTCAGAGAAGTGGGTTTGAGTTTTAGATTATCACCTATACGGTATATCAAACCAAGTCACCACGTACTGTCTGATTGAGTACGTTCGAGAGGTATATAACACTTAGGAAAGGGTGACCAGATAAATTGTATTGCACGTAGTAAACCTAGACTTTAAGAGCTTTCCTATAGGTCACGATCCGAATTAACTATGGGTATTTCCGAGTTGCTTTATTCAATCCAACCAACAAGTAAGTGGGCGGACCGATCCAGACCGTTCAAACTAAACCCGTAATATCGATCCGACTCAATCTACAAAATTGACTAATCAATTTGAATCAATTAAATCAATTGGCCCAATCAACAAATGGATCAAACTGATCAACATCAAATCAGTTGAACCAATTGGTTTTACTTTCAAAGATTCAAACTATTTTATACAAAAAAGATTCGATCTTAAGGTCAAATTATTTTGTCTGATCAAAGGTTCTATCCTTATTAGAGGTAGACCCGTGCCTAACATTTCTCACCCTTATGGATATTATAGACTTATAGTGCATTTGGATTCAATATTTCCCACCGGACTTATGTGGTTAATAGTTAAATCTTTAGAATCGAAGGTTAATCTTAGGTGCTCCTAAACGTTTTAAACCGTCATCTGTGCTACTTCGAGACCGTCAAAAGAGTTGTCTAGCCAAAGTACCAATCTCAAGTCCAAGTAGTCTACCCTTGCACCATAGTATTATGTCCATCCACCAAGAAGAACCTCCCTATTTTATAGATAAACTGTCCTTGAGTTGTCATTTAGTTTCAATTCAATTTTTGTCAGTCTTTAAATTTAGTTGGTCGTTTCAGTTATGTTAGTTTTTCTTTAATTTTTGAGTTTTAGTCGAGTTTGTTAGTCTATTTTTTTAATTCCAATAAATAAAGAAGCTTTCGATTATCATGTGTGTAATAATGATGTGAACATAAAATTTGACCTGAGGAATGACTCAAGGCTCACTAATCAAGCTTAATAAATATTGAAATTAAAGAGTACACTCAAAAAAGTGCAAATGGGTATTACATTATTCTCAGGGGAACATGAGAAAATAATAAATTTACTTGAGAAATTCAATAACGTTCATATATGGTCTCATGAGGATATAAAGTCAAGGGTGAACTTCACAATAAAAAATTATCGGTCAAGAATGATGTAGTTGAAACCATCAACAAAGGTGCAAAGATCCGCAAGAAGAGATCCATCACATTTTTCATTGGAGAAAGGAAAGTTCTCATTTACAAAAGAATATGAGATTTTCTTCAAAGTTTGAAAAGGGTTGAACAAGTCGATGTTAAATACAAAGAATTCAATCACACTCAATTTCGTAGAAGAAGACTGGAGAGTATTCATTCTAAAAAGAGACCTTACTTGACAAAGCAATCTAGATACTAAATTTCCGAAACTTTGACCAAATCAAATAGTATTTCTTCAAAGGAGGCCTTCTTTGATTGAACAATTTTCCTATCTTACCAAGAAAATGATAACCTTCTCTAACCTTTTTACAGCCTTTAAAGAATTAATAGCCTTTTCTTTCTAAACCACACCAACCTACCTCGGGAGAAAAGTTTAAGTATGAATTATGTTTGGCCTCATCCAAAAAGCAAAAAAAAAATATTTGGGGTACATAGGCAACCTGAGAAGTTACTCAAGGCTCGGTCACAAAAAAAAAATGTATTCTCTTAAGAAAAATGTCATCTAAAAAGAAAATCCCCTATTGAAGGTTCAAAAGAAAAAAATGCTAAAATAGGGGCATTAGAAAAAAGAAAAGAATGCCAAATTAGAGGCATTTAGAAAAAAGAAGAATCAAAATAATTGACAGAAAAGAGAGAATATCAGATTAGGGGCATTTTGGGAAGTTGAACTTTATATATTTTCTTTCTAAACCATGTCCTAAGTCCACCTATTAAGTCTTCTTGAATGCTAATTGACTCGGTTAAGGTCCAAGGAACCAAGAAGTTGTTGAGTTGAATATTCAAGATCATCAAGAAGAAAAAAAAAACCCACTAAGTTGAAAACCCAAAGGGCAACTTCGGTAAAAGTTAAGGCATAACCATAAAAAAAGGCCTGCTAGGTTGAAAACTTGAAAAAGTGACCTAGGCAAAAATCAAGGCATCATCAAAAGAAGGAAAACAAAGTCCGCTAGATTAAAAATCTGAAGAGGCGATCTAGGTAAAAATTAAGACATCAACAAATGGGAGGAAATGTCCCATCAAGAAGAAAAATTCATAAAGAAGTTTGCTAGAGGATGTAGAAAATTATTCAAGTCACAACATTCATTTTCAGCTGAAAGTTCACATCTAATGAAGATAGTGTTGAAGTCGAAGAAACTCAGAAGTCATCTTGAACATTGTAGGTGTAGACACCCCATTTTTGCACTCGCCTGATTAATCAACTCGTCAATCCGATTGCAATGATTCCCAATGATGGATGTGTATTCCGTTGCTTTATTTTGTTACCAGATGTGTTTCAGAAATCCGGATGAGGTATCTCGAATTGACAAAACCTTAGAAACCACGCTACGCTAGGAAAATACGACCCCAGAAAAATAGAAATCATCATCTTGCAGATCAAAAAGAAACTTCACGATAAAAATCACTAAAAAATTACCAAATTACCAAAATACCCCTAACCTCAAAACAACCCTAGAGCCTACATTACGCTTAGGAAAACTCTCTCGAACACATAAAATAACAAATCGAAACCAAATAAATCATTTCACCAATTTTAAAAGAATTCGACAAAATTACGAAAATGCCCCTCATAAAGTTCACAACCATTTCACACAAAAAACTTCATAAATGACACAAAATAATATTTCCATTAAATTCCTTACGAAAAATTGATTCTAAAACATCCTAGAACATTAAAAACCGACTTAAAACGTGAAAAGTCCTCTCCGGGGGCAAAACGTTAATTTCACAATTTTCATAATTAAAAAATTTGAAATTAATAAATAAAACATTAAATAATTAAAGTGAAACATTAATGAAATTAATTTAAAATTTTGAACCTAAAAAATCGATCAATCGGACTTTCGGGTAAAATTGTTGAGGGTTCGTGGGATATTTCTTTAAGGACCCCTCCATTTGGGGGTCCAAAGAATTAAAGATATTTTAGAGGGGGGTTCTCCAAAAATTAAAAGTAAATCAAGCAAAACTGAAGTCAAGGTATTAAAGTCAATCAAGTGAGACTGAAGTCAAAATTAAAGTCAATTAAGCAAGACTAAAGTCAAGATATTAAAAGTCAATCAATTAAGACTAAAGTCAAAACATTAAAAGTTAATCAAATAAGACCAAAAGTCATAATAGAATTATAATTGATTAATAACTCTATCTAATAGAGTTGTAACTTAAAAACAATTATACCTAAAACAACTCTAATTAAAACACAATTCTACCTAAAATAAGTCTAACTAAAACACAACTCTAATTAAAAGATCTCTAATTAAACACTAACTCTATCCAAATCAACCCCCTAAAAACATCTATAAATAGAGGTGCTCACACCCTATTTTCGTATCAAATCATAAACCCTAAGAGAAGTAGGTCTAGAAGCTCCCCTAGCCCCCCATAAACCCTAGTTTTGGAGTCCCAACTCCTTACCTAACATCCCTCCTTCAATTTTAGTCTAGAAAACACCTAAAATCCCTCCAAAAACACTCCCAAATCCGCAACAAACTTGAAGAGTTCAAATCCAAAAACAAGGAGATACCTTGATCTAGGAGATCCGAAGTCCAATCCGGAGACAGAACGAAGCAAGGGAGTACAGTACAAGGAGCTCTTTTTGTCAGATCTGAGGGAACAAAATCCTTGCTATTGGAAAGGTATGTAATTTTTTTATTTTTATCTAGGTTTTTAGCAATGTGATATATTTGGAAAGTTAGTAGAGACCGGCTTTGGCCGGGCGGGGTTGGTGCCTAATACCTTCCAACCCCGTAACATGATCCCTGAATTCAGAAATTTTGTGGTGGATTAGTTCTTTTTATCCATGTTAGAGTCAGTTTGGTTCCTAGACCACAATAACTAGGTGGCGACTCCCAAACCTCAAGAGTCAAAAGCGGATCCGCGCACCCCGCGGATCGAGGGCACTTTCAGTAGGATATTTAAGAGTATGTTTACTTGTTCAAGTGTTCGCCAAAGAAAAATGTAAAATCATTTAGCACTTTGAAAAGAAAGATCTTCTATTCTAATAATCATCAAGATTTTAAGTTCAGCTTAAGCATTTCTCAAAAGAAATTGATCAAATTCCTTATTGCACATATGATAATCTTAAGAGTCTTGAATTTAATGGAATGTTGATTCTTCTGTCTGTCATATATCAGAGTCCATAGTTGCTCGTTCATATTTTTTGAGTGTAATCCAGTCCATCAGTTTCGTAGTCAAGTTTCAGTTAAAGCCAACTTTGAAGCTAGAGGCATTTTTTAAAGTCATTATGATTTCAAAGTTTTGTTCTTAATTATATGATTAAAAAGAAAATCTTATTCAAAAATCTAAAATACTGACGAAACCCAGTGATAATTATGAATCCAGATGCATAATAAGCCAATAAAAGTTCGATCTTTCAAACTTTGAATTCGATAATATCAAGTCTTTAACTAATTCAAGACCGGGAAGAGTAGCTCAAATAAGTTCGAGTCCGAGAAACGAGACTCCAACTTTTGGAATCATAGAATGAGTAGGTTATTTGAAGTGCTTACAAACCTAAGTTCGAGTCCGAGAAACGAGACTCCCAACTTTTTGAATCATATAATGAGTAGGTTTTTTGAAGTGCCTACAAACCTAAGTTCGAGTCCGAGAAATGAGACTCTAACCTTTTGAATCATAAAATAAATTGACAGGATTGTTTAAGTTTCTGTAAACCTTAGCTAGAGTTCGATGAACGAGACTCAAATTTTTTCGGACTCTACAAAATTTTTGATGGGATTTAATGAAGTTTCTACATCACCTATCTTGTTATTCAAATTTAACATAATTCAATATTGTGTGATTGTCTTCATTGCGTATGTGCATTTCAATTTGAATCATCATTGTCAGTAAGAGGAGATCTCTAGGACTTGACATTCTTTTTTAATCGAGGAGAGTTTATTCTTAATGATCCGATAGAATACTCAGTAAGCATCACACCTTTGCACACACCTACACTTTTTGCATTAGTCAAGGAGATATTTTCAAAATTCAAGGATCTGACATCGTTAGTGAGAGTTCAGGCTCGAAGACCTGACAAACTTTTAGTTCGAGGAGAGTTTTACCCTCAAGGATCCGAACGTCCTGACAAATTGCTAAATCAGACTGCAAAATGAACTGTCACTAGCTTTGGCATTCAGATATCGCACTATTTACCGAAATAGATTTGCTATCTAGTTTATTTCAACCCTCTGCCAAAGAGGGGCATCTGTAGACATCCTATTTTTGCACTCGCCTGATTAATCAACTCGTCAACCTGATTGCGACGATTCCCAATGATGGATGAATATTTCAATTTTTTTTTGTTAGATGTGTTTTAAAAATTCGGATGAGGTATCTCAAGCAAACAAAACTTTAGAAACCACACTACGCTTAGAAAATATGCCTAAAAAACATAGAGATCATCATTTTCAGACAAAAAAAAGCTTTACGATAAAAATCTTTAAAAAATGATAAAATTACCAAAATACCCATAACATAAACATCCTTAGAGCCCACATTACGCTTAGGAAAACCCTTTCGAACACATAAAACAACAAATTGAAATCAAATAAATCAATCCGTCAATTTTCACTAAATTTGATAAAATTACAAAAATACCCCTCATAGGGTTCACAATCATTTTGTACCAAAAAAATTCATAAATGACACAAATCGATAATCCCATTGAATTCCTTACAAAAAATTGATTCCAAAACATTCCAAAACATCAAAAAACGACTTCTCAACACAAAAGTTATCTTCAAGGGCAAAACGGTAATTTTTCAATTTTAAAAGTTATAAATTTCAAAATTAATAAATAAAATATTAATTAACGTAAAGTGAAACTTTAACAAAATTAATTTATAAAGAGCAAGAAAATTAATCAATCAAGCCTTAAGGTAAAATTGTTGATGGTTGCTTATTTCAGTAGAGTCCCCTGATATTTATTAAAAGACCCTTCCATCTATGGGTCCAAATAATTAAAGATATAATTAGAGGGTTCTCCACAAAACTTAAAAATATATTCTTTCATTGTATGCAAGATTAAAAAACTTAATTTAAAAGACTAAGTCAATCGCATAAGACTTAAGTCAAAACCCTAATTAAAATCCTAATATAAATAAACCTAGTCAATCAAATAAGACTTAAGTCAAAATCCTAATTTATCTTATCTAAAACAAACCTAATTAAACATCAACTCTTCCAAAAAAATCTATAAATAGGAGCTTCCACAACCTAATCTCGCAGGTCAAAATAAATCCTAGGAAAAGTAGGTTAAAAAGTCTCCTTAGTCTCCCCCAAACCTTAATTTTGGAGCCCTAACCCCCTACCTATCATCCAAACCTTAGTTTTTACTCAAAAACTCCCGAAAACCTTCCTAAAACATCTAGAAATCCTCTAGAAAACATAGAAAATACTCAGATCTAAAAGAAAGATACTTCAACTTGGAGATCAAAAACAGATCTAATGATGGAGGAATAGCATGAAAACTCATATAAGGACACTCTTTGCCAGTACTGAGGGAGCCATCGTAATCCGCTAGGTAATTATTTTTATTATTATTTTTAAATCTATTTTGCAATGTAGTGTTATTTGGAAAAGTAGAGACCGGCGTTTGCTGGGCGAGGTTAGTGCCTAACACCTTCTAACCCCGTAACTTGATCCCCGGACCTATTCTCTATGTAGATTAGTATCTTATCTATTGTAGAGTCAATATTATGTTCCTAGACCATAATAACTAGGTTGCGACTCACAGGCACTCAAAAATCAAAAGTGGATCCGCACACCCCGTGGATCAAGAGTGTTTTCACCTTTTTAGTCATTTCAAGCCAAATTGAACTCTCGTGAAGTTTGGTGATTAAACGATTCGGGGATTTAGTAGATCTTACCTATTTAAAATCCCAAACACTCACCAAGGGTGGGTGATGTTCTAGGGGTGTTAAAATTACCAAACTACCATTTATAACCATTTAGGACTCCCAAAATCTCCGATGAATGAATGGGTAGAGGTATAAGATTTCTTTATCAACATGAACCAACTTAACAATCATCTAGGCATTATAAAATAGTCAAGGTGGTCTCATTACCTTTTAGGTTTTATGCACACACATTATGAGCATTTTGTCGATGTGTTTGAGGTTGAGCGATTTTATCGAGGTTTGTACATGTCTTGTAAACCATTCCGACACACAACTTAAGTCTCTGGATTGAGAAAATGTGAAATTAATAATCTCCTCATTTATCTGTGGACACGTGATCTATTCAATTTTGAATATATCAACCACTTTGGGGGGGTTTGGAGTCACCACCATTCATATTTTGAAAAAGGGTGTGAATGGTCACCCGAAGTCGCATTTTTCGAAAACTATATCATTTTGATATTTGATGACTCTCGTACGGATAAGGAACACTTGGTCCAACTTTTGATTCAAGGTAAGAGGGTCCATTTTATGGAGTAGGGAAGGTGTTAGGCACCCTACTCCATTCACCGTTGGTGGTAACCTCGAACTCGGTCCATTTTTGAAAATAAAAATAAAATAGAAAGGAATTAGAAAATCCGATATGTGCCCTCAAGTATGAGGGACTTTAATATTGATTGAAACCATTGAGGGTACCCTTATTAAAAAAAGGGGCCCTTTGATGGTTCAAGCCATTGGTGGTATGTGTTGTAAGTGTAGAGAGGGGGAGAAGTAGAAGAGAGAAGTGGGGAGGAGAGAATGGGGTGATCGTTGTCCAAACCCACCTTGAACTTGATTTAATCTTCTTTATCCTCCCAAAATATGAGTCTTCTTTTCTTGATCTTGATTATGATAATGAGTTAGACTTTTGATAGTTGAGGGTTGAGTTGATAAGTTGGGAGAATTGAGGGTTGAGTATGATAATGAGAGAAAGTTGAGAGTTAAGAGTTGAGATTAGAGGGTTGAGATTAGAAGGTTGAGTATAATAGTGAGAGAGAGTTGAGAGTTGAAATTAGAGGGTTGAGTATGATAGTGAGAGAGAAGGATTTTTTTCTTATGAGAGTTGAGGGTTTTTCTCAAATTTTCATTAGGTAGTGAAAATTGAGAATGAAGGAGGTTTTATAGAGTTTGGGAGTTATTTTTAGGGGTAAGATGGGGTGAAATATTGGGAGAGTAGAGAATGGCATGAGCTTTGAAGGTGGGAGGGTATGAAATTTGGAGTTAGGGTGAGGGTAGTTGTGTAATGAAGGTAAATGGGTGATTTTTGATCCAAATGGTTTGGATCTTAACCAATCCATTTAAGTGGAGTGTTTGGTGAGGTGAGGTGATGGGTGTTTAAGAGGGTGATTGTGATTGAGTGGTGTTTGATTTAAGAGAATAGAGGGTGTAAGAGGGTGGTTGAAAGGGTGAGGGAGATGGTGACATGTGGTAAGATGTGTGGAGATTAGGGGTTTAATGGGAGAGAATGAATGTTTGATTTGAGAGGAGGGGTGTAAGTTTAGGTTGTAGATATAAGTTTGTAGGTAATGATAAGGGTTGATTAGGGGAAGGTGATGGTTGGTTAGTAGGGAGTGATGATAGTAGGTTAGGGGGGTGTGGGTTGATGTGATTTTTTAGAGAAAAAGTAATGGAGTAGTTAATTTTTTAGAGAAAGGAGATAGGAGTTTGTGGTTTGATGAGGGATGTGAGATAGGGTGATGACATGTGTCATTTTTGATGAAAAAGTGATGATTGGTTTGATGTGGGTAGTGGTTTGTAGGTTAGGGTTAATGGGTTGGATATGGATAAGGGCTTAGGGGTATTGGGCTTGGGTTTTAGGAAGGGTTTCGGATTTTAGGAATTGGTTGGAGCCATTTTGGATTAGGTTTTCAAGGGTGGGTATGTTTTAGGTGATGTGGGATTAAACTTAGATTAGAGGTTAAGGTGAAAAACGAATTTTATGTGTGTTGAGGGTTCGTGGGCTTTAGGTGGGCTTCGGATAATTTGATTCTAGAGCGGAGCGGTGAAGGTTGTGGAGAGTGGTGGGTATCCCAAGTCTCATTTTGCTTTTATTTATTTTTTAGGGATTTTAAGAATCCTCGATTTGATGAAAATGCCACATGTTGGTGAATTGGGCTTTTTAGGCCCGTTGGCGAGTTTATTGAGAATCGGGTGTTTTTCGGGTTCAATAGTGGAACGGTGAAGGTGAGAAGGTAGTGGGTATCCCAATTCTTTTTAGTGGGCCCATTACACCCTTAGGGGGTCTTAGGAACATCGGTTCGATCAAAATATCATTTTTTTAATGATTTGGGCCTTTGAGGTCTGTTGGCAAATTTTGTTGAAAGATTGTTGTTTTTGGGCCCTTTCGAGTGAGGACCCGTTCAAATTGGGGTGTCTACAATCATTTACTAGACGAAACCTAATCTAGACCAAATAAACTGGGAAACATTTTTAGAATGACCAACATACTTACCCCCCATTAGAATCTTACAAAAGTGTTTAAAAATAAAAACCTAAGGGTGTGTTTGGATACCAGGAGCAGAACTACTGTTCCAAAGAGCAGGAGCTGGAGTACTCTGTGGAGGAGCTGGAAAAGTAATTCTGTGCAGAAAGGGCATTTGGCAATCAACTCTGTGAAGTACTGGGATAAGTACTTTTGTGCTGGAAATCTGTTTGGGAACCATACTGACTTCTCATGACTTTTAGAAAAAAGACCAGAATACCCTTATATTATACTAGTTACTGTTTTTTGTTTTTTAGTATCATAATATGCCTTCAAACTATATTGTTTTTGACATTTTAATTATAAATATTAATATAATATAATATAATAAATATTAATATAATATAATATAATATTTTAAATATTAAATATTAATATAATGTGTTTAAAACGGGGGTATTTTCTTAGAAAATTAATAAATAGGGGTATTTCGGTAAAGTTAGGGGTATTTCGTAGAAAATTAATAAAGTTAGGGGTATTTCGGTAAAATGAACCGTTAGAATATTACTCCCCG
Organism: Akebia trifoliata; assembly: GCF_017979445.1. Taxonomy (NCBI): domain Eukaryota; kingdom Viridiplantae; phylum Streptophyta; class Magnoliopsida; order Ranunculales; family Lardizabalaceae; genus Akebia; species Akebia trifoliata. Next base: position 26,192,165 of record NC_141388.1, read on the forward strand.
CAAGATGCGAAATTGAGAAGTAGGGTTTAGCGACTTTTTCATAAAGAGCAATTTTTTGTTCTTGCGTGGAGTAATTCTTCGAAAGAGTTGTTTATCTAAATTATCCAAACGACTTCTAACTCCCCGCAAGAGTCAGAAGTAGCCAAGGAGTCCTATCCAAATGCCATCTAAGATTCTAACTATTTAATTCCCCCTTAGGTATTGCTTCCCTTGCTCCCCCTAAATGGTTTACCTGTAAGATTCAATTGGGACAATACACGTGGGTGGAAACTATATTTTCCCCCTTATTGTCAATATTTGACAAAGGGCATAATGAACCTAATGTCGATACAATATATATCAATAAGCATAAGGAAAAATATAAGCATACAAGCAATACATATGACTATCTGAGCAATATGCATAGCGAAAGCAAAATTGAGACATGCAAAAAATAATAGAACTATAAAATATAAGCATGACATAATAAACGACACATAAATATATTACTCAATGACTCATGGTCAAAATGAGCTCAAAATGACCCATAGTGTAGCACGCAAATGTGTGCAACATATTATGCCAATATACGCTCAAATGCACACACGTCAATTGTAAAATATATAACTATAGTTAACAACTGTATGAAAAATAAATGTCAAAAATATTTTACTATTGAAACATTGGCACAACATGCTGACAAGCTAGTAAAGATATACAAATAAAAACTTTAAAATTTAAACTCTAAAAGTAAAGATTATTCACGCAATGGAGCTTTACAACACATGAATTGTGCCACGTGACCACGTTTGACCATTATGCTCACCAAATGATTTAAATATGAGAAATATATGAAGAAGAATAAAGTTTAGGAGTTCGAGAGTAGAACAAAACACATGAGATAGAAAAAGAAATATATATTTTCATGTGTTTGCTACTAGGGCCGTCGGTGGTCGTTGGTTGGAGGCACAGTTCTACTGGGTAAAAAAATATTTTGGCAATTTTTTTTTTATCTTTTTAAATTTTTTTAATGGTTTACATATTTTGGAGATGTCAAAAATAATTTTTTTCACCCTAACTCTCTCTCTCAAGAAGTCTTGAAAGTTTTTTAAAGATCGTGTCAATTTGTAGAATTTTTTAGAATCCAAGAGAGATAAAATGCGCTAAAAATGAGCAAAGAATTTCGAGTGAACCTTATGATGGAACTTAGACGGGGTCCATGAGCCCAAATATACTAATAAAATAAAGTTCCATGGTTCAAGTTTCAGTGAAGTTGGCCACAAAAACCAAAAGTGACATGAAAAATTTTCTTATAGGGAATTTTTCTTCAAAAGATGTTATAACCTCAAGTTTGACTTTAAAGCTATTGAATGAGTCTTATTATACAAAATTTGCTAGTATTGACTAAAACTTGGTAGACGAACGAAATTTCGTGGTACACATGAGCATCCCACCAATTTGTGACAAAGAGCACAGAGACTTCAAAATTTTCAAATATACCAATAAAAACAACAACAAAGGTTTTCACACAAGATGTGCAAATTTGATGTAAAAATTGAAAGTAAAAAAATTATTCAACGTGTGTACATTTACTTGGGTAATTTATTGATGGGAAGTAGTGAGGCACCATCATCCATAAGTGGACTCATTTTAAGAATAGTATGAGGATAAAAGTATCCAAATTTATTAATAAAATCAAGTTCTTGAAATAAGATGGACTTTTGGATGACATGACCATACTGACTCCAACAACGTTAAAGTTTCTGGAAAGAAAAATTCCTAGAAATGAGGTCTTAACCTCAAACTTTACTAAAAAGCACAAGATAATGAATCAAAAACTCAAATTTACCAATTAAGACCAATTTGTGAGTTTTTGGACTCAAGATTTGACTAGGGGGATGATCATTAATAATTGGTGGGTTTTTTGACATGAAAGATGGGGATGGATGATGAGGAAGGGTAGGAAATACTTCCTCTTCAATGTCGTCGAATCAGTTAAATTTATGTCCTTCGTTAGTTAATCATCAAGCATAATAAACCTTTGAATAGAGTAGGTTCTCTAATTGATGACTCGAAAACGGTGACTATGAATATACCAACATATAATCCCACCATTTCTCAAGTCAACCTTTCCCAATTTTCCTAGTCTCTTAGGAGTATAACATTTTTTCTCAAAGACCTTGAAATACATAATATTGGGAGATGAGTTGTTCTACAAATCAAAGGTTGCCGATCCGTCCTACTCTAAGATATACACAAGAATAAGGTATCAGGCAATATCTACAACCATAGCTCAAATTTTACTATGTAACACAACTAGTCATTTCCTGTAGAATAGAGTAGATCATCTCAACAACTCCATAATTTTAAGGGATTTTTAGAGCTGAAACTTTATGTCGGATCCTATGATTAACATAGAATTCAGTAAATTGATTATTTTCAAACTCTCTAATGTCGTCGTTGTCATCTCATTAAAAATTAATATTTTTATACTCTCTTTAGCTTGTAGGTAAGTAAGGATTAAACCCATTAAAGGGGGGATGTTACCAAGTTAGCAAAAATGAAGTTAATCTAAGTTACAAATTTAAAACCTACTTTCATGTTTTTGTGAAAAAAATAGAGAGTAAATGTTGATGGAAAATAAAACAATAGAAATAAAATTTATACTAAGAAAATAAAAAAAATAAAGCCATTAGTAATTAGAGTATCCTATGATTAACAAATAAAACTATATTTAAATCTATCATTCTTTGCATTCAACCTCAAGGGCTTGGTGTGAGCTTCTTTGGTTGGAAGATATGGCTTGAAGCTTGAAATAAAATTATAGTTAGGACTCCTTCACTCACTAATGTGTGAAGTCCTCAGCACCAATTATCTAAATTAAGCATGTTCTATTTTGATCTTATCTAAATTAAACATATGAGGTGTAGAGATTCATTTAAAGCTTTGATCCATTGGAGCTTGATAAAATTTTGAAGAAAACCTTATAAACAACATAAAGAATATAGAAGGATAAAGACATAAACACAAAATTAAAACTTGCTCCTAGGTTTCTTCCTCTCACTAATAGAGAAAGTCTAACCTATGGTCATGGTAAGGATACAAGAAGAAGTAATACTTTTTTATGCATGTTGAGACATGTTGTAGTGAATATGATTAAGATGTTGAAACCACAACTGGACCTGTTAACTTGAGTCACATTACTCACACACGGTATGGTGGTTTTTTCAGTGTCTTCAATAACATAACAATCATCAGATATACGAGACCTTTCATAATCAATTTCCCATTAATTTTTGAGATCTCACACATCTTGCGGTTGAAACTCACCGATTGTTTTCTATCTCATATTTGAGATATGTTGAGGAAGTTATATTTCAAACCATCCACATAGAAGAAAATTTCAACCTTGAGCATCCCTGGTCTACTGACCGTGTCATACCGAACAACCCTAGCGATACAACTATCACCAAAGGTAACAAAGCCTCCATTAAATTCTATCAAGTGAATGAATTGGTTTTGGTCACTGGTTTTATGTTTGGAGTAATCGCTATCCAAATACCATTGTATGAAATTTCTTACCTTAGGAAGGGTGTGAATCACAAGGTATTGGTTATTCCTAGATTTAACTTTTCAATTTAAAATAAATTCTGTCGGATGTAGGATTATTTTTAGTAGGAGAAGGGATTCTCCTATTAAGCTCATATTTCTCCTTCCTTGGTGAGTTTTAAGTGGGGAACCTACTGTTCTTAGGTGATCTTGAAGGTGATATCATCTTCGAATTCCTTCCTACACCTTGACTACTTCCACTTGATTTGAGAGACTTTCGGACTTTTAGATTTAGGAGAGTAACCTGATTAAATAAGTTCCTCACATCTTTAAACTTGGAGGGATTTTTTTTCTTCACAAATAGTTCAATTTTCTATAAATGATCTTTTCCTATGTCATGCAATTTTTTCACTATCACGAAGATTAGGGCGATTCTAGAGTAAATGGTCTTATATTCAAATTTAATATGACCAATTTCTCTTTAGAAATTACAGATGATTACTTTCTTGAAGTGTTTCTTTGAGTAAGAAAAATATCTAGAAATGATGACCTTCCTGGGATCTGAAGTGTCTTCAAAAGTGATTGTTTTCTTAGAGTACGAAAAAGTCTCCAAGAACAAACACTGTGGGAATGGGAGGCGATATATAATTATAACTATCAAAGCTTAGACTTCCCTTATCCCCAAACGATTTTCCTATGCCTAAGATCTTTTCATATTTCTCACTACCCTGGGTATAGTTACGCTCAAGTCTAGCATAGTATGATTCTAACTCAAAGATAACAAATTATATGATTCTATTTTTACCTTACAGATTTACCAATTCAGTATTTTGATGCGATATAGTTGAGCTTGCTATATTGAGTTGAGTTCACAAATGTTGAGATTTGGTGATCAAGTCACTTCTCTTTCTCTTTCCAACAACTCTTATGCATTAGAATCTCTTTGAAGGGATGTTTCAAGTTTAACTTTCAAGTGTTATAACTCAATCCCTAAGGAGCATTTTTCTACAACTGTTTATTTTAGGAGATCCATCAATCTTTTATTTTCTTGCTTTTTCTTAACCATGCTTCTTAATGAGTATAACATGATTCACAGACAATTGATCGAAGACAGATTAAAGCTCCAAGACATTTTGAATGCCTTCCTCATTCTTATCATCAAAAGAAGAGGTTACTTGAGGAGAAGATTGATTTATAAATATCTTTTCATCCTCAATTTCATCCACAAAAGGGATGGAAACTGCGGTGGATGCCATAAATGAGGTCAACTATCATTCAATCGACCCCAGTTGGATCCATTATCCTTGATACACCCTAATCAGGTCCATTATCCTTCGATCGACTTTAACGATCGACCTCAATCATGCCTAACCCTTAATTAAGCCCATTGGACCAAAACTAATCAAAAATGCAATCTAGCCTAAACCATTATCCAATCATAAGCCCAAGCCCCTACTCTAGCCCAAACCCATACCATGTCCTTGATCATAACCAATCAAGATTCATACAACCTTTGATCATCAAGATGGACACATGTCACCTCTACAACTAACCTCCCAAAAGAAATCATTCTCATCACCCCATCACTATTCCCACATCATACCACATGCCACCACCTAACCTTATCATATTCTCCTCTAAATACTCTACAAGTCATCTTCATACCCCTCACACTCCTTCTCCTTAATCAATTCACCTAACCCATACTCCTCCATACCCTTTTTCCATATGTCACCATATCATTCACCCTCCCAAAATCAAATACCTACCCCCCCCTTACATAACCATTCTTTCAACCAGCACCCACACCCCTTAACATCACCTAACACTCAACCCATATGGGCTAAGAGATCCAACCTCAGTCACAAACTTCAAGTCATTTATCATTATTTTTTATTTTCACCCCATTCGACCCCTAAAAATTTACAAAAACCCACCCTTCTCTCAATTCTCTCTTTCAACCTTCCTAAAATCCTCTTAAACCCATACTCAACTCTTCAAAAGTCTAACAAACATACATCATCAATAACAATTCCACCAAAAACTCAAGAAAAAGAATAAGAAGGAAGAATACAAACTTCAAGGTAGGGTGTAGTAGGATCATGTAATTCCTCCCGCTCTCTCCCATCTTCATCTCATTTTCTTATCTCTCCTCTTCACTTCTTTTTTTGGGTTTTGGAAGTCTATTTTCATTAAATAGATAAGTCTTGTAGGCCTAGACACAATAGGGTGACCCCTATGATTTAGGCCCAAAATAAAATCTCTCTAAGTTTGAGGGTACAAATTTTCTTTGTCTATCGATTTTCTCTCTTAAAAGTTATAAAAATGAAAATTAATATTTTTAAAGGTTACCACATATGGTGGAAGGAATAGGGTACCTAGCACCCTCCCTATCATTTAACATGGACCCCGTTACCTAGATCTTAGATGGACCGACACCCTTATCCTTACAAGAGTCACTATGTCAAAAATCAATTTTTCTAAAATATCTTTCAGGTGCCCATTCATAACCTATTCTAAACAAGAATGGTGGCAACTCCAAATCCAAGTTGAAATTGGATTTTCAACAAAAAATTCATGTCTACTAAGCATGCATCATTTCTAAGTCGCACGTGTCAAGAAAATAGATAATGAAGTCAAAAAGAATCTTGAGGTCGAGGACTAGGTAGAAAAATAAAGGGAAATCGAAAGGTCTCTCACAAGTTTTCAACTTAGTCGAATATTCTACACTTGTCATCAGGAATCCACAGTTATTAAGTGACATATTGTCAGATCAAGAAGACGCAAAATGGGGTATCTACAGATGTCCTTCTTTAATAGAGGGTGGAAGTAAAATAGATAGCAAATCTACTTTGGTAAATAGTGAGACATCCGAATGTCAAAGTCAATGACAGTTCATTTTGTAGCCAGATTCAATAATTCGTCGAGACATCTAAATCCTGAAGGATAAAACTCTCACCAGGCTAAAGGGTTTCAAGTCCTTGAGCGTGAGCTCTCACTAACGATAAGGGTGTGAGATCCTTAAATTTTGATAATTCTCCCCAACTGATGCAAAAGTGCACGTGTATGCAATGTTGTGGTACTTAGGGAGCATTCTATCGAATTCTTGAGAATAAAGAATCCTTGAGAATAAACTCTTCTAAACTTGAAATGCGTTAAGTCCTAGAGATCTTCTCTTACTAATGAAAATGACGAAAATTGAGGTGCACATAGGCAATAAAAGCGAAGATATGATATTGAATTTGGATTTTTTGGAGCCACAATATAGTTGGGCTTCGAGATAGTTGGAATCACACTATTGTTGAACTTAGAACAATCGAAGCTACAGCATGGTCGTGCAGAAAATGATTGTGCTTCGATATTGTTAAACTCAGAATAGTTTGAATCTTGATGGTGGTGCTCAAAGTGATAGAGTCGCAACATTGTCGGATTGGGATTAATTGAAATCCTTTTTTAAAATTGTAATTTTGCTGGACTTGGGTTAATGGGAGTCACGATGTTTTAGGGCTCAAGATTAGAGTCTTGGTATTGTCAAACTTAGATTAGTTTAAGCCTCGGTATGATTAGGCTTGGGATTGGAGTCTTGGTTATGGTCGGACTCAAATTAATTGGTGTCTTGATATTGTTGTGCTCAAGGTAATTGGTTAGAGCTTTGGTATTGTCAGACTTGAGGAATGAAGCAATAATGGGTTGTCGATGCCTTAATTGCGCACAAGAAGCATAAGCATGAATAATCAAAGGGGTAAAACCACATGTACACAGCGTATACATGTGTTGTAACTGAAACACACAATAATTAAGGCTCGACAGTCAATAGCATGCATATTGAGATAAAACCATTATTACACAATTAAGAAAATAAAATGGTTGGATTTCAAATTAAAAAAAAGGAAAAAATTAAAAAAGTCAATGAATAAATATGGCCCAATAAGGGGATACCACATGCCATCAAATGATATCTAGATCTTGGGCATTCGGATAATAATTGAAAAACTCGAGAGGGGGTCTTGTGGAGGATATTTTCAAAAAATACAAAGGGATGACACATGAAACATTGGGATCACGAATGAAAAGAGAGCACCGGGTTCTTTCTCTTGATCCTTGACCAAATAGGGATGGTCAGATAATGGTGAAACTCGGATTAGTGGAAGGATGAACTTCAAAAGGTCAGATGAGAGGGATCAGCACATCTAAAGGAGATTTGACTTAACGAATCCCCAAAAAGTCAGGGATTCAGATACAACGAGAGTAGAAATTTACGGAGAACAGGGAAGATCCCTAAATAGAAGGGATGGACAAATACAGAATCAATGGAAACTACATTTCTAATAAGAGGAAGCTACTAAAACAAATAAGGATGAATTTATAAAAAGGATCATAAAGGATCTTAAGGTTCAACTCTATAAATACTAGGGTAGTGGGCACTAAAAGGTATGTGATTCTTCCTGTCTAAACTCTAATCAACTTTTGGTACTAAGATTCTAACTTGGGCGTCATAAAGATGTTGTTGTAGGCACACCCGGGAGCATGGGTGAAAAAGATCATCTGTATTCATTTTGATTCCCAAAGTAGTACAAGAAATTGCATCTACGCTTAATCTTGACATTTAATGTTTTGATTAAATCCTTAAATGGATTGTACTTAACCAATATAGCAAGTCATTGGGATTCATACATCTTGAGTAAAGGGACCTTGGACCTAGTTTTTTTATTTGAAAAGCTTCAAGCTATATTTGACAACCTAGTGACATTAATTTGTACATTGGGTTGAATATTAAAGAGGAAGAAATTAAGTGTAATTTGTAAGTTAGATAGGTTCCTCTAAATTATTAGTTTCTAATTTCTTTCTCTCTAAACTGTTTAAATTGCTTTAATTGATTTCACTTCAACGATTTTAATCCAACTTCTTTGGTTAGAGTTTAAATCAAATTTCATTACTAGTTATGCTTAACTTTGACATTCCATACTTTAGTTAAATCCTTATATGGATTCTGCTTAACTTAGATATATATAGTCATTGGAATTTCATACATCTTAAGTGAAGGGGATCTTACCCTAAAACATCAATTATGCTTGAAAGTCTTATTTTCCAACCCAGCACATTTGTTTGAAAATTGGGTTGAGATAAAAATTCGTTGGACTTGTAAGTTGGAATAATTTGATTTAGGTGGACTCTAACTCTCTAATGTTCTTCATTTTAATTTCAATGAATTTCACTTTTTAGTTTATTGGTTACTCAATCTTGACAAAACGGTTTAATTTGATACTTATTCTTTGGTAAGAATTCCGCACATTCTCCTTGTGGTTCGATCCTTACTTGTTCTTCAAGTTAAGGTAATTTTATTTGTTCTCAAGCCAAAAAGGCATCCTATCTCCTCTCCCTACTTTAAACTTAGGCCTCCTATTGAACTGATTAGACATTATATTGATTCATTTCCATTAACTACAACATAGGAAGACTTTGCCTTTCTACTTTCCCAATCGAGTCTTTTATATCTCCTCATACTTTACTTTGATGACTCTCTACACAAACTCCCTATTTTATTCCCAAACTTCCACAACTACTTTCCAAAAGAGTCTTGTTTGTTCCATTCAATCCTCTAATCTTAATTTCACTTTGGGGAGTGATAATGCCCATTTTTCATGCATATTATTCTATTATTGCAAGGGAATTATCGATATTCTTTAATGTAAATCTTCAAAATTACATGCAAACTAATGCACAATTACATTGTAAAGCCTTTTGAACTTTTGAAGTAAATTTTAACACTCTCATACAATTCATATAGGTCTCATGTAAAGTAAAAAAAAGAAATGTAATTATCCTAATTAATGATATTTCTTTAGTGCAAGGACGCAAGGGTTAGTGGTCAATGTGAAAGTGAGTTCAACAGGTTTTGAACCTAGTGAAAGCACCTTCGATCTGCGGGGTGTGCAGATCTGCTTTTGATTTCTGAGGTTTGGGAGTTGCCACCTAGTTATTACGGTCTAGGAACCGAACATCGACTATAAACAGATAAGGATAACTAATCTACAAAAGAAACTAGGTCCGGGGATCATGTTACGGGGTTGGAAGGTGTTAGGCACCAACCCCGCCCGGCAAACGCCGGTCTCTACTTTTCCCAAATAAAATTACATTGCTAAAAGACCTAAATAATAATAATAAAAAATTTACCTTTACGAACGCAACAGTTTTGTTCCCTCAGATCTGATAGAACAGCTCCTCGTATAGCACTCCTCGCTTCATTTTGTCACCGGATTCGCTTCAGATCTCCAAGATGAAGTACCTCTTTCTTAGATCTGAATTTTTCTAATTTGTTTGTGGATTTCTGAGTGTTTTTGAAGGGTTTCTAAGTGTTTTTTGATCTAAATTTGGGGTATGGATGTTAGGTAAGGAGTTAGGACTTCAAAATTAGGATTTTGGGAAGGTTGAGGAGGCTCCTTGACCTACATTTTCTAGGGTTTTCACTTGGATACGAAAATAGGTTGTAGAGACCCCTATTTATAGATTTTTTAAGAGTTTTTTTTAGATAGAGTTAGTGTTTAATTAAAATTATTTTAGATAGAGTTAGTATTTAATTAGAATTCTATTAGATATTTTTAGAGTTTAATTAGAATTCTATTAGATAGTTTTAGAGTTTAAATAGAATTCTATTAGGGTTAGGGTTTGACTTTGGTCTTATTAGATTGACTAGAATTTAAGGTTTTGACTTAAGTCTTACTTGATTGACTTTAATTTTAATTAGGGTTTCACTTTACATTAATTAATATTTTAATTATTAATTTCAGAATTTTTAATTATTAAAATTGTAAAATTACCATTTTGCCCTCGGAGAGGATTTTTTACGTTTCAAGTCATTTTTCAATGTTCCAAGATGTTTTGGAATCAATTTTTCGTAAGAAATTCAATATGAATATTGGTTTGTGTCATTTATAAAAATTTTGTGCGAAATGGTCGTGAACTTTATAAGGGGCATTTTCGTAATTTTGTCAAATTTTTTGAAAATTGGCAAAATGGTTTATTTGGTTTCAATTTATTGTTTTATGTGTTTGAAAATGTTTCCTAAGCGTAATATAGGCTCTAGGGATGTTTTGATGTTAGGGGTATGTTGATAATTTGGTCGTTTTAGTGTTTTTTATCGTAAAGCTTCTTTTTGTCTGTAAGATGATGATTTATATGTTTTTATAATTATATTTTCCTAGCGTAGTGTGGTTTCTACAGTTTTGTTAGTTTGAGATACCTCATCTGAATTTTTGAAACATATCTAGTAACAAATAAAGCATTGAAATATCATGTATCATTGGGAATCGTTGCGATCGGGTTGACGAGTTGATTAATCAAGCGAATGCGAAAATGGGATGTCTACAGATGCCCCTCTTTGGCAGAGGGTTGAAGCAAACTTGATAGTAAATCAATTTTGGTAGATAGTGCGATATCTGAATGCCAAAGCTAGTGACAGTTCATTTTGCAAGCTAATTTAGCAATTCGTTAGGACATTCGAATCCTTGAGAGTAAAATTCTCCCCGAATAAAAAAATTGTCAGATCCTTGAATCTTGAAAAATTCTCATTGACTAAAAGAACAAATGTACAAATGTGTGCACTGTGTGAAATTGAGTAAAATCTGAGTAAAACAAAACTCAAGAAAATTTGAATGAGACTTGAGACAAATCTGAGCAAAAGTTGGGAAAAAGTTGAATGTCTTACTCTACCTACTCTGGGTGAAAGAGTAATGAATTTTTTTTTAGAGTCCTATTCTACCTACTCGGGGTGAAAGAGTAATGGACTAATTTTTTGGGAGTCTTACGTTACCTGCTCGGGTGAAAGAGTAATGAACTAATTTTCTAGGAGTCCTACCTTACCTGCTCGGGGTGAAAGAGTAATGAATTAAGCTTTTTGGAAAGTCCTACTTTACCTACTCGGAGTGAAAGAGTAATAAACTAAGCTTTTTGGGGATTCCTACTCTACTTGCCCAGGGTGAAAGAGTAATGAATTAAGCTTTTTAGAGAGTCCTACTCTACCTGCCCAGGGTGAAAGAGTATGAACTAATTTTTTACGAATTCTACTATACCTACTCGGAGTGAAAGAGTAATGAATTAATTTTTTTTGGGAAGTTCTACTCTACCTGCTCGGGGTAAAAGAGTAATGAACTAATATTTTTTGGGAAGTTCTACTTTACCTACTCGGAGTAAAAGAGTAATGAACTAATTTTTTTGGGAGTCCTACTCTACCTGCCCAAGGTGAAAGAGTAATGAACTAATTTTTTTGGAAAGTTCTACTCTACTTACTCGGAGTGAAAGAGTACTGAACTAAGCTTTTTGGGAGTCCTACTCTATCTGCCCAGGGTGAAAGAGTAATGAACTAATTTTTTGGGAAGTTCTACTCTACCTACTCGGAGTGAAAGAGTAATGAACTAAGTTTTTTTTTGGGAGTCCTACTCTACCTGCCTAGGGTGAAAAAGTAATGAACTAGGTTTTTTTTTTTGAAGTCCTACTCTATCTACTCGGAGTGAAAGAGTAATGAACTAAGTTTTTTGGGAGTCCTACTTTACTTGCATTTGATTTTTCTCCTTTCTTTTTTTTTTAAAGAAAGAAAAACAAAGAATTGGATTTTATGAAGGTCCGGTCAACATTTTTACTTTTTTTTTTTTTTGAACTTCAGGAATTTTTAAAATTGCTATCAAGAATGTAACCTTTAATTCAAAATTAACCATACCCTTTAGGGTTGAAATTGATTAGGCTTCAAAACAAAATTCCCCTAGTTTTACAGGAAACACTGTATTGGGGATAATTGAACATAACTTGAAAACGAATGACCCTAGTGTAAGGGGGGAGACTGTACTCTTCAGGAAAGTAACCATTTGTTATAAAAGTTTGAAATTTTTTATTACCGCAAGTGCAATAAAAGTTTAACTTTTAATTTCGACTTTTTATTGAAGATTTTGAGTCAGGCTCAAAGAAATTGGAACAAAATATTTCTTTCTGAAATTCATTATAGAATCTATTCTTTCTCCCCATCGATTTGCTTAGGGACATGAAACTTTTCAGATCAATCATAGACGAGATACTTGTATCCATGAGTCTATATTTGGTTGAAACTGGGTATTGAAACTTGATCATTCGGACTTCTGATATCTCCACTTAAACAGCCTTTTTAGCTTTTCAACTCAATTGAGATTTTCTATTTTTCTTTGTTGCTCTAACTTTTGCCTAAATTGGCCTTTCGGATTTTCAATATAGCGAGTATGCTCTAGATTTTGCCTAGATCGGAGAGTCCTACTTTACCTACTCGGAGAGAAAGAGTAATGAACTAAGCTTTTTGGGGAGTCCTACTCTACTTGCCCAGGGTGAAAGAGTAATGAATTAAGCTTTTTAGAGAGTCCTACTCTACCTGCCCAGGGTGAAAGAATATGAACTAATTTTTTACGAATTCTACTATACCTACTCGGAGTGAAAGAGTAATGAATTAATTTTTTTTGGGAAGTTCTACTCTACCTGCTCGGGGTAAAAGAGTAATGAACTAATATTTTTTGGGAAGTTCTACTTTACCTACTCGGAGTAAAAGAGTAATGAACTAATATTTTTGGGAGTCCTACTCTACCTGCCCAAGGTGAAAGAGTAATGAACTAATTTTTTTGGGAGTCTTACTCTACCTGCCCAAGGTGAAAGAGTAATGAACTAATTTTTTTGGAAAGTTCTATTCTACCTACTCGGAGTGAAAGAGTAATGAACTAAGCTTTTTGGGAGTCCTACTCTATCTGCCCAGGGTGAAAGAGTAATGAACTAATTTTTTAGGAAGTTCTACTCTACCTACTCGGAGTGAAAGAGTAATGAACTAAGTTTTTTTTTGGGAGTCCTACTCTACCTGCCTAGGGTGAAAAAGTAATGAACTAGGTTTTTTTTTTTTGAAGTCCTACTCTATCTACTCGGAGTGAAAGAGTAATGAACTAAGTTTTTTGGGAGTCCTACTCTACCTGCTCGGGGTGAAAGAGTAATGACCTAATTTTTTTTTCTAGAGAAACAAACGGGGGATTAATACTGCATTTGATTTTTCTCCTTTCTTTTTTTTTTTAAAGAAAGAAAAACAAAGAATTGGATTTTATGAAGGTCCGGTCAACATTTTTACTTTTTTTTTTTTTGAACTTCAGGAGTTTTTAAAATTGCTATCAAGAATGTAACCTTTAATTCAAAATTAACCATACCCTTTAGGGTTGAAATTGATTAGGCTTCAAAACAAAATGCCCCTAGTTTTACAGGAAACACTGTATTGGGGATAATTGAACATAACTTGAAAACGAATGACCCTAGTGTAAGGGGGGAGACTGTACTCTTTAGGAAAGTACCCATTTGTTATAAAAGTTTGAAATTTTTTATTACCGCAAGCGCAATAAAAGTTTAACTTTTAATTTCGACTTTTTATTGAAGATTTTGAGTCAGGCTCAAAGAAATTGGAACAAAATATTTCTTTCTGAAATTCATTATAGAATCTTTCTTTCTCCCCATCGGTTTGCTTAGGGACATGAAACTTTTCAGATCAATCATAGACGAGATACTTGTATCCATGAGTCTATATTTGATTGAAACTTGGTATTGAAACTTGATCATTCGGACTTCTGATATCTCGACTTGGACAGCCTTTTAGCTTTTCAACTCAACTGAGATTTTTTATTTTTCTTTGTTGCTCTAACTTTTGCCTAAATTGGCCTTTCGGGTTTTCAATATAGCGAGTATGCTCTAGATTTTGCCTAGATCGCATTTTCAGGTTTTCGATCTAGCGAGTTTTTTTCTTTTTCTTTGCTTTGATTGTTGCCAAAGTTGTCCTTTCGAATTTTAAACCTTGCGAGCTTGCCTTAATTTTTATCTAAGTCGCCCTTTTGGGTTTTCAACCTAGCAGGCTTCATTTTTTTTCTTTTTCTTCCCTTCTGAACTTCTGGAGTTACTGTCTGATCATGCTTTATTACCTTCTTTGACTTTTCCGCACGGTACTTAAGAGGACTTTCATGGGTTAGCTTAGGACTGGGTATAAAAAGAAATGAATTCTTAAGCTCAAAAACCAAATGCCCCTTGTGTGGCATTTTTTCTCTTTTTCTTTGAATTTTCTTCCCCATCTTTTATATTTTCTTTGAATAACTCTTTTTCTTTTGAATTTTTTTTATTTTATTTATGGGGAATATATATTTTTTATTTTGATGTGGTCGAAGCTGAAATAACTTCACAGGTTGTCTACGTACCCCAGATTCTTAGGATCAGACCAAAACGTAGTTCGAATTTTTCCCTCTCCTAGGTTAGGCGATCAGGTTGAGTAAGAAAAATGTTTTTTTTTTGAAAAGAAAGTTGCAAAGGACTGAGAAAGGAGATATTGAACTGGGTAACAGGAAATTGATTCAACCGAAAATGGCCTCCTTAAATGTAGTACCACTTGATCTGGTCAAGGTTTGTTGATTCTGGTAGTTTAATTTCATCATGATCTTGAAGTCTGACAGCTTTTCCAGATAGTATTTCTTTAATGGTTGAATCTCTCTAATTGGGTTCAAACTTCCTCCTATGATCAAGGAAGAGTGCTCAATTTTTTTTTTGTAGTCTGATGGTTAAATCCTTGACTTGTAAGTGATGAACTTTGACTTTCTTGTCAAACATGTGAATGACTCCTCTTCGTTGATAGACTCAATCTGTTTCTAATAATTGACTTCCATCAAGACCTTGAGATACAGGATTTTCCATCATGTCCATAGCGTGAATGGTAACTTCTCTGGTCAATCCCAGTGTGATGTGTGATTGACACATTTTCACGATGATTGTCTTGAGATTTTTACTGGCTACTTCAACTATTCCATCGATCTGAAAATAGTAAACCTTTTAAAAGTCCAGCACTGATACATTTTGTAATATCCCTCTGATTATGTGAGTCTATTATGGTTTGTACATATGGTGTTCTCACAGGATGGGTATATATTTCATGTTGAACAATACTCAAAACTTAACCGACATATCCTCATAGGACCATGTAAGCAAGTCTTTTGAATTTTCTGAATAAATTCATCATCTCTTTGTGCTCCTCTGGGATAAGTTAATTCTAATATGAATTTTTTAGGAATTATTTTTTGTTCTAAGGTCAATGCACTTTGCTTTCTTAATTAGAGGTCGAGCAAGACATTATCTTCTCATTCAGGAAGGGGTTCCTTATTAGAGGAATTTCTCCTTGAATCCAGTTTATTAATTAAATCGTTAATGCGCTCGAGGTATTCAAAAATTTTCTTTATTCAATTAAATTCAAATGGGGCTACTGACACCATTACGGATTCGACAAACTAACTTGAGTCGAACACAATAAAAAATAAAAAGACAGACATGATTACTGAATTGATAAAAAGAATTGGACTCAAGACTCATAAACAACTAGAGACAATTACCCACAACGGGCTTGATTATAGACTGAGAACTCGAAAAACTGTTTCCAAGTGGTTAGACTGAGTCTTCTTCTTCAGATTCTTTGCATTCTTCAGACTTATTTCTTCTCTCTTGGCCAAGACTGCATTTGGTGATGAAAAACTCATTAGGGACCGTCATTCTGGTAAGAGGGGGGCTAGGAGGTTTATGATTGACTGAGCGAATGAGAAGGATTGGGTCAAACGAGAATTTAGTATTGGATACCATGTTCAAAGTCTGAGGAGGTTGGTAAGTGGGTAGAAGGTTGGTAGTAACATTTGGCTGCTCAGGGGCAGGGACAGTAACTTTTTTGGCGTCAATGAAGTTTTGAACTGTATGACGAAGAGCGACGCAACGATCAGTAAGATGACCGGGATTTTGGTGAAACTCACAAAATAAGTTGGGATTGTGAGAAGTGGGGAGTGGATTTGATAAAGGTCAAGGTAGAAGAGGTGCAATGAGCCCTTTACTTAATAATTTTTGAAAGACAATGCTCAAAGACATACCAGGATTGGTGAATTTCCTACGTGGTCGAAGTTGACTAGGGTTAACTTGGTTACTAGGCATGATAGTAGATTTGACGGGTGTACTAGATGTATTGTTTACATAGGCGTGATCAGTGCTAGACTTGGAATTGGTAAAAGGTTTTTTGAATTTATTGTCAAAAGGATTAGAAAGGATTCCGGAAGCAAAAATATCTTCCAATTGGCTACTAGCTTGCAATAGAGACTCGAATGTAGGAACGTATTGGGAGACTAGATGTCGGGCATACCCTTGCGAGAGGTTTTTTAAGATAATAGCCACTTGTTCTTTCTCTGAAGGTCTATCTCACATTTGTGCAGCCTTGGCCTTCCAACGACCGATGAAGTCAGTAAATGTTTCCCCATTCTTCTGTTTAGTTGACTCCAAGTCCCTTCTTGAAGTTTCACTTTCGATATTGTATTTGTACTGATGCTAGAAAGCCTCTGACATATTCTCTCATGTACCTACTATAGTTGGATCTTGAGACATCAGTCATCGTAGAGCTGATCTTGACAGAGTTCGCTGAAATAGTAATGTCATATGTTCGTCGATAAGCCCTATAATACGCATGTTAGTGACATATACTTTGAGATGGGTTCTTGCACAACCCACTCCATTGAACTTATTCATTTCAGGCATCACAAATTTCTCCAGCAATTGAATCCTAGGGATACGATTCAAAGCTTCAATGCATGCTGTAATCTCATCAATACCATTTATACTCTTCAGAGCTGACTCTAATTGAGACATCCTGTTGGCTAACACAGGATTTTCATCAATGGGTTCTTCATCTCCATCAAGTTCAAAGACCTCATGTGAATGTCTTGTTGCACTTTTTTCTTCCTTCTTTCCTTTTGGGTTTTCAAGGGGATTGCCCATTGATTCTGAAATCTGTTCTAAGGCTTTCACCTTGCCTTTTATACTGCTGATATCATTGGCAAAGACTGTCAAAATCTTACGGATCTCTGCAAGCTCAGATTCTGAAGCCATTTCTGACCGTTGACTTGGTATTGACGTTCGTTCTAAACGACTGGACTTACGACTCCAACTAGGAGATGGACGCTTGAGTTTAGGCGCAACGATATCCTGAAACCCCTTCAAAGGTGGAGTAGGCTTTTAACAATTAGAAATATAGGTCCCTCTTGATAACATTGGTTAAGTTGAACCCCTAGATTTAAAAACTCTAACCGATAAAATGTTCCGATCAAGAAACATTACATGAAGATGATTTATCGATTAATCAGGAATCTTAGAAAATTTTGAATAGTGATTAAGGGTTGTACAATTTTCTAAAAGTAAGATCCAAATTGTACATCCCTTAATATGATTTTCTTACTGATTCCAATTTTGTGAAATATTCGATCCATTGAATTAAACTGGCTGATATAAGGTGATTGGGACTATGTACCCAGTTGAGTTTAGACCGATTCGATCCAATGGATCCGAATGTTCTTGAATCACTTCATCCAATATTTTTAAGTCAATTAATTCAACCGGTCCATGTGTTGATCCATAAGATCCATTTACCAATTGGGTTAATTAGTTTAATTTGATATTGATCAACATGTTTCATCAATTAAGTCTACTAGGTTGGACCGATATTACGGGTTTGATTGGAACGGTGTGGGCCGGTCCACCCACTTACCTTTTGATTGGATTAAATAAAGCAACCCGGGAAACCCATAGTCGATTCGGGTCGTGACCTATAGGGAGGTTTCTAGACTCTAGGTTCACTATGTGCAATGAAATTTTATCTGGCCACCCTTGCCCAAGTACACCAATATACCTCTCGAGCGTACTCAATCAGACGGTACGTGGTGACTTAGTTTGATATACCATATAGGTGATAATCTACAACTCCAACTCACTTCTCTAAAGCTAAAAATAGCCAGTTCAATCCCCAGTTGAAAGGTAGCGTGCGATGCTTGAGCAAAGGCACTCTTAAATCACCTTTCTTCTATGATAGACGTAGTCTATCCCCTTAGTACCGTAGTACGTTGGGGCAAGATCTCGCTTAGGCACCGATTTTGACCAAGAAGTACAATTGGTGAACTTGGATTATCTTTGATATACCGTATAGGTACGAGTCCAGGGTTATAGCTTTCATAAATGGTTTAGCATCCCACGAGGGGACCGACCACGTACTAGTACTACATTGGCAATCGGGACATATGACTGTGCGGCTTACAATAGGTTAAAGGCTCAAGTCGCTCCAACCCAGGTGCATCGATATACCTTTCAGAGTCACCTAATCAAACGGTACTGATGCCCCAGTTTTATATACCCTAAGGTACGTGACTGGAGTTGTGATTTTCATGAATGACGTCGCATCTCCAAAGAGACCGAGCCACACACTAGTGTCACGTTGGCTATAAGGGACATGCAAACATGCAAAGCGATTAAGTAAACGTGCCAGTGGTGTGTGCAAAACAGGGTGGGGTGTGCCCAGGGCATTTTTCAAACCAATGGACCCACGGCCTGATCAGATCACAAGAGTATGGATTTCAAATATTGATCAAGACATACAAACAATATTTATAACATCAAGATCGAAATCAAGGCATGCACATCTTAAAGATATATCAGTCAGATCATGGCATGTTAGATAGACAATCAATCAGATATATCACAAAAATAATCAATCAAATCCAACAACATGCACACAATTTTTTTTTATCCATGGTCCAATTAAGGATCAGTTTGGACGACCCAAAATGATTCGGACTTTAAAAAAATATCGAATTAAGGATATCACGATAGTTGTTTAGATAAGGAGTGATGAAATTTTTTTCTTTTTTTTTGAAAAATAAAAAAAATAAATTTGGTACTCAACAAACTTCTCTATAAGCACCTGGGTTATTTTGACTAACACATTAAGATTTCAAATTTTACGAATAGTCGTTAAGCCAACGTGATCGATAATCTAATGTCACGGCCTTCTAAATTTCAAGGAAAAGGTTTTGATCCAAAAAAATAATGAGCTTAGATCCAAGTTCTTGAAAATTTATAGCTATTAACTTTCAACCAAAGTCCTAATATTTTATATTGAAAGAGAAAGAAAAAAATTTCTTTCAAAATTCATCGAATCGGTGACATTGGGTCATGCCACGTGAGAGCTCAACAACCCATAGCAAAAGTAAAATCTTACTAAGTGAGTTAGATTATACCGTTGTGGTGAAAAATTTTACTAAGGAATGTGATTTTCAAAATTTGGGGTGGGACCCATGGTATTATAATTGTAAAGGATTAAATACCAATTAAAAATCATATTTGAAGGATTTTAATCTTTAAAAAAAACGAAAAAGTAGGTCCCATTCAAAATTTGTTTGTTGTAACAAATTCTAAGACACATTTATTTTTTAATTATGTTGATGTCACAAAAAAAACACTTAATTTTTTTTTATTTATATTGTGTTGCTACTAAGACATACAACACAATACTTAAAACTCTTTTTTTTTATTATTATATATGCTGCCAACACATATAACACTCAAGCACAACCATCGCAACACATTTTTTTTAAATATTTTTTCCTTATGCTACTGCCAGCAACACTGAAAATCTTCCTTTATATTTTTTTTTCATTTTTGGTTGTTGCCAGCAACGCACAGCTCATACTTTTTCATATGTTGTCGCCTTTGATTCCTTTTGAACAAGAGCAGCAGGTGGGAGAGAATTTAGTGACGGGTTTGCCTTCGAAGAGAGAGTTGAAGAGTCCGAAGATGACGAGGAGAACAAGAGCAACAACGACTCCAGATTTGAGTTTGGAGAGGGAGAGATCGCGAGTGGGTTATTTGAGACTAGTTTCGAATCGATCGACCTTCTTGGTTTTGGATTTCTTGGTGGATGATGATGATTTGGTTTCAATGGTTTTCATGGTTTCGAGTTTCTTGGAGGCTTTATCGATGGAAGATCGAAGAGATTTGTAGGAAGAAGTTCGGTAGATGAGAAGCCATGAAATGATTCACGATGAACAGCTGTGCAGATTGAGATTCCAACAACAGAGACTATCTGAGTATTTGAAGGAAAATAGGACGGACGCCATTGGAGATTTGAAGAAGGAGAAGCTCTGTTTCTCGTCTCTCTCTTACTTGGACACATACTGACTTTTCTAATAAGAAATTCGTTTTCTTGGGGGGCAGGTGCAGGAAAAAGATAATGTCATGGGTTTCATGATAATTCTCTCCATGTGGTGAGATGTCAATACAGAGAGAGAGAGCACACATTACCTTGGATTTTCTACCTTATTTCAACGCCAACACCCAAACAGCAATCATGTCCTCATACACCCTCTCATCGCCCTCTCAAATCAACAACAATCCAAAGATGAAATCTATATATGATTAGTTTGACATCCAAATCATTAATTAATAGAAAAAATCAATCGATCGATTCAGATTTCTTTTCTTTTTGGGTTTTTTGCCTTATTAGTTGAGAAAATCAGGGATCTTTTTCTTCTCCTAATGCAGAGAGAGAGAGCAACGCCTCTCTATTCGTTTCTTTGATGTCCCTTCTTTCTCATTGGAGAAGGAGATGGAAAAAAGAAAAAACTCAAAAATGCTGATGGCACACCACCTTTAAAATCGAATTAAAACATTAAGTTATTGCTGTTGCCCATAGTGCTAAAATTTTTTTTTATTATTCTTTCCTAAAATTTTTTTTTCTCAATTTTTTACTTTACTGCCATAGGACAGATCAACGCAGGTTTTTGAAAAAAAATAAAAATAAAAAATAAAAAGAAAAATAAATAATTAAAAAGTTTTTTATTTTATTTTATTTTATTTTAAATCTTCATGATTTAACAACGCTCATTCCATTTTAACTCATTATCTTCTTTAGAAGAAATTTAGATTATTTTGGAGTTTTTAATAGTGACCCTTAATTAGGACCATAAAAAAACAAAACACATCCCAAAAATAGGATATCCAAATTTTTGCCACCAATCCAATATCATTCTATCTCCAAGCATACGTCACTTTGAATCTTTCATTCATTGTTTAGGGTCATCCCAAAATGACCCTAGATTGAATCATAGAAATTAACAAGCCAAAACCAAATATTCAAAGTCCAAACAAATGATCAATAGTTGAACCAACCAGAAAAACAAAAACAGAAATAAATCGATAAACAAACAATTAAAAAATAAAAAACAAACTAAAAGTTAAAAAAAAAAACTAGGTTGTTTTGGCAATGTTCCCATACTTGGGGCTTTTCAAGTTTGATATTCAAAATTCTCAGTGGAGTCACCACTGAAAGCACCCTCGATCAACGGGATGTGCCAATCCGCTTTTGATTTTTGAGGTTTAGGAGTCGCCACCTAGTTATTACGGTCTAGGAACCGAACATCGACTCTAATCAGATAAGGAGAACTAATCTACAAAAGAAACTAGGTCCGGGGATCATGTTACGGGGTTGGAAGGTGTTACGCACCAACCCCGCCTGACAAACGTCGGTCTCTACTTTTCCCAAATAAAACTACATTGCTAAAAAGACCTAAATAATATAAAAAAATTTACCTTTACGAACGCAACGGTTTTGTTCCCTCAGATCTAATAGAACAGCTCCTCGTATATCACTCCTCGCTTCGTTCTGTCATCAAATTTGCTTCAGATCTCCAAGACGAAGTACCTCTTTCTTAGATCTGAATTTTTCTGATTTGTTTATAAATTTATAAGTGTTTTTGAAAGGTTTCTAAGTGTTTTTTGAGTTAAAATTGGGATATGGATGTTAGGTAAGGAGTTAGGACTTCAAAATTAGGGTTTTGAGAAGGTTAAGGAGGCTCATTGACCTACTTTTTCTAGGGTTTTCTCTTGGATAAAAAAATAGGTTGTAGAGACCCCTATTTATAGATTTTTTTAAGAACTTTTTTAGATAGAGTTAGTATTTAATTAGAATTATTTTAAATAGAGTTAATGTTTAGTTTGAATTACATTAGATAGTTTTAGAGTTTAATTAGAATTCTATTAGGATTAGGGTTTGACTTTGGTTTTATTAGATTGATTAGAATTTAGGGTTTTGACTTAAGTCTTACTTGATTGACTTTAATTTTAATTAGGATTTCACTTTACATTAATCAATGTTTCAATATTAATTTCAGACTTTTTAATTATTAAAATTATAAAATTATCGTTTTGCCCTCAAAGAAGATATTTTATTTTTCAAGTCATTTTTCAACATTCTAGGATGTTTTGGAATCAATTTTTCGTAAGGAATTCAATGGGAATATTGGTTTGTGTCATTTATGAAATTTTTTGTGCTAAATGGTCGTGAACTTTATGAGAGGTATTTTCGTAATTTTGTGAAAATTGACGAAATGATTTATTTGGTTTCGATTTATTGTTTTATGTGTTTGAAAGGATTTTCCTAAGCGTAATATAGGCTCTAGGGATGTTTTGATGTTAGGGGTATATTTTTAATTTGGTCATTTTTTAGTGTTTTTTTATCGTAAAACCTTTTTTTTGTTTGTAAGATGATGATTTCTATGTTTTTGGGGTTATATTTTTCTAGCATAGCGTGGTTTCTACAGTTTTTTTAGTTTGAGATACCTCATCCGAATTTCTGAAACATATCTAGTAACAAATAAAGCATTGAAATAATCATCCATCATTGGGAATCATCGCGATCGGGTTGACGAGTTGGTTAATCAGGCGAATGCAAAAATGGGGTGTCTACACCTAAGTCGTGGGATCAACATTTCACACACCTTACCAACTTAACCAAGTTGGCACCTTGCGATACTTAAAGTTATTGTGGCCAAGGTGCTTGAACAATGATGAATGTACTTTGACATGTTGTTTGGCCAAATGAACTGAGCCATATAGTAGAACTATTTTTCATTTTTTTAAAAAGCCTAACAGATCTATTTATGTTGATCCTTGAGTCAAAACATAAACCTCAATGGGATCTTTTAGTAGCAATAGACCATTCTACTAACTTTAGTGAAATAGTGGTCATTGCTAAAGACATTATTAACATCTTTTTTTACATCCAGTAATGTGTTTTATCGCAAATATTCATGGTCCGCTTTTGTTTCTTATTGTCAAACTAATTTTTGTGTTTCAAAATTGTATTTAGTGCCATTTTTTTACTTGCACTGTAAAATCCCAAATTTTCAATTCGTATCTCGAGGAAATTATAAATAGCAGAATTTTAAGAAATCTTGAAAGTGGGACTTAGGGGTAAAATTTTAGGATGTTTCTGATCATTTTTAATAGAATCTGACCTCACCATTGGATTCAAAATGATTGAAAAACATACTTTAGCCTGTAAGCATGCTCAATGCAAGTCCGAATATAAAAGTTGTAAGATCCTCGATTATCGAGTCGGACCAGGCTAAAATAGTGAATTTTTGTTAGAGCAAGAATTATTAAGATTCAATTACACCATTGGATTCAAAACGAAAAATTATTGAAGATGGACTATTGATTTGTCATTTTTGGAGATCAGGAAGTCGAATTATCATCAAAAACGAAAATGACATCAAGTTTAAGGGTCACCTCAGGCAACAAATGTAAATTTTTGTTAGAAAAATAATTTGTAAAAATTGACTGTACCATTAGATCCGGAATGAAAAATTAGGCGAAATAGAATATTCATTTGTCAGTTTTGGAGTCCGGATGGTCAAGTTATCGTCGTTCAAAACAATTGACAAATACCGAATTCATCCCAAATTTTATATAAATAAATTTTTTTAATTTTTTTTTCTCTCATCTTCCCCAACTCGTCCAAACAGCCGTGACATATATAAATGAAAAATTCATTTTTCTTCTGATCTTCCACATCAGATCTCTCACAAACGGTTCGTCGTCGACAACCGACGTAGAAGGGAGAAACGTCCGCAGCCTCGACATCTACAAAACCCACCCAATATTTTTTCGTTTCACTTTCTTTTTCACCCGATATCGTTGAAAATCAGCCGTACGTATATACGGAGATTTCGTTACTTCGACCTCAGATTTCATCCGTTTCGGGGTCAAACTGTCCTCCGCCGTAGAAGGGAGAAGGGACGAGCACATCGAGATCTTCGAAACCACCGGGCCGATTTCGAAAATCAGCCGCTTCGAAGTTTAATCCATCTCGATTTTCGTGCTGATCGTCTCAATTTTCGCGCACACGCTTTGATCCTTTTGCCTACACATCGTAAGAAACTTTTAATTTCTATTAGTAATCATAGATTGTGAAAATTACATTTAGGATTTTATCGAAAAAAATTTTGGATGTATTTCCAAAATATAGAATTCTTTTGTTATTTTAAAAAATTCACGCCAGAAATTGCATGTTTGATATGCTTAATTGTATTTTTAACAAATTATACGTGGGTAGGGTATTTTAACGGGTTATTTCTATCATTTGGGTCTTGTGCACTGCTCAGACCCCGTTTTGAAAAATAATTTGTATTTTTTTTAATATTATTGATAAAAATAAATTCTTCAGTTGAAAAATGTGATTTAATATTCAATGAACTCATATTGAGTTGATGAATATCAGAAAATGGATATTTCATTGAAGAGATTGAAAATTGTAAAAATCGAAAAAAGGGAGAAAGGGTATGAAACGGAAAAATGTCAGAGTCACACCCGAGGGGTGATGTCTGCATTTTACGTTGTTGTGTTGTGTTGTGTGTAGGTTGGTGAACAGATATCCAGGGATAATATTACTAGTTGCATGTTTATTTACTTTTTGTTAACGCGAGGCGCTGTTTACGTTTCCGTTATGTTATTTATTTTAGACCGGGTGACCACACTTGCATGGTAGGAAACTGGATATCTATTCTCAATCTTGGATTGTTAATTTCTCTTTTGTTTTCAAATGAAAATAATATATATATGTAACTATTTTGTGAGCTGTTAAAGAGTTTGTGAATGCCTAAAGGGATAGTGCATCATATCATCCGGAGTGGTGTACTATCCTGGGATGTACGGTAGGGACTACCAAGCTCATATGTGGTATGGGACGCGTATGAGAGTGGAGTCACAACTGGAATCCGGATTTATTCCTCTCTATCTTTACCAGTGAACTTGTAATGTAAAGGTGGTCGTATACGAATGGTTTGTATATTTGAGAATCACATGTACGCCTGATAGGCATAGACGAAGATGATTAGTCAATGATCACTAACAATCTATAGTAGTCGAACGTTCTGACACATCGAAAAAAGACCCATTGCTTACGGTCACGTCAAACGGCCAACCTGAGCCGGATAAATGGTCAACCAAACTTGGTAAACAGCGACCAGTCACAAAATCAGGAACTAAAAACCAGAGAAGAATTGTAACATCATGTCCCGACTAGGAGAGATCCAGTCGTGAATCCCAACTCTCTAATTCCAATACTCCACCATTGTGTATTATATATCTGTTGCTTATTTTGATATATAAAATGAAATCCATGTTTAATGTTTCCATTTGATCAATTAGATTTGTATAAAAAGATAATGTTATAGTGAGTAATGATGATCGATGTAATGTGAGTTTTAAAATATTTAGTTACTCATCCCTGGGTATATGTACCAGTTAATCGTAATTTATTCTTTAAAACTTTGCATATTTTAAAATGATTCAGTATGTTTATTCATTCATGTTAGGAGAGGTATTTGCAAAAATTATTTTCTTCCTTATTGGGTAACCATTGTTATTCACCCTTTCCTTCTCTATTTTTTTAGTCTCAGATTCAGAGCTTGGCGAGACAGGTATAGAGCACGAGTGAGGATCATCTGGTAGGCCAGATAGACAACCAGAGTTCGTCACCTGGTGAGTATTGGGACTACACCCCCTAGTGGGTCGATTTGTTAAAGAGTATAATAGATTTTGTCTTGAGTGTTAGGATTTCTGTTAGAGTGAGGAATTTTGTATAATCCTATATTCTGATTATTCTTCCGCACTCTGATCTTTCGTACGTTATTAAACGTATATAGGCTTCCGCTAGTATTATATTTTGTATATGTATACAGGATGTATGTCGTTTATCAGGTGCAGGTTAAACGTCTTAGAATGCTAACATAAATAGAGGAAACCATGCCGAAATTTCGATATGCCACCTAGTATCTCGAGATCTGATATGGGGATTTGTGTTAGCGTTTGGCGGGGCGCCACATGCTGTAGACACCCCATTTTTGCACTCGCCTGATTAATCAACTCGTCAACCCGTTCGCAATGATTCCTGATGAGAATGTAAAATACCATATTTTTTCCCTTTAATATTTAGTCCTTTATACATATTTGATGCCTAAATGTACTCATTATTCTTTTATTTTGATGTAGGATGCAAATGGAGGTGTTAAGTGCAAAACGAAATTAATTGGGCAATTTTGGACAGTTTCAATATCACTTCGTAATCTGGGCATAACTCTCTCATCCGAACTCCAATTGAGATGATTCAAAATTCTACGGAACGCTAAGAAAAATATCTACAACTTTCATGTTTTGAGTTTTGAGAGATATTGACTATATCAAGGTCGAAATCGGGCTTAAAGTTGCTACACCTGCACTGTTGAC
>NC_141388.1:26229131-26335221 GCF_017979445.1 Akebia trifoliata
TTCGATAAAATTACGAAAATGCCCCTCATAAAGTTCATGACCATTTCACACAAAAAATTTCATAAATGACACAAACTAATATTTCCATTGAATTCCTTACGAAAAATCGATTCTAAAACATCCTAGAACATTAAAAACCGACTTAAAACGTGAAAAGTCCTCTCCGGGGGTAAAACGGTAATTTCACAATTTTCATAATTAAAAATTTCGAAATTAATAAATAAAATATTAAATAATTAAAGTGAAACATTGATGAAATTAATTTAAAATTTTAAATTAAAAAATCGATCAATCGGACTTTCAAGTAAAATTGTTGAGGGTTCGTGAGATATTTCTTTAAGGACCCCTCCATTTGGGGCGCTTTCACATGCACTAAGACCCTGCTTGGTAGGTCCAAATCATTTGCAAATGCAAATAATTTTTTCCAAATTGTTTTTACTAGTGCTTGGTTACACAATGTAAATAATTTGCTTGGATCACCTAAAGTCTTAAGAAATTTGAGCAAATGATTTGCGGCATAAAAAGTACCTCAAATCATTTGCAAAATCACGATAAAAGTTTTTATTGCAAAGATAGATCAATCAATCACAAAAAGTGATTTGCAAAAGATTTCTCAATTGTTACTTAGCAATAGTAAATCATTTATTGCAAACCATTTACAAATGCAAATGATTTGTAGTATACCAAACATGACCTAGATGTATGGGATATTTATTGGGCAGATGCCATCTTTCCTTTTTTGGTTCTCTTAGTGATGTTAATCAAAAATCTTAAATGACTCATAGGAACTACATTATCACAAGAGACGATATCATTTGTGGGATGGTTGGTTGATGCGCATACTATCATGTACCATGAGTTGTTTGGGATATAAAGAGGGTTTTCTATGATAGCTAATCTGAAAAACAAAGGCTGCTATTAAGTACATAAATTATAAGATTTATGGGCATGACTTGTTTGGGATACCTAGAGGGTTTTTTTTATGCTCTTTGATCTTTAAATTTGAGAAAGATGGAAAGTTTGGAGAATACGAGCATAAGACGAGATTTGTATAGATATCGACAAAACAACCCTCTTCAAAATTGTAAATTTTGGAAAAGATTTTTTTAATTTTTCAGTAACTTTTTTGTACTTAATTAATATTATTTTAATACCATGATCCTCAAATGTCAAAATATGTCATTTGATGATTTTTTTACATATGGAAATCTGATTTTTAAGAATATTGTAATTGAAAGTCATTAAACAAACATCAATTTCAGGCATCTATACAAATTTTAGTACAATTTATGTAACAAACAACTTTCTCATGTTCATAGCTTCCCAAACTCTAGGGCCCTGTTTAGATACCAGAAGCAAAAGTACTCTGCCAAAGAACAAGAGCTGGAGTACTCTATAAAGGAGCTGGAGAAGTACTTTTGTGCTAAAATGGCATTGGGGATCAACTTTGTTACGTATTAGTAAATGTACTTCTGTGTTGAAAATGTGTTTGGGAACTATACTGGCTTCTACTAACTTCTAAGAAAAAGACTAAAATATCCATGTATTCTACATGTTACTATTTTTTATCTTTTAGCATCATTATATGTCTTCAAATTATACTATTTTTGACATTTTAACAATAAATATTATATAATGTATATTAAACATAAGTATACTCAAAATTTCAAAAAATAAATTGACAGCACCTCCCCTAAAAATTTGATATTTTCACCTATCACCTATTGAATCACCATATACATTAAAAATATGTCTCATATATACCAAATTTTGATATATAACCATTTAAAAAAAAAATCTTATACATGCAATTTACATATATCTATTTAAGAAGGGGGCGGTTCAACGTACATATGTAAAACCAATGGTTTTTAAAAATATGGGTTATAGGTTTTGGATTGAGCTAATTTTTTGCAAGAATGTTCATTATGATAAGAAGATCATCCTCACAAAAAATCAGCTCAATCTGAAACTTCTAAATCAATCAAAAGTGATTTACAAATTATTGGCAAAAATTGATAAAAAATCGACGGTCCACATTCTAAATCACTTTTAATGGGGTTAAAAGTTTCAGATTGGACTGATTTTTTTTTCAGGTGATTTTCCCATCATAGAGATCATTCTTACAAAAATCCAGCTCAATCCCAAACTTCTAACCCATATTTTGAAAATTTATTAATGTTATATTGTTTTTACATATGTTTTTTCATATGTCCATTGATCCGTTCCCATCTAAGAAATAACATCATAACTAACACAATTATTAAAATTAAAATTATCATGAACTACATATATTTCATCCTATTAATACATAAAAAAAAATAAATCTTTGTTCTTTTGTTGTTCATTTTCTTCACATGATTATCAGTTCCGTCACATCATCTTCATCAGCCTATAAAATCCCTCTGTATGATTTTAGAATTAAAAATAAATAAATTTCATCAGACTATAATAAAAATAAATATATTGTAAAGAAAATATGGCAAGTTTATATTTGTCTTATTTTCAATTATTACATTCCAAGACGAACACTTCCAAAATTTTCTGCCTTTGTTTTTTTTTTTTTTTTGTTCTAACATTAATAATAACCAACTCTCAATTACATAAACAATAAAATGTCATAAAAACTACAATCAAAGATTTCAAATGCATGAAAAATCAAAATAGATAAATTTAAAACATCTTAGATGAATAACAAGTCAAATGTTTATAATATTTAAATTAAAGTATTGAATTTAAGATAAGTTATCCTTATACATTAATATCATACCAATCATATGTGTCTTTTATAGTTTCTACTATGACTTCTCTCTTTTGTTTTATAGTCATATTTGCTTGACAATGTAAATACACAAATGGATTTCTTTAATCTAAAGATGTGGATCATTCTTCTACAAAATTACCTTAATCACTAATTAGGGTTAGTGATAGGTTTCAACAATATATTTGAGTCATTTGCTTGTCTTTCTCAACCAGTCATGACATATGTAAAAAATATGTTGAAAGAGCATATAGCCAACACATTCTGTGTTATACCATTTTGACTTAAGAAACAAACTCAATCTGTTACAGGAACTCGTGCTCTTATATGTGTACTATTTATTACTCCCACACATTCTTTCATATTGAAATTGTGGTGCCCCCGAAATACTAATACAAAATTTCATGTCAAATCTCAAGGTACTAGGTGGCGTCTTGAAATTTCGGCATGGTTTCCTATGTTTTTGTTAGTATTTCAAGGCAATTAAACACCTGATAAACCATACATATGATATCTTGCATATATATACAAAAATAAAATAATAGCAGAAACCTATATATATTTAACAACGTAAGGTAGATAAGAGTGAAAAAAATAAATAATATATAGGATTCTATTGAAACTCTTCACTCTAACAAAAGTTCTAACATTCAACCCAAAATCTATAATACCATCTGGACGAACTAATGTTACTAGGGGGTATAGCCTCAGTACTCACCAGGTAATGAGCTCTGGTCGTATATTTGACTAACCAGGTGATCCTTACTTGCTAACACTACTCTATACTGACCTCGTCAAATGCAAAACTTGAAACTAAAGAAATTGATAAGGAAAGAGTGAGTAACAATGGTTATCCAGTAGGAAGAAAATAATTTCTACTAGTAACTTCATCCTAACATGAATAAGTAAGCATTTTGAATCATTGCAATACATGCAAAGTTGTATAAAATAAACTACGATTAACTAGTACATATAGTTAAGGATGAGCAATTAAACATTTTAAAACTCACATTAATCAATTAATAATACTCACTATAACATTTATTTTTGTACAAATATAATTGACACAATTGAAACAGTAAATATGTTTTTCATTTCATAATTCAAAATAAGACAACAAATACATAATACACAATAGTGGAGTAGTGGAATTAGAGAGTTAGGATTCTACGACTGGATCGCTCTAAGTTAGGACATGATGTTCCAATAATAAAGTATTAGTTCCTGATTTTATGATTGGTCGATGTATTACCACATTTGTAGGACCATTTATCCAGCTCAAGTTAGTCGTTTAACGTGACCATAAGCAATAGGTCTCTTTTCGATATGTTTGAACGTTCGACTACTCTAAATTGTTAGTGATTATTGACTAATCATCTTCAACTATGCCTATCAAGCGTGCATGTGATTTCTAGTATACATCCCCATTCATATATGACCACCTTTAAAATACAGGTTTATTGAAAAGATAAAAAAAAATAAACTCAGATTCTAGTTGTGACTCCACTCTTATATGCATCCCATACCACGTATAAGTTTGGTTGTCCCTATTGTACATCCTAGGATAATATGATAAACTATCCATTCAAGCACTCACAAGCTTTTTAATAGTTCACAAAATAATTATATATACATATTATTTCTTTTATTTGAAAATAAATCAAAATTAATATTACAGAGTTAAGAGTGAATATCCAATTTTTTACCATGCAATAATGGTCGAATTGCCTAAAATAAATAATAGTACACAACGCATAATCGTAAATAAACATGCAAGTCACCTTGTAACAATAGAAAGTAAATTAACCCTGGATATCTATTCATCAACCTACACATAGTATCACAATGTAAAATACGAACATCACTTCTTAGGTATGATATGACATTTTACCATTTCATTTCCTATTTCGGTATTTGACTTTTTCAATTTTTCAAACATAAAATTCTTTTTTCAATAATTATCAATTAATATTAATATATTGATTATTAAATCTTTTTTAAAAATTTAAAATTCATTTTTATCATTTAAATCGAAAGATTACAAACATTGGATCAAAACGGGGTCCGAGCAGTGCACAGGATAAAATTGGCAGAAATAATTTGGTAAAATATCCCACCCACGTATAATTTATAATAACATACAATTAAACACATCAAACATGAAGGCCTTGGCATAAATTTGAAATAACGAAAATAATTCTATGTTTTTTAAACACATCACAAATTTTTTTTTTAAATCATAAATACAATTTTCATAATTTTCGGTTTGTAGTAAGAATTATAAGTCCCTACCAATCTCTAGATGTTAGAATTGAAGAACATGCTTAGAAATTGATGTGACTGGTGCAGAAATCTAGAAAATTCAAAACTTGATATGAATGATTTTTGAATCGGACCCGGTAGTTTCGAAGATCTCGACGGCGGCATCCTCTTTTCTTTCTGTGGTGGAGGACGGTTTGGGCTATAAGTCAATGAAATCAAAGGTTGAAGGGTCGAAACTCTCGTGTGTGATACTGCTATTTTCGATAAAATATAGAGAAAGAGAAGAGAAGAATAAAAAGAAATGGGCGGGATTTATAGAGTTTGACGTTGTGGACGTTTTTCCCTTTTTCCTTCAAATGTTGACGGAGACTCGATCATAATAAATCTTGAGTTTAAAGTTGGTTGAAACCAACGATTTTTAAAAAGTCTCTAGTTGGTTTTGACGAGTTTAGGAGACAATGAATAGTAATCTTAAATTAAAAATTCTTTATATAAAGTTTGTGGGACGAAATTGATCTTTTTAAAGTTGTTTCATTTAACGATAACTTGACTATCTGGACTCCAAAACTAATGAGTGGATATTCCTATTTCTATAATTTTTCGTTGCGAATCAAATAGTGAAATAAGATTTTACAAATTCTTGCTCTAACAAAAATTTACTTTTTTAGTCCAATCTGACTTGAAAATCAAAGTTGTTTCCTTTTTTTTTACAATAATTCGACTTTTCAAGGTCCAAAAATGACGAGTAAATACTTCATTTTCTATAATTTTTTATTGTAGACCCAATGGTATGATCAAATTCTAAAAATTCTTACTTTAGTAAAAATTAATTTTGTTTAACCTAGTCTAATATAAAAATCGAAGATTTTGCAATTTTTTTGTTTGGACTCGCATTTAAGTATGCCTATAGGCTAGAGTATGTTTTTCAATCATTTGGAGTCCATTGGTGAAGTCAGATTTCGTTAAAAATGATTAGAAAAGTTTTCAAAAGTTTTACCCTAAGTCCCACTTTTAGAATTTTTTTAAAATTCTACTATATATTTTTTCTCGAGATACAAATAAAAAACTTGGGGTATTGCAGAAATAATAATAAATTAGACAATTCATGAATTAAAAAAATATTGGTGTTAATAACAAAAAAAAAAATGTGATAAGATACATTACAAAATGTAACATTTTAGGCGATTTTAAACTACCAACAAATTCATGAAAATCGCCTTCAATATATATAAGGGTAGTTTAGTCAAACACCCACTATAGTGGTGTCGTTGATTATTTTTAGTGGCCATGTAACGACAGTTTCAAAATCGCCTCTAATAAAAGTAATTTAAAGGTGGTTTTAAAATCGTCTCTAATTAATATATTTTAAAACGATTTTTATATTTTTAGAGATGGTTGAAAACTGCCTCTAATTAATGTATTTTAAGGGTGCTTTTTAGTATTAACGGTAGTTATTTAAAAGACCATTGTTATATTTTTAGAGGTGCTTTAAAACCGCCTTGAATTATTTTTTTTAAATGAAAGATATATACTATATCCGACACTTTAAAATCACCCCTAATCTCTACTTTTTTTTTTAAATAAATCTCATTTTAAATGGTTCAAAATCGCTCTCTACTATTGTCAATTTTGTTATTAAATTTTTCATTTCAAAATAAAACATGTACGTATATAAAGAAAAAGAGTTGTTATTAGCACCCCACATTTTACTTATCACAATTCAATTAATTATCACACCATAATTAGAATAAAACAAAACATTCACATTAAAAAACATTACCATACTTTGTTCAAACAATTTCACTCGCTAATTTAAAATAACCACATTGTCAATCAAACGAACTTATGAGTTTTCACAGTAAAACGAGTTTGGCTTGAGAATTTTTGGAAGTACATTGACAGCTCTTTCATGGTCACAACAAGAGAGAGGCGAAGATCAGGGAAAACAGGAATAACAGGGTCATTATACAAAAGGGGCAGAACAATTATTTAGTCCAACAAATCCTTAACCTTGAAAATGTGGATCTATCAACCAGAAAAGAAAGATGCCTCAAATACAAAATTCCTCATGATAAATGAAAAGTAACTAGTCATATAATTGATTTAAAATAATAAAGGAAAAACTTTTTACCTTGAATACATTGATAAGCCGGTTGATTTTCACCCTCTTATAAAGCAACTCACCATCTTTCTTAGAAGATGTTGCTAAAACAACAAGTACTAGCAAAACGCGAAGAAAAACATGACGATCTGGAAAGAGAAGGGTTAAATCGATTGGTGGCAAGCAAAGATAGTTTTAAAATCATGCAAAGAAAAGTATTGCTCATCTTTGAAGATAAATTACAACAATTTGTGTTAGCAAGTTCAACGAGTACAAAATGGAATATCTACGATTTTCTAAATTTAATTTTAGCAAAATGAATGTCTTCTAAAATTGCAAGTATGTTAAACTTAATATGCATCTTGTAGTTGAACATCATTCTGACAGTATAAACAAGTGTATCTCACATCTTCTTTTGCACTTTAAAGTTGTGGGACCAAAAATAAAAAAGAGACTTTAAAAATCGTACTTTAAAAAATTTTGACAGTATAAATGGGTATATCTTACATCTTCTTTTGCACCTTAAAGTCGTGAGAC
Organism: Akebia trifoliata; assembly: GCF_017979445.1. Lineage (NCBI taxonomy): Eukaryota > Viridiplantae > Streptophyta > Magnoliopsida > Ranunculales > Lardizabalaceae > Akebia > Akebia trifoliata. Next base: position 26,236,793 of record NC_141388.1, read on the forward strand.
CAAAAGCCAAAAAGAGTGTGTAAAGCAAAAAAAAAAAAAAGTGAAAAGATAACAAATCCAAAGATACTATAAAGATCGTACTTTAAAAAATTCTGACAGTATAAATGGGTATATCTACATCTTCTTTTGCACTTTAAAGTTGTGAGACCAAAAGACAAAAAGAGTGTAAAGCAAAAAAAAAAAAAAAAATTGAAAAGAATAACAAATGCAAAGAGATTATATGTACTTCAAAAAATTCGGCAACTTTTTCAACTAACTGTAGTTACTCAAAGGTATTTTGATTTCCATGCCAAGTGAAAATTGAAGACCAAGATTGCAAAAGAAAAAATAATTCGTAAAAAGAACGAAGATACAATAAGCACACACCATATCAAAGGAGTACAAAGGCTGCAATGATGTCAATTCCACTAGCAATATTCCTACCTATTTAGCTAATAATGTCATAGTCCAATATTTATCGCCACATTCTCATCGACAATGACAGCATAGACATCCCTTTCAACCTTGGTTATTTTAACTTGGATCACACATCAAATAATAAGAGTTTAATCATATAATGGCTATAAAACAAGAAGACATGGTTTTTCCCATAGAAATCATAAGTAGATCATTGTTTCGATTTCAAAAGGAAGAGATTCCTTTGGATGACTGTTAACAGTTTGACTAACATTTCTTGTACTGCTAAAAGATAGCACTTTCAGTCAAAAGATGATAATTAAACTTGGAATGAGATATCTCACATCCAACAATGATGTAATTTCACAACTGCCAAATTGTTATCAATCCAAATCTATCTCAAGTTCAGTAATATAACCTTCTATGGGGCAGGTCATAATGCACCCCATCTAAAACCCCACCTTTTTGAAATGGTGAGGTTATTTTTGACCTGGTAAGAATGTTCATTGTGGGCTAATAACATGGTATGGCATTGTAGACACCTCGATTTGAACGGGCCCTCACTCAAAAGGGCCCAAAAATAGCAATGCTCCAATAAAGAATTGGCAAAAGGGCCTCGATGGCCCGAATCATCGGAACATGACATTTTTGCCAAAATCAAAGCCTCTAATACCTCTCAATGGATTAGTAGGTCCACCAAAGGGATCCGGCAAGTTCATACCTACCCCGCTCCATTCAAAATACTGATTTTCCAACAAAATAGGCCAACGGGCCTCTAACGCCCAAAACGCTAAAAATGGCAATTGGATTGAATCGAATCCCCTAAGACCACCCAGTGGTCCAAGGGACTCACCAAGAGGGTTGTGACCCATCCTACACGTGCTCGACCTCACCGCACCTCTTTTATGGTCAAGAAAAAATCGAACGATCGATGAAACTCTCCAACGGGCCTAAAAGGCCCAATTCGCCAACACGTGACATTTTCGATCAAATCGATGATTGCAAAAATCTAAAAAAAAAAAAAAATTAAAAAAATTAAAAAAATTAAAAGCGTGAGACTTGGGATACCTACCCTCCATCTATCGCCTACCACTCCGCCTCGAAATTCAAAATAACCCACAACCCTCCTAAACCCAAGCCCAACACTTAAAAGCCCATAAACCTATCCAATTCATTATCCAACCCACTACCTTAACCCATTATCCATTATTCACATCAACCAATCATAATCTTCACATCAAAAGATGACACATGTCATCACCATCCTTCACCTCCCTCATCTCATCACCCATCCCCATAACCATTCTCTAAAAAAATCAACCAAGCACATCACCATCCCTCCAAAATCAACTCAACCCATACCCCAATCCATCTCCATTCCCTAACATCATCAACCACCCACGTCACCACCCATATCTCTTACATATCAACCCATCACTTTTCCTTAAAACACTCCAACATAATCCCATCAACCCATACTTCCCTCATCATCAATTAACTAACCCACTTCCCTCTCTCTAATCAAACAACCCCCATCAACCAATCAACCAATCTCATCACCTCACCCCCTCATCATGATTGCCACATGGCATCATCTCCTTTCTCCTCCCAAAAATCAACTTAACAACCTCTTACACAACCCATTCTCCTAAATCTACACACCTCACCTCACCTCATCAACCAACCTAACACTCATTCTCTAAACCACCCCCACTCCACCACCAACCATCACTCATGTCAACCCATCAAACACTCTACCCAAATGGATTTGGGTAGGATCCAACCCATTTGGATCTAAACCTCACCCCTTTTCACTCATTACACATTTACCCTCCATTTTACCTTAAATTTCACACCTTTCACTTCCAAATCCTATGCCATTACCCCTCCTCTCACATTTTAACCCCATTATGCCCCCAAACTTTCTCTCAACTCCTATAAATACCCTCTTCCTTCCTTCCAAAAGGGGGTTACAAAAACTATCATCAAATTATACCAGGTCTCCCTAAGAAAAACCTACTCTTTCTACTCATCTTCACTAATCTCTCATAACACACTCTAAAAAGGGAAAGATTCACTCTCAACTCATTCAGGATCTAAGAAGCATAGAAGAAAAAGAAGAAGAAGTGGGGAAACAAGAGTGACCTTGGAGCTTCAAGGTGGGTTTAAAAACACCCCCCCCCTATCTCTAACTTTTTCTTCCTCCCTCTTCTATCTTCCCCCTCCCATTCATTTTATTTTAAAATTTAAAATGGTTGGACCCTAAGGCACATGTTCCATTAGGATCATCTCTTTCAATGAGATGATCCTATGATCAAGCCGAAAGCAACCCCTATCTAGGGTACAAATGCACCCATACGGCATTCTATTTTTATTTTTATTTTTTAAAAACAAAATGACCGAGTTCTTTGAGGTTACCGCCACGTGGCGGGGAGAAAGGGGTGCCTAATACCTTCCCTTTTCTCCAATCGAGCCACTTACCCAAATCTCACGGTTGACCACCCCTTGTCCATTGTGAGTCACTAAAAAGCCAAAATGCCATGTTTTCGAAAATGTACCTCGGGTGACCATTCACACCCACTTCCGACTTGAATGGTGGCGACTCTAATATTTAATAGTCATGGCCGTCGTAATGACGAAAACCACGTAGCTATAGCTGGCGACTCCACTGGGGAACAAGGTTCTACCCTCGTGACAACTCGACTATTTCCAAAAAAATCAAAATAAATTTTTTTTTTTATTTTTATTTGGTTTACTAACATTGTTTGTTTGTTGTTTGTGTCTTATTTTCTTACTTTTATTTTCAAGCTTACAAGTCCAAATTGTAATATTTATTTACTTATGTTGTTTTTGTTACATGTTTGTAAGGGGGTCGATGAAAAGAAATGAAGAAAAAAATGGCACGTGCACACGTGAGCATAGCCCACTTCTTAGCCACCCCACCCTCAATATACTTAGCCCCGATGCTTAGTAGTTCCACGGCTTGAGATCGTTATTTCAAGGGTCGGGAATGAACACATCAAACCCGATCACCAATCAATGACGTGTGTACTTCGGTATGCATCGAGGTTTGAAGATCGGGTAGCCGACAAGCCACCCATTAAACTCATGCATATGCCCGGCTAGATGAGCTAAGACACAAATTTTGATGTTATATCGACCCCCAAGCAATGTTGTAATCATACAAGTTGTGGTCGGGCCTTGAAGCCCAAGTTGTAAGCCCAAAAGTGGCAATTAGATCGTAGGTTTGCTTCACTCTCCATTCATATCCCCTTTGGTAAAGGGGAGGGAATGCTTGTTGCATCATGTTCAAAAAAAAAGAAAAAAAAACAGAGAATAAAATACTCAAAAACAGTGAGGGAACATTGAAAACAGGGGCAAAGAAACAGTTCTGTGAAAAGTCCAGAAGCTGGATTTCATTCTAGTCCGTGTCCATGGTACGGATGGACCAAAATGTGCTTCATCCGTGCTGATGACACGGTTGAAACATTAAATGTCTCATCCGTGTTCAAGACACGGATAATGGAATGTAGATCAAATCCGTGCCATTGACACGGACCAGAGTGAACTCGACCCCCCCTGAATGAACTCGACAGTCCATTTTTAAAGACCCTCATTGTCAAGTTTTGAAAGCGTCCAAGTGGGAAGATCATAAATTTTGAAAAAATAACTAAAAAAAAAACAATTTCATAAATCGGATCCCCACTCGTATTCATTTAAACCGGGTCCACGACCCACACCCATCAAAAAACTAGGTCATGACTTAGACCCATTTTCAACTGGGTTACGACCCAGATCCAATCCAACTGGGTCCACAACCCAGATCTAAATCCATTTTCAATTGGGTTACGACCCAGATCCAACCCAACTGGGTCCACGACCCAAATCCATTTTCAACTGGGTTACGACCCAGATCCAACCCAACTGGGTCCACAACCCAGATCCAAATCCATTTTCAACTGGGTTACGACCCAGATCCAACCCAACTGGGTCCACAACCCAGATCCATTTTCAACTGGCTTACGACCCAAATCCAACCCAACTGGGTTTATGACCCAGATCCATTTTCAACTGGGTTACGACCCAGATCCAACCCATCTGGGTCCATGACCCAGATCCATTCAAATTGGGTTCACAACCCAGATCCACTACAAATGGATCCCCAACCCAAGTCCATTCAACTGGGTCCGTGACCCAGATCCATTCCAACCGGGACTAAGACCCAGATCCACTACAAGCCGAATCCAGATTCAATTTCGGACCAAGTTCAGGATCTAACAAACGTACCCAACTTTTTCAAAAAAAAATAAATAAATAAATTTCGAGAAGCACCAATTGCAGTCCTTGATCAAGTCGGTGCCTAGAAAAATCTTATCCTGTTGATACGAGGGGGATAGACTACGTCTATTCAGGGAATAAGGTGATTTAAGAGTGCCATTGTGCGCCGCTTCTTTCTTGGAGATCTGCTTGGCCGACGGTAATTTCATAGAACTGAATTGGAAGCTACTAAAAATACGGGTTGTTCCGACTCGATTTATCTGATGAAATTACCTTTTCAAAATGCTTTACCAGCTCCGTGCTGATGCCAACTCCGTGTTGATGCCAACCCCGTGTCGATGCCAGTTCCATGCTGAGATAATTACTTTTTCAAAATATTTTTCCAACTCCGTGTCGATGCCAGCTCCACGCTGATCAAATTACCTTTTTAAAATGCTTTACCAGCTCCGTGCTGATGCCAACTCCATGTTGATGCCAACTTCGTGTTGATGCCGACCCCGTGTCGATGCCAGCTTCATGCTGAGATAACTACTTTTTCAAAATATTTTCCCGACTCCGTGTTGATGTCAGCTCCGTGCTGATGAAATCACTTTTCTAAAATGTTTTCTCGACCCCATGTCGATGCCAGCTCCGTGCTGATGAAATCACTTTTTCAAAATGTTTCCCGACTCCGTGTCGATGCCAGCCCCGTGCTGAGATAACTTTGCTGTCAAAATATTTACCAACTCCGCGTCGATGCCAGCTCCGTGCTGATGTCAACTCCGTGTTGATGCCGACTCTGTGCCAATGCTAGCTCCGTGCTGATGTAATTCTTTTATAAAACATTTTACCAACTCCGTGTTGATGCCGGCCCCACGTCGAGAAATTACTTTTTCGTCAAAACTCATAATAAACAACTTTACCTGATCTAGTATAACATCATGCATCTTCATTTTTTGTAAATAAGATAGTAACCCCTTGGTTGTCTGTACCCACAGGTGGCCAAACAAAAGAAATACAAGCAGTCAGAAGTGCCTCCCTATTTTCTCCGATCATCTACCATCACCATGAGTTCTTCCGAACCAACACAACCTCCAGTGACCGAAGCATCAAGTCAATAACAACACTATTAAAGATAATTGAGAGGCAAGAAAAGATAGTTAGTACTGTGTTAGCCAACGCCAGCATCCTACAAGCGCAAACGATACAGCAACACGCATTTGGATCGAATCAAGAGTTACCTGAACAACCTCCACAGGGACCCCAGACTACGATGCCACCTGCAGTACCCGAATACCAGGGGCCTCCGCTCTATATCCCGCACAATCGACCACCCCCTGTGGTCATTCCAGACGATGAATGTGAGTATAGGGCTACGGAAGCCAAAAGCGCAACAGATGAAAAACTATCTCAACAGATTGAGTCTCTGCAAGAAGAAATGAGGAGAATGAAAGGCCTAAACACCATGAGTGGAACCTGATTCAAGGATCTGTGCTTCTACCCCAATGCTCAATTACCGACCAAATTCAAATGTCCGGAGTTTGAAAAATATAATGGAGTGGGGTGTCCGCTGTCGCATCTGAAGTTGTATTGTGGATCCATGTGTCAGTATGGTGAAGATGATAGGTTATTGGTACAACTGTTTCAGAGGAGCTTAACAGGGCCGGCACTTAAATGGTTTTCTGGACTAGATCATTCACTCATTAAGAATTGGCAAGACTTAGCCGAAATGTTCTGGCAAAATTACCGGTTCAATACTGATGTGGGACTAGATCGAAATGACATGGCCAAAATGTCAAGGAAGCAGAGGGAGACAGTGAAAGAGTATGCCCAGAGATGGCGAGAATTCGCCTCACAAGTAAGGCCCGCAATGACAGAGCAAGAGGTGAACACTACATTTATCTCAACACTAGGGCATGCCTTCTGTACTCATTTGGTAGGGCACACCACAGGCACATTCTTGAATCTGGTACAAGTGGCAGATAGGGTCGAGGACGGAATCCGAACCGGTCTGATATTCGATTTCACGAGTCTAGGAGCAGCAACGGGAATCCCTTCTCAAAGAAAGCCAGTGCCTCCAGGAAAGAAGAGGGAAGAGACTCAGGTCAATACCGTACAGCCAAACCGACCCCTCTTCATTCCCTCACCAGCACCGAGACCACCAACACAGGCAACTTCATGGGCACCAGCACCGTCAACATGGAACCCTTCCCCTCAAAATCAATTCAGGGCAAATCCTCCACCAGTTGCACAGCTGTAGACACCCCATTTTTGCATCCGCCTGATTAATCAACTCGTCAACCCGATCGTAATGATTCCCAATGATGGATGTGTATTCCAATGTTTTATTTTGTTACCCGATATGTTTCAGAAATCCGGATGAGGTATCTTGAATTGACAAAACCTTAGAAACCACGCTACGCTAGGAAAATACGACCCCAGAAACATAGAAATCATCATCTTGCAGACCAAAAAGAAGTTTCACGATAAAAATCACTAAAAATTGACCAAATTACCAAAATACCCCTAACCTCAAAACAACCCTAGAGCCTACGTTACGCTTAGGAAAACTCTCTCGAACACATAAAATAACAAATCGGAACCAAATAAATCATTTCACCAATTTTAACAAAATTCGACAAAATTATGAAAATGCCCCTCATAAAATTCATGACCATTTCACACAAAAAATTTCATAAATGACACAAACTAATACTTCCATTGAATTCCTTACGAAAAAACCGATTCTAAAACATCTTAGAACATTAAAAACCGACTTAAAACGTGAAAAGTCCTCTCCGGGGGCAAAACGGTAATTTCACAATTTTCATAATTAAAAATTTGAAATTAATAAATAAAACATTAAATAATTAAAGTGAAACATTAATGAAATTAATTTAAAATTTTGAATCGAAGAAATCGATCAATCGGATTTTCAAGTAAAATTGTTGAGGGTTCGTGAGATATTTCTTTAGAGGGGGGTTCTCCCAAAATTTAAAGTCAATCAAGCAAGACTAAGGTCAAGGTATTAAAGTCAATCAAGTGAGACTAAAGTCAAAATTAAAGTCAATTAAGCAAGACTGAAGTCAAGATATTAAAAGTCAATCAATTAAGACTAAAGTCAAAACATTAAAAGTCAATCAAATAAGACCAAAAGTCATAATAGAATTCTAATTAAATAATAACTCAATCTAATAGAGTTCTAACTTAAAAATAATTCTACCTAAAACAATTCTAATTAAAACACAATTCTACCTAAAACAAGTCTAACTAAAACACAACTCTAATTAAACACTAACTCTATCCAAATCAACCCCTAAAAACATCTATAAATAGAGGTGCTCACACCCTATTTTCGGATCAAATCAAAAAATCCTAAGAGAAGCAAGTCTAAAAGCCCCCTTAGCCTCCCATAAACCCCAATTTTGGAGCCCCAACTCCTTACCTAACATCCCACCTTCGATTTTAGCCTAAAGAACACCCAAAAGCCTTCCAAAAACATCTCAAAATCCACAACAAACTTGAAGAGTTTAGATCCAAAAATAAGGAGATATCTTGCTTCGGAGATCCGAAATCAAATCCGGAGACAGAACGAAGCAAGGGAGTACGGTACAAGGAGCTATTTTTTGTCAGATCTGAGGGAACAAAATCCTTGCTATCGGAAAGGTATGAAATTTTTTATTTTTATTTTTATTGTTATCTAGGTTTTTAGCAATGTGATTTATTTGGGAAGTTAGTAGAGACCGGCTTTGGCCGGGCGGGGTTGGTGCCTAACACCTTCCAACACCTTAACGTGATCCCCGGACTCTCTTTCTCTTTCGTAGATTAGTTTGCCTTTTTTAGAGTCAGTTTGGTTCCTAGACCTTAACAACTAGGTGGCGACTCCCAAACCTCAAGGGTCAAAAGCGGATCCGCGCAACCCCGCGGATCGAGGGCGTTTTCAACAGCAGGCACCACTATACAGGCAGAATTAACAGGCACGACCCAACAGAGTGAATAGAGTATTTACCAGGTTACCCATGACATTATCAGAATTACTGCCACTCTTACTCAGGGGTGAGTATCTTACAAAATGCCCGCCAAATCCGGAGGCTGCCAAAGGACCAGGATACAACCCCAATTTATTCTGCGAATTCCACATGGGTGCACCAGGGCACTCTACGGACCAATGCTGGCAGCTCAAGCATCAAGTACAGAACCTAATTGATAAAAAAACCCTCATACTAGATGGGCCTTCCAACCCGCCCCAGCAACAGAATGTCAATCAAAACCCCCTACCCACTCACAATGGAGAGGGGAGTGGGCATAGGGTAAATGTCGTCTGCAGAGAGCTCAACTTCAATCCTTCAGATCTGATAGCGCCGATAGGGGAAAAAATTAGGGTTCACTTAACCCAGGAGCCAAAGATATCGACAATTAACACAGTCAACCACTACACAACCAGTCCACCTCCAAATCCATAATTGCCCCTCAGAATGGCCGATCTTACCATCCATCCCACCCATCAAAATGCTGCTACTCGACCACCTCTAGTCATACCTTGCAGATCATCCAACCATCAAAGTCCAGCCCGACCTCCCCTTGTTATACCATGTACACCACCATATTCTCAAGGATCAACTCAACTTCTTCTTCACATTCCCCACATCCCATCCCCACGTCCACCACTTGTCATTCCATATACCACCACTACCTCTAAAACGCCGCCGCCACCCCTCATCCTCAATATGAAACCCTATCCACCCCCCCATGATCATACGTTCACCTAAACCATTCCCCTATAGCTCTAAACAGGCAGTTCCCTAGAGCTATGAGACCACTATCACCACAATCTCGGGGGTCGAAACAGTGAAAGAAACAATAGTGGCGGACATCAACCATATGACAAGGGCCGAAAAACGCCAAGAATTGCTAGAAAGTGGAGAAAGCAGCGGGACAGAAATCGAAGAGACAATGGAAGGAGGGACAAGTGAAGAAAAAAAGAAAAGTAAAGGGGAAGGGTAAGCTGTATAAGGAGGAGAAGACAGAAGAAAAGGCGAAGGTCACCGACAAGAAAGCTGCAGACTTCGTTAAGTTCATCCTCAAGTGCGAGCATAATGTAGTAGACAGATTGAACAAACAGCCAGCTCAGATTAATATATTGGGACTGATGCAAAAATCTGAAAAGTACCAAGAGGCACTGCTAAGAGTTCTGGGAAAATCACATGTACCTTCGACCACGATACCAGCACAATTGGAACAAACAGTCGGCCAGATCATGGCCCCCAATCCTATCATTTTCACAGAGAATGAATTTACGCCCGAGGGAACGAGGCATGTCAAACCACTAAACATCATGGTCATATGAAAGGGCATGATGGTCGCCAGAGTATTGATTGATAACGGCTCAGCACTCAACGTCTGCCCGCTTGAAACCTTCCAAAAACTCAACGCTGACTGGTCATATGTGAAACCCAATAATAAGGTTGTCCAAGGCTTCGACAGTTCGAGAAGGGATTCCCTGGGAGAGGTGGATTTACCTATCACAATAGGTCCTTGCACCTTCGAAATAACATTTGAAGTTAGGGAAATACCAACCACATTCAACCTGTTACTGGGCAGACCTTAGATCCACATTGTCGGAGCTGTACCTTCCTCGTTGCACCAAAAAGTCAAATTTATCATGGGGCAGAGGATGATATCGGTATTGGCAGAGAACCTTATTCCAGCTGGGAGAGCTCCAGATGTGCCATTCATTGATATAGAGATGACGAAGGATAAAGCACTCTACCATTCGTACCAATTCGCGGTTGTCAATCACATCGAGAAGGGGAAGGAAAAGGTAAGGGCAAAGCTATCAAGAGCGAACCTTATGATTGGTCGGGTCATGAAAAGATCGAGATACCGACCCAAGCAAGGGTTGGGGCCGGGAAGAAGAGGAAGAGCTATACCGGTCGAAGCCGGGAAGCATATTCCTTACTTTGGTCTAGGGTTTAGACCCACAAAGAGGGATATTGCAGAAATGAATGACAAGAAAAAGGAGCTTCGGTTAGCAAGAAAGCAAAATCGTGAGCCGAACATCTGGAATCTGGGCCGAGTCCCTTACATCAGTGTTAGCTTCCTGAAGTCCCATATCAGACTTGACGATTTATCAGAACCGCCATCAGCAAAAAAGCCAAAAATGGTAAACCCTGAACCAGTGCACATTCAAGAAGACCCAATCGAAGAGTCCCAATCATCCTTCGAAGGAGGCATTGATGTTCTATTCAATGGGGATTCCGATGAAAGTCTATCAGAAACTACTCCAAAATCCACTAAAGTGAAGGTCACTACCAACCAGGAGAACAACTCACCATTTTCATCGGGTATTGACTGGGCATCAGTCATCATCCCACCAAGTTTTGGAGGAACTATGCCCCAACCTGACAATAATCAATCGGAGATCATGGTCATCTCCGAACCACCAACCAAATCATCCAACGAATCACTTGCTCATCTCATCCGCCCCCTCAGAGAAGGGGAGACATTGCACAACTGGGAAGAATTCCCATTAACTCTTGAGGCTGTCGAGACCTCAAAAAAAAAAACACCGTTAGGCGACATCAATTTGCCCGAAGATCATAATGAGCCCTCATCCTCGGGTAAAGACTGTTTTGGGGGCTCCCTATCTTTATTAACGAATTTGCATGATTGTTCTTCTTATTTCAGGTATCCAGAAAATCACAAAAAAACAAATATTCCTCAAAAAGTAAAAAAATAAAAAATTCCTCAAAAATCAAAAAAATCAAAAAGCTTTCAAAATCGTAAAAAAATAGATATTTTCCAAAAACCAAAAAAAGAGTTTTCAAGAGTCTGTCCCCATTGAATGAGTACTCAGATAAAACAGAATTTGAAAGGGACGAGTATGATTTCAATCTTGAACTCGACTTCGACCTCATGGGGATAGAAGAAGAGTCTGAGGACGAAATGGAATACCCACCCAAAGAAATCAAAGATTTGGTAGAACGTCATGAGAGAGGTGTTCAGCCAAACATCGATGATACAGACTCAATCAATCTTGGTATCGAAAAAGACCTACGAATTGTCAAGATCGGAGCCTTGTTGACATCACAGCAGAAAGAAGATATGGTCGAATGCCTACGAAAATATCAAGACGTCTTCGCATGGTCATACAGGGATATGCCGGGTTTAGATACAAATCTGGTCGTCCACAAACTACCCATTGCTTCTGGAAGTAAGCCAATCAAGCAGAAACTGAGAAGACTGAAGCCTGAATGGACCCTCAAGGTCAAGGATAAGGTCATGAAGCAATTCGAAGCAGGGTTTCTTGCAGTCTCCACGTACCCGGAATGGCTAGCTAACATTGTACCAGTACCCAAGAAGGACGGGAAAGTACGCATGTGTGTTGACTATCGAGACTTGAGCAAGGCCAGTCCTAAGGATGATTTTCCAATTCCACATATCGATACTCTAGTCGATAGTACAACAGGGCACGACATGTTCTCATTCATGGATGGCTTCTCAAGTTATAACTAGATAAAAATGGTAGAAGAAGACCAAGAAAAGACAGCGTTCATCACACCATGGGGTACTTTCCACTATAAGGTTATGTCATTCGGGCTGAAAAACGTAGGGGCAACTTACCAGCGGGCAATGACCGCGTTATTTCATGACATGATCCATAAAGAAATGGAGGTCTACGTAGATGACATGATCGCTAAATTTGGCATTGAAGAAAATCATCTGGTCAATCTAAAGAAATTGTTCAACAGGCTGAGGAAGTACAGCTTAAGGCTAAATCCGGCAAAATGCGTGTTCGGGGCAACATCAAGCAAGCTACTGGGATTCGTCGTCAGCAGAAGGGACATTGAAATAGATCCGGCAAAGACTAAATATATCCTGGAAATAAAGGCACCCGTTACAGAAAAAGACGTTCGGGGCTTTCTGGGACGAATACAATACATTAGCCATTTCATTACTCAGCTCACGCCTATCTGTGAGCCAGTCTTCAAGCTATTAAGAAAAGATACACTAAAGAAGTGGAACAAAGACTGTCAAGAAGCATTCGACAAAATCAAGCAATATCTGCTCAATCCACCAGTCTTAGTCCCCCCTACGCCAGGGTGACCTCTGCTGATGTACATCTCAGTGCAAGAAACATCTATGGGGTGTGTGCTAGGGCAACATGATGAATCAGGATGGAAGGAACAGGCCATCTACTATCTCAGCAAGAAATTCACTTATTACGAAACAAAATACTCGACACTCGAAAAGACTTGCTATGCATTGGTTTGGGCATCTCAGCGACTACGTCATTATTTGCTCAGCTACTCGACTATGCTTATCGTCAGGATGGACCCCCTAAAGTATCTATTCGAAAAACCAGCACTAACAGGCCACATAGCGAAATGGCAGTTATTGTTATCTGAGTTTGACATCACTTATGTCACCCAAAAAGCCATCAAAGGGCAAGCCATACTATTTACCGAGGTTGAAAACAATGATGATGACGAAGAACCAGGCTGGAAAATGTACTTCGACGGAGCAGCCAATCAGAAAGGAAATGGAATAGGGGCAGTCCTGATTAAACCAGATGGGTCCCATATACCGATCGCCATCAGATTGAAATTCCAATGTTCTAACAACGAGGCCGAATACGAAGCATGCATAGTAGGGCTGAAAGCAGCATTAGATCTCGAAGTAGACGAGATTGATGTTTTCGGAGATTCAAGCCTAGTAGTCTATCAGACGACTGGAGAATGGAAGACTCGGGAACAGAGACTAGTCCCTTACCACGAGGATCTAGAGGAACTAAGCTCACACTTTGACAGAATCTCATTCACCTACATGCCTAGAGCTAAGAACCAGTTCGCCGATGCACTAGCTACCCTTGCTTCCATGATTAGTATCTCAGAAGATCTGGTCATCGACCCGATTGAGATTGGAATTCAGGACGAGCCAGCCTATTGTCTACCCGTCGAAGTAGAAGAACCTGAAGAAAAGCCTTGGTACTCAAACATCAGGGCATATCTCGAAGATCGAACCCTCCCCCCAGACGCAACGTCAAATGATCGCAGAACCATTCAAAAATTGGTAGGGCAATTCTTTATCAGCAATGGCATTCTGTACAAGAAATCACACCACGAGGTCTTACTCCGATGTGTTGCAGAAGCAGAAGCAAAGCGATTAATCGAGACTGTACATGGTGGAGTCTGTGGACCTCACATGAATGGTCACATGCTAGCCAAGAAGATTATGCGGATGGGGTACTATTGGTCGACAATGGAAAATGACTGCTATCAGCGTGTTCGTAAATGCCATCTATGTCAGATCTACGCCAACAAAATCAATGCTTCGCCTTCAGAGCTGCATAACATGACTACGCCTTGGCCTTTCTCACTCTGGGGAATGGATGTCATCAGACCAATCTCACCAAAAGCTACAAATGGACATCGCTTCATCCTAGTGGCTATCGATTACTTCACCAAATGGGTAAAAGCTACTTCATACGCCAACGTCACTAAGAGTAATGTCCTGAAATTTGTCAAAAACAACATTGTCTGTAGATATGGGCTTCCTAGCGGGCTAGTAACGGATAATGCCAAGAACTTCAAGAACAGAGACATGGTCAAGATGTGCGAAGATTTCCAGATCACTCACCACAATTCTGTACCTTACAAACCTAAATGAATGGAGCAGTCGAGGCAGCCAACAAGAATATCAAGAAAATTATTGAGAAGATGGCAGTTACGTACAAAGATTGGCACGACATGCTACCTTTTGCACTACACGACTATCGAACCTCGTTCAGAACTTCAACAGGGGCAACTCCATATTCATTAGTCTACGGAATGGAAGCAGTCTTACCCGTCGAGGTTGAGATTCCCTCCCTCCGAATTTTAAAAGAAATAGAGTTAGATGAAACGGAATGGATTCAAGCTCGATTTGATCAACTGAATCTAATTGAAGAGAAGCGCCTCACAGCTATTTGCCATGGACGGATCTACCAGCGACGGATAGCCCGTGCCTACAAAAAGAAAGTCAAACCTAGAAATTTCTCACCGGGAGACCTTGTACTGAAGAAGGTTCTGCCAATACAAGAGGACGCCAGAGGAAAGTTCAGACCAAACTACGAGGGACCATTCATCGTGAAGAAGGTGATAACGGGAGGAGCTCTGATCCTTACCGAGATGGACGGACAAGTCTTCCCGCAACCGATCAATGCTGACACTGTCAAAAAATACTACGCCTAAAAACTGACCCTGAGATGACGAAAGGTCATCTTTGCTATTCTAAACCGACAAATCTAACCTTAGTCAACCCTTTTGAGCCATCACGTTCATTTCTTAACTTAAGACTAGGGCAAGTCAACATCCACAAAACAAAAAAAAAACAAAAAAAGAGAGACAAAAGAAAAAAAAATCAAAGCAAAAGCATCAAGTTACTCCTGGCCCTCATGAGGATAAACTGTGAACGGCTAAAAATACAAAAAAATCAAAAAAGTCAAAAAACTCGGACACTTGATCTGAGCTCGACCCAAATCTCCAGCCTAAACAAGTTCGAGAGACGCTAGGAGGAGACGTAGATCACCTTTTCAAAACAAAAATAGGCAAATTCCATGTCTAAACTACTCTAAATCCATCCAGACTTTAATCTTTTTGTAACCTTTCACTACCATTAGCCTAAGCCAACGTTTCGTCCCAACAAAAGTCTTTTTTGATCAGGAAATGTTCTAGGGCAACACAATGACAATGGCAGCATCAATGATCTTGCAACTTGGTCCAGACCTCCTAAGTCTTATTAGTCGTTGGAGGACTCGAGAGGGGAATCCAGGTCGAATATTCGAAAAAAAAGAGTACTCAAAGTGTAGAGTAGCCGATCTTGCGGTTCAACTTGAGTTGTCAAACCACGAATAGTCGTCAGCAAACTCGAGAGGGGAATCCAGATCTATTACTCAAGAAAGAGTGCCACAACAAGAGTAGAGTCGCCGATCTCGCAGCTCAACTTGAGTCACCAAGCCACAGAGACACAGAAACTCCGAACAGAATTGTAATAATCTAAAGATACAAGCATAGTCTGAAAGGGCATAGTGAAAACCCGAAAGGGCACTATGAGTAAAAGAATCAGACTATGGCAAGATTAAAGCCACCGGCACGATGAAAATCCCAAAAAGGACGTTGATGCGCAAAAATGTGGAAATCGGGTTTGGTGAAAACTGTAACTGGCACTAGGGGCAATAAGGGTTAACAACAAAAAACAAAAAAAAAACAAAAAAACTCCTGGCACGCAAGAGTATAAACTGTGAATGGCAAAAATCCGTCCAAAACTCCGAGACCCAAATAGATAATAACCTTCCGATACCAGGGCATTGGGAACGACTCTAAAGGAACCAAGAGAGTAATTGACATCTGCATCCCCCGTGTGGGGCAAAAACATCGAAATCGTCATAACCAAAGATTTTACGAACTCTGAATTTATCGTACTCATTTGATAAAGACATTTCACAAAATTACATTTCAAAATTACTATTTTGGCCAATGACAACAAAACCTCGAGTTTTTAAGAACAATAGATATAGCTGAGGCCAAGTAAGTACAAAACCTATTTTCTTTGCATTAATCTTCCAACGTTTTTGCATACATCCAGTAAATGACAAGAAAATACAAAAGTAGGAATACAACGCAGTCAATCAAACATCGTGGTGAGAAATGAAAAAAGAGTCAAGGCGTTCCTCCAAAGCACGGATTCGGGCAGCCTGACTCATCATCATTCTCTCAGCATCAGAAGCATCACGGCTCACCAAATATGCTGCAAAATCCTCAAAGTGAGGACACTGGGCAAGCCGATCCCTCAACTCATCAACCTCAGCTCGAAGCTTAGCCACTTCATTACCATCACTACTTCCGGACTGGGCAAGGACAGATGTCAGTCGAGCGATCTATTTCTGCATCTTCCTTTCGGATTTGAGCCAAATAGTCTGAATTCGACGATGATCAGTTTGAGACTCCTCAACTCGATCTCGGTAATCAAAGAAAGATGAAGTACCAGGGCGTGTCCGAGGAACTATCGATACCGATGGTCTCCCAGAAACGAGCTCTCGAATCCAATGCAAGTATGCCGAGAATTGGTGTGCTGCAAAGATGGGTCGACTCAGGACCTCAATCCGACCCCATTCTTTCACAAGTCGACTCAAGAGTACAGTCAACAATGGACCAACCAATTCATTGTAATTCTTCGGGATGAGCACGCCCTGGTCATAGCCAAATTGACGAAGAACCTGAAGTGGTACATAATGAGTGGCATCGTGAAGACCAATCAGAACAAGGAAACGGGCCCCATCAAAGGCAATCACGGGCGACCCTCGAGGTTGGAAGGCACCAACCTACCTTACTTCCTCATCATAAAGGTTGCCGAGAAAAGAATACCATTCTTCTTTGCCACCGGAGATGAAGAGAGCAACTCGCCCCGACATCATGAGTACGAGATCAACATTAACCCAAAATGGGCGATTAACCACTTCAGTTGAAACCAGATGATCCATGAACCAGAACTACAATAACATGAGCATTCTAAACTTGGGAAACTAATAAATTCAAATTTAAATTTAAATCCAAACTAAGATGGAATTTACCTGCAGGAGGGGGGCACATCCTCGAAAAGTCCGATCACGACAGGAAAAACAAGTCGTGAGGGATTGGAACATTCCGCTCAAAAGCATCGGGGCCAACCGGCGTCCCTCCCGGACTTGTTGCACAATGTGAATAAGAGAAAGATCTATGATGTCTCCGCCACCCGGGAACAAGAGTTGACTCACCACCATCAAAGTGAGAGCGTTAAAATGAATCAAAGGCTTCGAGGGATCCGTGAGGCGTCCAATCAAAAAAGACTTGGATATTGTCTTCAAAATCGATCTGCCATCCGGAATCTTCAAAAATTTACGATTTATACCCAAAAAATCAGAAGCCTCACTTCGGAATCCATCACGCAATGGTGGAATCACAACGGGGCACGATATCTCAAGCCCCAACAATACTTCAAGTTCCTCGATAGTGGGAGTCATTTCATGTACCCCAAACCGGAAAAGATTAAGCTCGGGAATCCAATACCCCAACATAGCCTCAATCAAACCCCATTGCAATGGAACCTTAGGCAAAGAGAGGGTGAACCCCAACTTGTTCAAACACCATCGAGCTCTATCATCATTATCCATGATATCTATCCAATTACTCAAGAAAAAATCAACAATGCCATACCTTTTCAAGTTGGGAAGAGTAGATGACACCTCCATAAAGCTTGAGAAAAAGCTTTGAGGGAAGAAGAAGAGTAAAAATCGGTCAAAAGTGAAAAAGAGAAGTAAAGGTGAAAGTGAGATGTTAGGGCAAAATGAAGACTTAAGTAAATCATTCTGGTCCGTGCCCAAAACACGAATGCAATCAAAGATAACTTATCCGTGCCAATAGCACGGATGAAGCAAGATATGACTCATCCGTTCCTAGGGCACGGATAAGACATAAAACACCCTATCCGTGCTATTGGAACGGATGAACATTGAAAAAGTCCATCCGTGCTGAGAACACGGACCAGAACATTCTTCAGCCTTGGGGCCCAAGACATTTGAAATGCTGATAATTCTGGATTACATAATGTTACATAAAAACGATAGAAATTCCTACATGCTCGATAAACGTATTCAAAAATCTCAAAAGCTCTCAAGATATATGTCGGGCACGTAGGAACTCGTCAAAAGCATAGCAGGCCAAATCAGACCTCGAGGGACCACCCCACTCACTTAAATAACGCCTACCACTTACGAACACATTTAAAAGATCATTTGGTTCCTAATCGCACCTTTTACCCAATTGTAAGCTCACCAATATCCAAGAGGACTCAAAAACCCCAATGAGCAATATCCCACCCGAGAAGTTCGAATGAATTGCGCATGTAATCATAACAATGTAACAAATACAAGGAACAATAAGCACAAGTGCATATATATACCAAAGTTGTAATATCTGCATACAATATCTGAAAGTCTAACATATAAACATCTAATGTTTTGCAAGGTACATAAAAAAGGGTCAGACAGAGGGGGGAGCATCGCCCCGAGCACTCTAAGTCTCTGGGATAGTTCTAGAAGAAGATCCAGCCACTACACCCGAGCCAGACACCCCGGAAGAAGGTAGGCCGTGCATCCGCAACCGTCCCTCCGAATCCGTGAGGAAAAGCTCAACATCCAGGGCAGCATCCTGCTCCGTAGTACCAGCAAGATCAACGCCCGGAACGGAGGGTCCAATAGAGGGGGAGGCCTGAAAAGAAAGAAGCAGAACAGATTAAAACACATGCAGTGATATATGATGTTGGAGAAAACAGACGGTTAAATGTAAATACTTACCCTAGGAGATGTCGGAGGTCGTGTAGAAGTACTCGCTCCGTCTCGGCGTCGATAGTAGTCTTGAGAAAATCAGAACGGATGAAAATACATGCTACGGACTACATAAGAAAGAAACGAATAACGACATACCATCTCAGCCTGGAAACGAGACTCCCGCATGGCTGCCTCCAGCTCTAGCTCCTGGATGCGAGCTGCCTGGGCCTCAAGGCGAGCCTCCTGCTCCTCAAGCCGAGCAGCCTGCTCCTCCACCTCAGCCCTAGAGGCCCTCCACCTGTTCTCCATCTCCACTGCCCTCACCGCTTGGGCCTCGATCACATCTTAACCCTCTCGAAAACGACAAAGATCATCAGCCTGAAAAGAAGAAAATCAACCAAGTAAGAATGATAAAAAGTAGAAAATTCTAAAAGAAGGAAGACGACGATAGAATGTATACAGTGACAGCATGCTCCTGTAGAAGGACCCCTCCGATCTCAGTGATCCCGGCCCAGGCAGTGACAGCAGGCATGATGCACCCAATCGAGGCCTCTCGGAACCATGCCCGGTAGTCACCCCCTCTCACCAGCCCAACAACATCTACGCCCCTCGCCTGGGCAAGATACTCGTCCACCGTCATCGCACCCAAGATAGGCTCAGGTGGAGCGACAGGGATGCTAAGACTCCCGTCATGCTGGAAGAACAAGCGCTCCCCTAGATAAAATGTATATCTCTGCTCACCAATGAAGTAGGGGTAGCGATGTCGTCTGGTGTTACGCCTATAGGCGTTCCTCACCTCTTGCCTCTCGCTAACGGTGCGGGGAAAGTCTCGCAAAGTAACAGAGAAGATCTGCAAAAGAGATAGTCAAAAAATAGAAAACTTTAAGGCCAAATGAAAGAGAGAAGATCAAGTACTCACGTCTCAAAGCCGGCACCGATCAATATGGGCTCGAACACTCCTAGGGCTGCTCCTAATTGCCCTGACGTCTCTCATAGCCCAAAAGGCGCCCAGTGGATAGCCCCCATCAGGATGACAACAAGTGGGCAGGTAAAATGGAAAGAACACATGAACAAAAATCTAAAAGAAAAAGCGCAAAGTGTCAGACAGTGAATGAGATGTCAAGAAGAAAATTAGGGAAGAATAAGACTGAGACCCGTTTACCTCAATAAAGTGCCAGAAGAACTGAGTGGAGATGCCAGCTCCACGGGGCGTAGTGATGCCCACCACTACTCGATCAAGTCCGACCAGAATGGTACCGTAAATGAGACTACCCCAATCAAAATCGCCAATGTGGTCGATATCACGCATAACAGAGAGGAATGTGGTAGAAACTGAAGAATCGTCGTCTAAGAAAAAACAGCTACCAATGAGAAGGAGAAAATAGATCCGAAAGATGATGTCGAAATCACGGTCACCAAAGCGGGCCGATCTCTCTCTATAGGTAGGCGGAGCTCCATCCTCCCCCTCAATCAACAGTAGACCCATCAAGACCTCCGTAGTGATACGCCCCTGCTTCCCTACCATGGAGGCAGGGACTATGGTGATGCCTAGTAACTCGCCCACCTCCTGGATAGATAGCAGAGTCAAAGGTAGAGGCTCTCCATCCATCGCGATACTCGTAATCGCCACAAAATCCGAAGGCTTGATGCCTATCTCCACCTCTGGCATATGGAATGAATGAATCGCCAGAAACCACCTCTCCACCATGGCTAAGAACAAAGGTCGGTCCGCCTTGAAAGACGGTATCTGCAGGAAGGCACTAAAGCCTACTGTGGCAAACTGTGTCCTGATATCGTCAGAAAATAGGGCAGCAGTCGATAAAACGGTGCTCCACCTCCCACGAAAACTGGTCGATGGATAAGGAATAGGAATATCCAATCGGACCAACATCGAAACATGCCTCCCTAGGCCACGAAGAAGCGAGGTATCCGGCACTCTCTCGCTCTCCTCTACAGGGATCTCGACCCTGGGAATCTCTCTGCCGACTCTACCAGCACCTACAGCCCTATCCGCCCGGCCTCGGCCACCGCGTCAACCCCTACCACCACTACCGCTCGGTAGATCCTCAACTGGACCACTGTGAAAAGAACTGGCCTCATCTGCCCTGCTACCAGACGAAGAACCAGCTACCGACGCAGAATCGGGCCTACGTGAAGGCTGTCTCGGCCAACCATACTCTGTAGCCACCCCAGAGCCCAAAGCAAAGCGAGCCCGGGTCCAGGGCCTCGCCTCCTCCTCCTCGTCAGAAGAATGCTGCGCCACTCGAGTCCGTCGCTCTCTACCCATCTGCAAGCCACCATGTGATCAATCAAGAATGCAAAAATCCTAACGTCACGCATCGCGATGAAACGGACCCAGTTAAAACCCAGTCCAACCCAGTTGACCCAAGTCAAACCCGGTCAACTCGGGTCAAACCTAGTCCACTTAAGTTGAATCCAATCTAACCTAAGTCATAACCCGACCAACCCAGTCAACCGAAGTCAACTAAACCCAGTTTAACTCAAACTTAGTCAACCCTATCAAACCCAATCGATTCAAGTCAAAACTCAGTCAACTCAAGTCAAAACTCGATCAAACCCAGTCAACTCAGTCAAACCTATCCAAGCTAAGTCAAGCCTAACCCACCTCAGTCAAACACAGTCAACTCAGGATTAAAACCTAGCCCAACCAACTGGCTCAATCCAGTCAACCAAAGTCAAACTCAGTCAACCTAGTCCATCTAAGTCAAGTCCAATCTAACTTAGTTCAACCCAACTCAGTCAAAACCCAACCAATCGGGGTCAAACCTAGCCAATCCGAGTCAAACCAACCCAGTCAACTCAGTCAACCCAGTCAAACCCAATCGAAGTCAAACCTAGCCAATCCGAGTCGAACCTACCCAGCCAACTCGATCAACCCTAGCCGATCTAAGTCAAACCGGCCCTACCTAGCTGAAACTACACCCATCGGGCCAAGGAACCATTCAAGGGAAGGAAAGTACGTGCATGCCTGAAAACAAAACAAAAACGAGCATATTATAAGTAAGCAGAGCATGGGTAGCGAATCAAAACACTCATACCTCGAGCAAGCAAAATGAGAAGGGCCAACATGATAACACAGAAATCAAGGAAAAATTAACTCGCCTAAACAAAACAGTTCAGCACAGGCCAACTCAGACAACCTTCGAAACCGTCCTTAAACCCTATCGATTCCCACCGCAAAGCCAACACCTAAACCACCCCGCTTCCCACCCGAAACAATCTCGTTGACGGCCTAAAACAACCCCCAATCTTAACCCAAGCAGTACCCCATTTCCGTTCCTAACAGCCCCTAAAACCTTCATAGTTCTCACCACGAACAACACCTAAGTCGTCCTATCAACCATAAAATCATCTCGTACTCACCATCATTACCCAAAAAACCCCCAGTCGTCAGTCTATCATCAAAAGCAAAGCTCTCATCAAAACAATCCCAAATCATTATTAGCAGCCAAAAATCCACCCCTCGGCTAATAACCTAGTCAACACCCTAACCATAACCCAAATAGTCCCTAGAAATAGCATTCCCTTCTACCCAAACAGTCCAATCCAGCCACCGCAGCTTCCACAGAAACAACCTCGTGGACCACATGCATCTCAACCAAACCCATGCCATCAGCCTACTTCACCCAAAACACCTCACCCGAACTCATGACGTACCATACCAAGTCCACCACCAAATCGGTACTCGCTACTCCATCCCCAACAACCCATTAGAGACTATGCATCGGCCATGATTCCCAAGCTTCTTAGGAGATTCTCATACAAAATAAACCCCCAGTCTCTCACAGTTTTACATCCAAACAAGCCATGCATTCACATCCAATCAAGTAATGGCAAAAAAAAAAAAGCAAGCAAAATAAGACGGCAATAACCGATAACATGTGTTCGAAACATGATAAATTTCATCCCACGTACTCAAAGAACCATGCAAAAAGCAATAAAATAATGAAAATACAAAAAAAAGGGGGTGCCTATGTCCTAGATAAATCGAAATCATCATCATCACTCAACTAGGCAAATCAAGGGCAAGACAAGAGGAACACAATGAATAAAAAACTTACCTCAAACGCGTAACTCCCAAAGAATTTCTCGAGGTTTCAAGTCGCTGCTACAAATGTTCAAATGCAACCAACGAGCGCTCCGAATCGTTCCAACACTCCACTAAATGCCCAAATCAGCGAAGTTAATAAGAAAATAAAGAGACAAGAAGAAAAATCGCCAAAAGTCGCCAGATAGAAAGAAAAACTGGAAGAAAACGGAGAAGAAACTGAAAATGAAAGGGCGAGCAGGCTTTAACCGTTTAAAATTCATACTGGTCCGTGCCACCAGCACGGACAAAGCAAAGGGCGCACTATCCGTATCGCTATCACGGATATAGACAATTTTATTGGAACCGTTCCCACAACACAGATAAAATGGAGCTGAGAGCCATCCGTGCCTTAAACACGGATGAAAGTAAATAAAAAACTATCCGTGCCTTAAGCACGGATCAGTAAAAATCAAAAAATCGAGTCAAAAACCAAATAAAAATAAATAAATAAATAAAAATCAAAAATCAAAAATAAAATAAAATCAAATCAAAAATCAAAAAGTCAAAAACAAAAAACAAAAACAAAAAAAAGAAACAAAAAAAAAGGGAATCAAAAATTGAAAAAATCAGAAAATTTTCAAAATCCTTTCAACTTACACTTAATTTCGATTTTGTAAAACACGACCGAGAAATACCCAAATTTCAAAATCACCAAATCTTCATCAAATCCGAGGTCTCACACGAGCTCCGCGCCATCGAGACCAAAGAATCAATAAGGTAACTCTGTCAGACCCCGCACTTGAGTAACCATTTTTCTACAAAAGTCATCAATTCAGCCGGTAATTCGAAGTCGTGTTTTGCAAAATTTCGTCGGGCCCGTACAAATAGGGGTTTAGTCTATTCTTTGTAGTTCTTTGCACGCAATTTCTGCAAAAAAGGGCAGCTTTAGACACCTCGATTTGAACGGGCCCTCACTCGAAAGGGCCCAAAAATAGCAATGCTCCAATAAAGAATTGGCAAAAGGGCCTCGATGGCCCGAATCATCGGAACATGACATTTTTGCCAAAATCAAAGCCTCTAATACCTCTCAATGGATTAGTAGGTCCACCAAAGGGATCCGGCAAGTTCATACCTACCCCACTCCATTCAAAATACTGATTTTCCAACAAAATAGGCCAACGGGCCTCTAAAGCCCAAAACGCTAAAAATGGCAATTGAATTGAACCGAAGCCCCTAAGACCACCCAGTGGTCCAAGGGACTCACCAAAAGGGTTGTGACCCATCCTACACGTGCTCGACCTCACCGCACCTCCTTTATGGCCAAGAAAAAATCGAACGATCGATGAAACTCTCCAACGGGCCTAAAATGCCCAATTCGCTAACACGTGGCATTTTCGATCAAATCGATGATTGCAAAAATCTAAAAACAAAAAAAAAATTAAAAAAATTAAAAGCGTGAGACTTGGGATACCTACCCTCCATCTATCGCCTACCACTCCGCCTCGAAATTCAAAATAACCCACAACCCTCCTAAACCCAAGCCCAACACTTAAAAGCCCATAAACCTATCCAATTCATTATCCAACCCACTACCTTAACCCATTATCCATTATTCACATCAACCAATCATAATCTTCACATCAAAAGATGACACATGTCATCACCATCCTTCACCTCCCTCATCTCATCACCCATCCCCATAACCATTCTCTAAAAAAATCAACCAAACACATCACCATCTCTCCAAAATCAACTCAACTCATACCCCAATCCATCACCATTCCCTAACATCATCAACCACCCACATCACCACCCATATCTCTTACATATCAACCCATCACTTTTCCTTAAAACACTCCAACATAATCCCATCAACTCATACTTCCCTCATCATCAATTAACTAACCCACTTCCCTCTCTCTAATCAAACAACCCCCATCAACCAATCAACCAATCTCATCACCTCACCCCCTCATCATGATTGCCACATGGCATCATCTCCTTTCTCCTCCCAAAAATCAACTTAACAACCTCTTACACAACCCATTCTCCTAAATCTACACACCTCACCTCATCAACCAATCTAACACTCATTCTCTAAACCACCCCCACTCCACCACCAACCATCACTCATGTCAACCCATCAAACACTCTACCCAAATGGATTTGGGTAGGATCCAACCCATTTGGATCTAAACCTCACCCATTTTCACTCATTACACATTTACCCTCCATTTTTCCTTAAATTTCACACCTTTCACTTCCAAATCCTATGCCATTACCCCTCCTCTCACATTTTAACCCATTATGCCCCCAAACCTTCTCTCAACTCCTATAAATACCCTCTTCCTTCCTTCCAAAAGGGGGTTACAAAAACTATCATTAAGTTATACCAAGTCTCCCTAAGAAAAACCTACTCTTTCTACTCATCTTCACTAATCTCTCATAACACACTCTAAAAAGGGAAAGATTCACTCTCAACTCATTCAGGATCTAAGAGGCATAGAAGAAAAAGAAGAAGAAGTGAGGAAACAAGAGTGACCTTGGAGCTTCAAGGTAGGTTTAAAACCCCCCCTCCCCTCTCTCTAACCTTCTCTTCCTCCCTCTTCTATCTTCCCCCTCCCATTCATTTTATTTTAAAGTTTAAGATGGTTGGACCCTAAGGCACATGATCCATTAGGATCATCTCTTTCAATGAGATGATCTTATGATCAAGCCGAAAGCAACCCCTATCTAAGTTACAAATGCACCCATGCGGTATTCTATTTTTATTTTTATTTTTATTTTTATTTTTTAAAAACAAAATTGCCGAGTTCTTTGAGGTTACCGTCACGTGGCAGGGAGAAAGGGGTGCCTAACACCTTCCCTTTTCTCCAACCGAGCCGCTTACCCGAATCTCACGGTTAACCACCCCTTGTCCATTGTGAGTCACTAAAATGCCAAAATGCCATTTTTTCGAAAATGTACCTCGGGTGACCATTCACACCCACTTCCGACTTGAATGGTGGCGACTCCAATATTTAGTAGTCGTGGCCGTTGTAATGACGAAAACCACGTAGCTACAGGCATTATTATGCCAATTAACATCTTGGGTTGATGATAACATCTTGAGTTTCTTAAGGAATTAAAATCTTTAATTCAGGTTTTTTTTCCTTTTCTGATAAATAACTTTGGAGCCCCACTCCATTTATATGTTGTATTTAATAGTCAACATCAGTCTTTTTATAATTCTATACACGTCTACTTTTTCTACCTTGCAAACTAAAACATATTTTCAGTGAACCTTTAAATTAGATTAGGGAACTTCTCATTCCTTTATAAAATATCTCAATAGAAAGATCAATTTAAACCTACATAGGTATCATGTAGAATCAATAATTTCAGAAAAAATGTACAACATCATGCTATGCTTAATGAAAGTAAATGAAATAATGATGTCAGGAACATGAGCAACATAGCTAGCACTAATATAAATATCAATCGGAAATTAATAATGAAATGCATACAACTGCAATTTACATGTGCCTTTTGTAGACACCCCAATTTGAACGGGCCCTCACTCGAAAGAGCCCAAAAATAGTGATTTCTAGATAAATTTGACCAGCGGGCCTCGAAGGCCCGAAGCATTAAAATGTGATGTTCTAGCCCAAAATCCGAGCCTCTAACACCTCTCAATGGGTCAGTAGGTCCACCAAAGGGACCCGGCAAGCTCACATCTACCCCGCTCCATGAAAAATGTCGATTTTCCAACAAAAAGGTCAACGGGCCTCTAAGGCCCAAAACGCTAAAAATGACATTTTGAATTTAACCGAGATCCCTAAGACCACCCAATGGTCTAAGGGACCCACAAGAAGGGTTGTGACCCATCCCACACGTGTTCAACATCACCGCTCCACGCTTACATCCAAAAATCGATAAAATCCTTCAAACGGGCCCAAAAAGCCCGATTTGTCAACACACGACATTTTGATCAAATCAATAATTTCAAAAATTTCAAAAAAATCAAAAAAATAAAAATGTGAGACCTTGGATACCTACCCCCATCTACCTCCCGCCGTCCCACCTCGAGATCCGCAAACACCCTAAGTCCCTTTGAGGCCCACAAACCTTCACTCCTTTCCTAAAAATAATTTCTTACCTTACCCTTAACCCAAAATTAATCCTATATCACCTAAACCCTAAACAAACCTTATATAACCCACAACCCTCCTAAACCCAAGCCAAACACTTAAAAGCCCACTAACTATTACCCATATCCAACTCATTACCTAACCCATAACCTTAACCCATTACCCATTACCCACATCAACCAATCAACCCCTCAATATCAAAAGATGACACATGTCATCACCACCCTTCACCTCCTTCATCTAATCACCCACTCCCATCACCATTCTCTAAACACTCTATCTAACCCACATCACCTCTCTCCAAAATCACCTCAACCCATACCCTACCCTAACCTACCCTATCTCCATTCTCTAACATTATTAACCACCCACACCTTAACCCATACCCTAACCCATCACCATTCTCTAACATCATCACCCATATCCCTTATAAATCAACCCATCACTTTCCCTTAAAACACTCCAACAAAATCACCTCAACCCATACTTCCTTCATCATCAATCAACTAACCCACACTCCTATCTCTAATCAAACAACCCCCATCAACCAATCAACCAATCTCATCACCTCACCCTCTCATCATGATTGTCACATGGCATCATCCCCTCTCTCCTCCCAAAAATCAATTTAACAACCTCTTACACTACCCATTCTCCAAAATCTACACACCTCACCTCATCAACCAACCTAACACTTCTTCTCTAAACAACTCTCTTACACCCCACTCCCCCCATCAACCATCACTCATCTCATCCCACCAAACATTTTACCCAAATGGATTTAGGTAAAATCCAAACCATTTGGGTTAAAACACAACCCACTTTCATCCTTTACATAAATACCCTCACTTGTATTCCAAATTTCAAACCTTCCACCTCTAAAACCCATGCCATTATCATCCCTTTCAAAATTTAACCCCATCATACCCCCAAACCTCCTCTCAACTCCTATAAATACCCCCAAACCTCCTTCCAAAAAGGGTGACCAAGTATTACAAAGTTTTCACCAAGTCTCCCTAAAAAAAAATCTACTTTCTCTACTTATCTCCACTACTCTCTCCTACCACCCTCTAAAAAAGAAAGTAATTTTTCTCATACTCCACCAAGGACAAAAGGATTCAAAGAAGAAGAAGAAGAAAAGAGGATCAAGGATACAAGGTGGGTGCAACAAACACCCCCCTCTCTCTCTCTACACCCTCTCCTCTTCCCTTTTCTATCATCCCCCTTCTTTTCATTTTATTTTAAATAGGTTGAACATGAAGGGACCCCATGGCTAAAGGTCTAAAAGGGTTATTTCCATCAATGAAATAACCCTACGACCAAGCCAAAAGCGAATCCCTATCGAGGATACAAACACTCCCACGTGGCACTTTATTTTTCAAGGTTCTTTAAAATAAAAAATGACTGAATTGTGTTGAGGTTACCGCCATTTGACGGGGAAAAAAGGGTACCTAATACCTTTCCTTTTCTCCAACCGAGCCACTTGCCCGAACCTTTAGGTTTGATTAGTTTCCTATCCGTTGCGAGTCACTAACGCCAAAAAATGGCAATTTTTCGAAAAGTATACACCGGGTGACCATTCACACCCATTTACAATTTTAATGGTGGCGACTCCAAATAGTAGTATATGTGGCCATCGTAAGGATGAAAACCACGTATCTACAGCTGGCGACTCCACTGGGGATACCATGGTTCATTCCTTGTGACAACTCGGTCATTTTTGAAAAAAGAAAAAAACAAAACACAGATTTCTAAGTTACTAACATGGTTTGTTTGTGGTTTCCCATGTTCTTTTTTTTTATTTTGTTCCAAGTCCATTGTAATATTTATTTATTTTTCATTGCTTGTATCATGATATTTGTAAGGGGGTCGATGAAAAATAATGAATGAAAATGCACATGTGCACTTGCGAGCATAGCCTCACTTCCAAGCCACCCTACCCTCAATATACATAAGTCCGATGATTAGTAGCTCTACGGCTTGAGATCGTTATTTCAAGTGTCGGGAATGAACACATCAAACCCGATCACCAACCAACGACGTGTGTACTTCGGTATGCATCGAGGTTTGAAGATCGGGTAGCCGTGAAGCCACCTATTAAACTCATGCATATGCCCGGCTAGATGAGCTAGGACACAAATTTTTGATGTTATATCGACCCCCAAGCAATTTGTAATTGTACAAGTTGTAGTCAGGCCTTGAAGCCCAAGTTGTAAGCCCCAAAGAGGCACGCGTAGATTGTAGGATATTTATTTTCGTTTTCCTTCCATCTCCTCTTAGGTAAAAGGGGAGGAATGCATCACATTAAGGTTAAAAAAAAACAGTGAGCAAAGGACTTAGAACAATGGGAGACATCCAAAATAGTGGCAACGAAACCAGTTTCTGTGATTTGCAGAAACTGGGTTTCTTTCTGGTTCGTGCACATAACACGGTTAGGCACGAATGTGTCTCATCCGTTCCAGAAACACGGATGAGACAGTGAGTACTTCATCCATTCCAAAAGCACGGATGAGACAACGGAGATTTTAACCGTGCTCCAGACACGGTTAAAACGAAAAATCACCTTATCCGTGCCTTGAGTACGGTTGAAATAATAGATGTCTCATCCGTGCCATTAACACGGACCAGAGTGAACTCGACCCTACAGGTTGAACTCGACAGCCCATTTTTGAAGGGAGCTACTTACTAATCGATCCAACGTTGATGGCATCCTTAGAAAAATCTCAAGTTTTGGGACAAATTAAGTAAGGTGGATTTTGTTTATTAATGTTTCCAAAAATAAAAATAAAAAAACAAAAAACAAAAAAATAAAAATAAAATATAAAACAATAAAAAAAAAGGGAAGGGGCGAAATTTGCGGACTTTCCAACTCAAAACAATTTTGTGAACCGAATCCCCACTTGTATCCATTTAAATCGGGCCCACAATCCAAACCATTCCAACTGGGTCCACGACCCAGATCCAATCCAACTGGGTCCACGCCCCAGATCCATTTTCAATTGGGTTACGACCCAGATCCAATCCAACTGGGTTACGACCCAGATCCATTTTCAATTGGGTTACAACCCAGATCCACTTCCAACTGGGTCCACGACCCAGATCCTATCCAACTGGGTCCACGACCCAGATCCACTTCCAACTGGGTCCATAACTCAGATCCATTTCCAAATGGGTCCACGACTCAGATCCGATCCAACTGGGTCCATGACCCAGATCCACTTCCAACTGGGTCCATGACCCAGATCCATTTCCAAATGGGTCCACGACCCAGATCCAATCCAACCGGGTATACGACCCAGATCCACTTCCAACTGGGTCCACGACCCAGATCCACTTCAATTGGGTCCATGACCCAGATCCGATCCAACTAGGTCCATGACCCAGATCCATTTTCAATTGGGTTACGACCCCGATCCGACCCAACTGGGTCTACGACCCAGATCCACTTCCCACTGGGTCCATGACCCAGATCCAAATCATTTCAACTGGGTTTACAACCCAGATTTGTTTTCAACTGGATTAGCAATCCAGATTCAATTTCGAACCAAGTCCACGATCTAACAAAGATGACAACCAATCGATCGACTCAAATGCATTCAACTTTTTCAAAAAAAAAAAAAAAACAAAACCAGATTTTAAAAAGTACCAATTGCAGTTATTGATCAAAGTTGATGCCTAGAAAGATCTTACCCTGTTGATACGAGGGGGATAGACTATGTTTATTCAGAGAACAAGGTGATTTAAGAGTGTCATTGTGCGCTACCTCTTCCTTGGAGATCTGCCTGGCCGAAGATGATTTCAGAGAACTGAATCGGAGGCTACTAAAAACATGGGTTATTCCAAATCGATTTATCTCAAAATTATTTTTTTTATAAATATTTTCCCGACTTCGTGTCGATGCCAGCTTCGTGCTGATGAAATTACTTTTTCAAAATATTTTCCCGACTCCGTGTCGATGTCGGCCTCGTGTTGATGAAACTACCTTTTTCAAAATATTTTCTCGACTCCGTGTCGATGCCGGCCCCGTGCTGATGAAACTACCTCTTTCAAAATATTTTACCGACTCCATGTCGATGCCAGCTCCGTGCTGATGAAATTACTTTTTTAAATGTTTTCCCGACTCCGTGTCGATGCCAACTCCGTGCTGATGAAATTACTCTTTCAAAACGTTTTCCCGACCCCGTGTCGATGCCAGCTCCGCGCTGATAAAATTACATTTTAAATGTTTTCCCAACCCCGTGTCGATGCCAGCTCCGTGCTGATGCCAACTCCGTGTTGAGGCCGACTCCACGTCGATGCCAGCTCCGTGCTGAGATAACTCTGCTTTCAAAATGTTTTCCCGACCCCGTGTCGATGCCAGCTCCGTACTGATGAAATTACTTTTTCAAAATGTTTTCCCGACCCCGTGTCGATGCTAGCCCCGTGCTGATGCCAACTCCGTGCTGATGCCGACTCCGTGTCGATGCCAGCTCCGTACTGAGATAATTCTACTTTCAAAATGTTTTCCCGACCCCGTGTCGATGCCAGCTCCGTACTGATGAAATTACATTTCCTAAAATAGTTTACCGACTCCGTGTCGATACCAGCTCCATGCTGATGCCAACTCCGCGTTGATGCCGACTCCGTGTCGATGTCAGCTCCGTGCTGATGTAATTCTTTTGTAAAATATTTTACCAACTTCGTGTTGATGCCGGCTCCGCGTCGAGAAATTACTTATTTGCTAAAAATCATAATAAACAACTTTACCCAACTTAATAAAACATCATGCATCTTTATTTTTGTAAACAAGATAGTAACACTTGGTCGTCTGTACCCACAGGTGGCCAAGCGAAAGAAATACAAGCAGCCAGAAGTGTCTCCTTATTTACTCAGATCGTCTACCGTCACCATGAGTTCTTCCGAACCAACACAACCTCCAGTGATCGAAGCGTCAGGTATCGACCCGCAGATAACAACGCTACTAAAGATAATTGAGAGGCAAGAAAAGATAGTGAGTACCGTGTTAGCCAATGCCAGCATCCTGCAAGCTCAAACGATACAACAACACGCATCCGGGTCAAATCAAGAGTTACCCGAGCAACCCCCACAGGGACCATAGACCACAATGCCGCCTGCAGTACCTGAATACCAGGGGCCTCCGCTCTATATTCCACAAAATCGACCAACCCCTGTGGTTATTCCCGACAATGAATGTGAGTATAGGGCTACGGAAACCAAAAGCGTAACAGATGAAAAATTGGCTCAGTAGATCGAATCTCTACAGGAAGAGATGAGGAGGATGAAGGGTCTCAACTCTATGAGCGGAACCCGATTCAAGGATCTGTACTTTTACCCCAATGTTCAATTACCAGCCAAGTTCAAGTGTCCAGAATTTGAAAAATATAACGGAGTAGGGTGTCCGCTATCGCATCTGAAGTTGTATTATGGATCCATGTATCAGTATGGTGAAGATGATAGGTTATTGGTGCAACTGTTTCAGAGAAACTTAAGAGGATCGGCACTCAAATGGTTTTCTGGACTAGATCACTCATTCATTAAAAACTGGCAGGACTTAGTCGAAATGTTCTTGCAAAATTACCGGTTCAATACTGATGTGGGGTTAGATCGAAATGACATGGTCAAAATGACAAGAAAGCAACGGGAAACGGTGAAAGAGTATGCACAGAGATGGCGAGAGTCCGCCTCACAAGTAAGGCCTACAATGACAGAACAAGAGATGAACACTACGTTTATCTCGACACTAGGGCACGCCTTCTATACTCAGCTGGTGGGGTACACCACAGGCACATTCTCAAACCTAGTACAAGTAGTAGATCGGGTCGAGGACGGGATCTGAACCGGTCTGATCTTCAATTTCACGAGTCTAGGGGCAACAACAGGAATCCCTTCTCAGAGAAAGCCAGTACCTCCAAGAAAAAAGAGGGAAGAAACTCAGGTCAATAACGTACAGCCGAATCGACCCTTCTTCATCCCTTCACCAGCACCGAAACCACAAGCACCGACAACTTCATGAGCACCAGCACCGCCAACATGGAACCCTCCACCTCAGAACCAATTCAGGACAAACCCTCCCCCAATTGCACAGTAGGCACCATTATATGGACAAAACCAGTAGGCACGACCCAACAGAGTAAACAGAGTATTTACCAGGTTACCCATGACATTGTCGGAATTACTGCCAATCTTACTCAGGGGTGAGTATCTTGCAAAACGCCCGCCAAATCCTGAGGCTGCCAAAGGGCCAAGGTACAACCCCAATTTATTCTGCGAATTCCACATGGGTGCACCAGGACACTCTACAGACCAATGCTGGCAGTTCAAGCATCAAGTACAAAACCTGGTCGATAAAAAGGCTCTCATCTTGGATGGACCTGCCAACCCGCCTCAACCACAGAACATCAATCAAAACCCCCTACCTACTCACAATGGAGAGGGGAGTGGGCACAGGATGAATGTCATCGACGGAAAACTCAACTTTAATCCTTCTAATTTGATAGCACCGATTGGGACGAAAGTCAGGGTCCACTTAACCCAGGAATCAGGGACATCAATGGTTAACACGGTCAACCATCATACAACAAATCCATCGTAAAATTCACTACCACCACTCGGATTGGCCGACCTCACCATCCATTCCACTACTACTAACCGACCGCCTTTAATCATACCTTACGGATCACCACATCATCGAAATTTCACCCGGCCTCCCCTTGTTATACCCTACACATCCCCATGTTCTCAAGGATCAACTCGACCCCCCTCTACATACCATACACTTCGTTTTCACGTCCACCACTCATCATTCCATATACTCCATCAGCCCCTCACACAACTACTCCTACTACCACTACCTCCAAATCACCACCACCACCCCTCATCCTCAACATGAAACCCGATCCACCTCCCATAACCATACGCTCACCTAAACCATTCCCCTATAGCTCCGATTAGGCAGTCCCCTGGAGCTATGAGACCACTATCACCACAACAACAGGGGTCGAAACAAAGAAAGAAACAATAGTGGCTGACATCGGCCATATGACAAGGGCAGGAAAATGCCAAAAATTGTCAGAAAATGGGGCGAATGTCAAGGAAGAAACGGAAGAGACTGCGAAAGAGGTAACTGATGAAGAAAAAAGACAAGTTAAGGGAAAGGGTAAGCTGTATAAAGATGATAAGACGAAAAAAAAGGTGAAGGTGACAGACAAAGAAGCTACAGACTTTGTTAAGCTTGTTATCAAGAGCGAGCATAATATAGTAGACAGACTAAACAAGCAGCCAGTTCAAATCAGTATTCTGGGATTAATGCAAAAATCAGAAGAGCACCAAGAGGCACTGCTGAGAGTTCTGGGAAAATCACATGTACCTTCGACCACGACACCATCACAGTTGGAACAAACAGTCGGTTAGATCATGGCCCCAATCCCATTATTTTCACAGAGAATGAATTTACGCCTGAGGGGACGGGACACGTTGAACCACTAAACATCATAGTCATATGCAAGGGCATGATGGTCGCCAAAGTACTGATTGATAATGGCTCAGCACTCAACGTATGTCCACTTGAAACCTTCCGGAAACTCAACGCCGATTGGTCGCATGTGAAACCCAACAACAAGGTTGTTCGAGGTTTTGATAGCTCAAGAAGGGATTCGTTGGGAGAAGTAGACCTACCGATCACAATAGGTCCTTGCACCTTTGATGTGACATTTGAATTCATGAAAATACCAACGACCTTCAACTTGTTACTGGACAGACCTTGGATCCACATTGTCGGAGTTGTACCTTCCTCATTGCACCAAAGAGTCAAATTTATCATGGAGCAGAGGATGATATCAGTATTGGCAGAGAACATTATCTCGGTTGGCAGAGCTCCAGACGTGCCGTTTATTAATATAGAAATGACGAAAGACAAGGCACTCTACCATTCATACCAATTCGCTGCTGTCAATCACATCGAGAAAGGAAATGAGAAGATAAAGGCAAAGCTATCAAGAATGAGTCTGATGATCGATCGAGTCATGAAAAGGGCAGGCTATCGACCCAAGCAAGGGTTGGGATCGGGAGGAAGAGGAAGAGCTATACCGATCGAAGCGAGAAAGCATACTCCCTATTTTGGTCTGGGGTTTAGGCCCACAAAAAAGGATATTGCAGAAATGAATTATAAGAAAAAAGAGCTTCGACTAGCGAGAAGGCAAAACCATGAACCGAACATCTGGAATCTAGGCCGAGTCCCCCACATCAGTATTAGCTTCCCAAGATCACATGTCAGACCCGACAGCTTATCAGAACCACCATCAGCAAAAAGGCCAAAAAGGGTAAATCCCAAACTAGTGCACATTCAAGAAGACCCAATCGTAGAGTCCCAATCGTCATTCGAAGAAGGCATTGATGTCCTATTCAATGGGGATTCTGATGAAAGTCCATCAAAGACTACTCCAAAATCCCCTAAGGTGGAGGTCACTACCAACCAAGAGAACAACTCACCATTTTCATCAGGCATTGACTGGGCATCAGTCGTCATCCCGCCAAGCTTGGGAGGGACTATGCCCCAATCTAACCAATCGGAGATCATGGTCATCTCTGAGCCACCATCCAAATCATCCAACGAATCATTTGCTCATCTCATCTGCCCCCTCAGAGAAGGGGAAACATTGCACAACTGGGAGGAATTCCCATTGACACTAGAGGCTGTCGAGGCCTCCAAAAAACAACGCCGTTAGGCGACATCAATTTGCCCGAGGATCGTAACGAGCCCTCGTCCTCGGGTAAAGACTGTTTAGGGGGCTCCCTATCTTTATTAACAAGTTTGCATGATTGTTCTTCTTATTTCAGGTATTCAGAGAATCACAAAAAAATAAATATTCCTCAAAAAGCAAAAAAATAAAAAATCTCTCAAAAATCAAAAAAATCAAAAAGCTTTCAAAATCACAAAAAATAGATATTTTTCAAAAACCCAAAAAAGAATTTTCAAGGGATCTGCCTCCATCAAATGAGTACTCAGATAAAACAGAATTTGAAAGGGATGAGTATGATTTTGATCTCGAACTCGACTTCGACCTCATGGGGATAGAAGAAGAGTCTGAGGACGAGATGGAGTAGCCACCCAAAGAAATCAAAGATTTGGTAGAACGTCACGAAAGAGGTGTTCAGCCAAACATCGAGGATACAGACTCAATTAATCTTGGTACCGAAGAGGACCCACGAATTGTCAAGATTGGAACTTTGTTAACGTCGGAACAAAAAGGAGACATGGTCAAATTCCTACGGAACTATCAGGACGTCTTCGCATGGTCATACAGAGATGTGCCTAGATTAGATATAGATCTGGTTGTCCACAAACTACCCATTGCTTCTGGAAGTAAGCCAATCAAGCAGAAACTGAGTAGACTGAAGCTAAAATGGACCCTCAAGGTCAAAGACGAGGTCATGAAGTAGTTAAAAGCCAGATTTCTCGCATTTTCTACGTACCCGGAATGGCTAGCTAACATCGTCCCAGTACCAAAGAAGGACGGAAAAGTACGCATGTGTGTCTACTACCGATACTTAAACAAAGCCAGTCCTAAGGACAATTTTCCACTCCCACACATCGACACCCTAGTCGACAGTACAACAGGGCATGGCATGTTCTCGTTCATGGATGGCTTCTCAGGTTATAATTAGATAAAAATGACAGAAGAAGACCAAGAAAAAACTACATTCATCACACCATGGGGTACTTTCCACTACAAAGTCATGCCATTCGGACTAAAGAATGCGGGGGCGACTTACCAACGGGCAATGACCGCACTATTCCACGACATGATCCATAAGGAAATGGAGGTCTACGTAGACGATATGATTGCTAAATCTGGCATTGAAGAAGACCACCTGGTAAATCTGAAGAAGTTGTTTCACAGATTCAGAAAATACAGCTTGAGGCTAAATCTGATAAAATGTGTGTTCAGGGCAACGTCGGGCAAGCTACTGGGATTCATCGTCAGCAGAAGGGGCATTGAAATAGATCCGACAAAGACTAAATATATCCTCGAAATGAAGGCGCCCGTTACAGAAAAAGACGTTCGGGGCTTTCTAGGGAGAATATAGTATATCAGTCGGTTTATAGCACAATTGACGCCTATCTGTGAACCGGTATTCAAGTTACTGAGGAAAGATACGCCGAAGAAGTGGAACAAAGACTGTCAGGAAGCATTCGACAAAATCAAGCAATATCTGCTCAATCCCCCAGTCTTAGTCCCTCCTACGCCAGGGCGACCTCTACTGATGTACATCTCGGTGCAGGAAACATCAATGGGGTGTGTGCTAGGGCAACACGATGAATCAGGACGGAAGGAACAGGCCATCTATTATCTCAGCAAGAAATTCACCGAGTATGAGGCAAAATATTCGACACTTGAGAAGACTTGTTGTGCGTTAGTCTGGGCATCTCAACGACTGCGTCATTATTTGCTCAACTACTCAACTATGCTTATCGCCAGGATGGACCCCCTGAAGTACCTATTCGAAAAACCAGCACTCACAGGCCGCACAGCGAAATGACAGTTATTGTTATCTGAGTTCAACATCACCTATGTCACGTAAAAAGCCATCAAAGGGCAAGTCATTGCTAACCACCTCGCCGAGCACCCGTTGCCTAATTACGAGCCGCTAAAAACGAACTTCCCGGATGAAGTCATACTATTTACCGAGATTGAAAATGATGATGATGACGAAAAACCAGGCTGGAAAATATACTTCGAGGGAGCAGCCAATCAGAAAGGAAATGGAATAGGGGCAATCTTGATTAAACCAGATGGGTCCCATGTACCGATCGCAATCAGACTGAAATTTCAATGTTCTAACAACGAAACTGAATACGAGGCATGCATAATGGGGTTGAAAGCAGCACTAGATCTCGAGGTAGATGAGATCGATATTTTTGGAGATTCAAGCTTAATAGTCTATCAGACGACTGGAGAATGGAAGACCCGAGAACAAAGACTGGTCTCTTACCACGAGTATCTAGAGGAACTAAGCTCACGCTTTGACAGGATCTCATTTACATATATACCAAGAGCTAAGAATCAATTCGCAGATGCACTAGTTACGCTTGCTTCCATGATTAGTATTTCAGAAGATCTGGTCATCGACCCAATCGAGATTGGAATTCAGAATGAGCCGGCTTACTGTCTCCCTGTCGAAGTGGAAGAATCCGAAGAAAAGCCTTGGTATTCGGACATCAAGGCATATCTCGAAGATCGAACCCTTCCCTCGGATGCAACGTCAAATGATCGCAGAACCATCCAGAAATTGGCAGGGCAATTCTTCATCAGCAATGGTATTCTATATAAGAAGTCGCACCACGAGGTCTTGCTCCGATGCGTAGCAGAAGCAGAAGCAAAACGATTAATCGAGACTGTGCATGGTGGAGTCTGTGGACCTCACATGAATGGTTATATGCTAGCAAATAAGATTATGCGGATGGGGTACTATTGGTCGACAATGGAGAGTGACTGCTATCAGCATGTCCGTAAATGTCATCTATGCCAGATATACGCCAACAAGATCAATGCTCCACCATCAGAATTGCATAACATGACTACGCCTTGGCCCTTCTCACTCTAGGGGATGGACGTCATCGGGCCAATCTCACCTAAAGCTGCAAACGGGCATCGCTTCATCTTAGTGGCCATCGACTACTTCACCAAGTGGGTAGAAGCGGTTTCATACGCCAATGTCATGAAAAGTAATGTCCTGAAGTTTGTCAAGAACAATATTGTCTGCAGATATGGGTTCCTAGCGGATTAGTGACTGATAATGCCAATAACTTCAAGAACAAGGACATGGTCAAGATGTGCGAAGACTTCCAGATCACTCATCACAACTCTGTACCATATAGGCCCAAAATGAACAGAGCAGTTGAGGCGGCCAACAAAAACATGAAAAGAATCATCGAGAAAATGGCAGTCACCTACAAGGATTGGCACGACATGTTGCCTTTCGCCCTTCATGCTTAACGGACTTCATTTCGAACCTCAATTGGGGCAACTCCATATTCATTGGTCTACGGAATGGAAGCAGTTTTACCTGTAAAAGTCGAGATTCCCTCCCTCCGGATCTTAAAAGAAGCAGAGTTGGATGAAGCTGAGTGGATTCAAGCTCGGTTTGATCAATTGAACTTAATTGAAGAAAAACAACTTACAGCCATCTGCCACGAAAAGATCTACCAACGACGAATAGCTCGTGCCTATAATAAGAAGGTCAAACCCAGAGATTTCTCGCCAGGAGACCTCGTACTGAAGAAGATCCTGCCAATCCAAGAAGACGCCAAAGGAAAATTCAGACCAAACTACGAGGGACCAT
Organism: Akebia trifoliata; assembly: GCF_017979445.1. Lineage (NCBI taxonomy): Eukaryota > Viridiplantae > Streptophyta > Magnoliopsida > Ranunculales > Lardizabalaceae > Akebia > Akebia trifoliata. The sequence continues at coordinate 26,276,313 of NC_141388.1, forward strand.
TCATCGTGAAGAAAGTAATGACAGGAAGAGCTCTGATCCTCACGGAGATGGACGGACAAGTATTCCCGCAACCGATCAATGCTGACACTGTCAAGAAATATTACGCCTGAAATCTGACCCTGAGATGACGAAAGGCCATCTTTGCTATCCCAAACAAACTATCTAACCCTTGTCAACCCTTTTGAGCCATCACGTTTATTTCTTAACCTAAGACTAGGGCCAGTCAACAACTACAAAACGATACCGAAAAAAAAAAGTGACAAGAAAAGAAAATCAAAGAGAAAATCAGAAGAATCAAGAAGAAAGCATCAACATACTCCTGGCCTGTATGAGGATAAACTGGGAATGGCTAAAAATACAAAAAAATCAAAAAGTCAAAAACTCGGACACTTGATCTGAGCTCGACCCAAATCTCCATCCTAAATAAAATCGAGAGACGCTGAGAGGGGACATAGATCACCTTTCCGAAACAAAAATAGACAAGCCCCACGTCTGAACCACTCTAAATACATCCAGACCTTAACCTTTTTGTAACCTTCCACTACCATAAGCCTAAGCCAACGTTTCGTCCCAACAAAAGTCTTTTTTGATCAGGGGATATTCCAGGGCAAACACAATGACAATGACAGCACCAATGATCTTGCGTCTTGGTCCGGACCTCCAAAGTCTTATTAGTTGTTGGAAGACTCGAGATGGGAGTCCAGGTCGGATATTCGAAAAAAAAAGAGTACTCGAAGTGTAGAGTAACCGATCTCGCGGCTCAACTTGAGTTGCCGAACCACGAATAGTTGTCAGCAAACTCGGGAGGGGAATCCAGATCAATTACTCAAGAAAGAGTGCCACTACAAGAGTAGAGTCGCCGATCTCGCAGCCCACCTTTAGTTACCAAGCCACAAAGACACAGAGACTCCGAGCAGAATCGTAATGTAAAAAATCTAAAAATACAAGCATAGTCTGAAAGGGCATAATGAAAACCCGAAAGGGTTCTATAAGTAAAAGAATCAGACTATGGAAAGATCAAAGCCACCGACACGATGAAAATCCCAAAAAGGACGTCGATGCGCAAAAATGTGGAAACCGGATCTGGTGAAAACCGTAACTGGCACCAAGGGCAATAAGGGTGAACTATATAAAATAAAAAAATAAAAAACAACTCCTGGCCCGCAAGAGTATAAACTGTGAACAGCGAAATCCATCCAAAATCCCAAGACCCAAACAGAGGATAGCCTTCCAAATGCTAGGGCACGGGGGATGACTCTAAAGGAACCAAAAGTACAATTGACGTTTATATCCCCTGTGTTTGGCAAAAACACCAAAATCGTCATAACCAAAGATTTTACAAACTCTGAATTTATCGTACTCATTTGATAAAGACATTTCACAAAATTGCATTTCAAAACTACTATTTTGGCCAATGATGACAAATCTATGACTCATTCGACAAAATCTCCATTTTTAGAAATAATAGATATACCTGAGGCCAAGTAAGTACAAAACCTATTTTCTTTGCATTAATCTTCCAACATTTTGCATACATTCAGTTAATGAAAAGAAAATACAAAACGTGCAAATACAACACAATCAATCAAACGTCATGATGAGAAATAAAAAAAGAGTCAAGGCGTTCCTCCAAAGTACGGATCCGGGTAGCCTGACTCATCATCACTTTCTCGGTATCTGAAGCATCACGCTCACCAAATATGCTGCAAAATCCTCAAAATGAGGACACTGGGCAAGTCGATCCCTCAACTCAGCAACTTCACCACCATCACTAGATCCAGACTGGACAAGGGCAGATGTCAACCGAACGATCTCTTTCTGCATCTTCTTCTCAAACTTGAGCCAAATGGCCTGAATTCGACGATGATCAATCTGAGACTCTTCCACTCGATCTCGATAATCAAAGAAGGATGAAGCACTAGGACGTGTTCGGGGAACTATCGACACCGAGGGTCTCTCAAATACGAGCTCCCAAATCTAATGCAAGTATGCCGGGAATTGGTGTGCCGCAAAGATGGGCCGACTCAGAACCTCAACCTGACCCCATTCTTTTACAAGTCAACTCAAAAGTGCAGTCGATAAATGGCCAACCAACTCATTGAAATTCTCGGGAATGAACACACCCTGATCATAACCAAATTGGCGAAGAACCCGAAGGGGTACATAATGTGTCGCCCCGTGAAGACCAATCAAAACGAGAAAACGGGCACCATCGAATGCTATCACGGGTGACCCTCGAGGTTGGAAGGCACCAACCCATCTCACTTCATCATCATCAAGGTTACCAATAAAGAAATACCATTCTTCTTTGCTACCCGAGATAACGGGAGCAACTCGCCTCGACATCATGAGTACAAGATCGGCATTAACGAAAAATGGGCGATTTACCACTTCAGTCGAAGCAAGATGATCCATAAACCAAAACTACAATAACAGGAACATTCTAAACTTTGGAAACTAGTAAATTCAAGGTTAAATTTAAAAACTAAGGTAAGTTTGGAATTTACCTGCAGGAGTGGGGCACATCCTCGGAAAATTCGATCACGACCAGATGAACAAGCCGTGAGAGATTAGAACATCTCGCTCAAAAGCATCGGTGCTAGTCAACATCCTTCTCGGATTTGTTGAATCACGTGAATGATAGAAAGATCTACGATGTCTCCACCACCCGGAAACAGGAGTTGACTCACCACCATCAAAGTGAGAGCATTAAAGCGAATCAATGGCTTCGAGGGATCCATGAGGCGTTTAATCAAGAAAGACTTTGGATATTGTCTTCAAAACCGATCCACCATCCGAAATCTTCAAAAACTTGCGACTTATCCCCAAGAAATCGGAAGCCTCACTTCGGTACCCATCACGCAATGGTGGAATCATAACTGAGCCCCATATCTCAAGCCCCAACAACACTTCAAATTCCTTAATGGTGGGAGTCATATCGTGTTGCCCAAATTGGAAAATGTTGGGTTCGAGAACCCAACACGTCAACATAACCTCGATCAAACCTCATCGCAAAGGGACCTTAGGCAAGGAGAGTATGAGCACCAGCTTGTTTAAACCCTATTAAATCTTTTTACAAACAAAAAAAAATCAATAATACAAAAAAAAAATAATACTAATAATAAAATACAAAAAAAAAATACAAAAAATCAAGAAAATACAAAAAATCAAAGAAATATATACACAAAAAAATCAAAAAAAAAAAAAGAAAAAAAAATCGAAAAAAAAAAGAATTTTAAAAATCTTTCGAGTTGCACTCAATTTCGATTTGTTAAAACTCGACCGAGAAATACCTAAATTTCAAAATTCACCATTCTTTATCAAATCCAAGGTCTCACACGAGCTCCGCGACATCGAGACCAAGGAATCAATAAGGTAACTCTGTCAGACCCCGCGCTTGAGTTACCATTTTTTACAAAAGACATCACTTCAACCGGTAATTCAAAGTCGTGTTTCGCAAAATTTCGGCTGGCCCGTACAAATAGGGGTTTAGTCTATTCTTTGTAGTTCTTTGCACGTAATTCCTGCAAAGAATGGCAGCTGTAGACACCCCAATTTGAACGGACCCTCACTCGAAAGGGCCCAAAAATAGTGATTTCCCGATAAATTTGACCAACGGGCCTCGAAGGCCCGAAGCATTAAAATGTGATGTTCTAGCCCAAAATTCGAGCCTCTAACACCTCTCAATGGGTTAGTAGGTCCACCAAAGGGATGCGATAAGCTCACATCTACCCCGCTCCATGAAAAATGTCGATTTTCCAACAAAAAGGCCAACGGGCCTCTAAGGCCCAAAACGCTAAAAATGACATTTTGAATTGAACCGAGATCCCTAAGACCACCCAATGGTCTAAGGGACCAACAAGAAGGGTTGTGACCCATCCCACACGTGTTCAACATCACCGCTCCACGCTTACATCCAAAAATCGATAAAATCCTTCAAACGAGCCCAAAAAACCCGATTCGTCAACATATGACATTTTGATCAAATCAATGATTTCAAAATTTTCAAAAAAATCAAAAAAATAAAAATGTGAGACATGGGATACCTACCCCTCATCTCCTCCGCCACCCCCCGCCACCCCACCTCGAGATCCGCAAACACCCTAAGCCCCTTTGAGGCCCACAAACCTTCACTCATTTCCTAAAAATAATTTCTTACCTTACCCTTAACCCAAAATTAATCCTATATCACCTAAACCCTAAACAAACCTTATATAACCCACAACCCTCCTAAACCCAAGCCAAACACTTAAAAGCCCACTAACTATTACCCATATCCAACTCATTACCTAACCATAAAACCTTAACCTATTACCCATTACCCACATCAACCAATCAACCCCTCAATATCAAAAGATGACACATGTCATCACCACCCTTCACCTCCCGCATCTAATCACCCACTCCCATCACCATTCGCTAAACACTCCATCTAACCCACATCACCTCTCTCCAAAATCACCTCAACCCATACCTACCCCAACCTACCCTATCGCCATTCTCTAACATTATTAACCACCCACACCTCAACCCATACCCTAACCCATCACCATTCTCTAACATCATCAACCACCCACATCATCACCCATATCCCTTACAAATCAACCCATCACTTTCCTTAAAACACTCCAACAAAGCACCTCAACCCATACTTCCTTCATCATCAATCAACTACCCATACTCATACTCCTTTCTCTAATCAAACACCCTCATCAACCAATCAACCAATCTCATCACCTCACCCTCTCATCATGATTGCCACATAGCATCATCCCCTCTCTCCTCCCAAAAATCAATTTAACAACCTCTTACACAACCCATTCTCCAAAATCTACACATCTCACCTTATCAACCAACCTAATACTTCTTCTCTAAACAACTCTCTTACACCCCACTCCTCCCATCAACCATCACTCATCTCATCCTACCAAACACTCTATCCAAATGGATTTGGGTAAAATTCAAACCATTTGGGTTAAAACACAACCCACTTTCATCCTTTACACTAATACCCTCACTTGTATTCCAAATTTCAAACCTTTCACCTCTAAAACCCATGCCATTATCATCCCTTTCAAAATTTAACCCCATCATACCCCCAAACCTCCTCTCAACTCCTATAAATACCCCCTTCCCTCCTTCCAAAAAGGGTGACCAAGTATTACAAAGTTTTCACCAAGTCTCCCTAAAAAAAAATCTACTCTCTCTACTTATCTCCACTACTCTCTCCTACCACCCTCTAAAAAAGAAAGTAATTTTTCTCATATTCCACCAAGGACAAAAGGATTCAAAGAAGAAGAAGAAGAAAAAGAAAAGATGATCAAGGATACAAGGTGGGTACAACAAACACCCCCCTCTCTCTCTACTCTCTCCTCTTTCCTTTTCTATCATCCCCCTTCTTTTCATTTTATTTTAAATAGGTTGAACATGAAGGGACCTTATGGCTAAAGGTCTAAAAGGATTATTTCCATCAATGAAATAACCCTACGACCAAGCCAAAAGTGAACCCCTATCGAGGGTACAAACACTCCCACGTGGCACTTTATTTTACAAGGTTCTTTAAAATAAAAAATGACCGAATTGTGTTGAGGTTACCGCCATTTGGCAGGGAGAAAAGGGTGCCTAACACCTTCCCTTTTCTCCAATCGAGCCGCTTGTCCGAACCTCTAGGTTTGATTAGTTCCCTATCCGTTGCGAGTCACTAACGCCAAAAAATGGTAATTTTTTGAAAAGTATGCACCGGGTGACCATTCACACCCATTTACAATTTGAATGGTGGCGACTCCAAATCGTAGTATATGTGGCCATCGTAAGGATGAAAACCACATATCTACACCTTTGATGGTGTTTGTTGAGCCACCTTTTTGGAGCCTTTAACAGGGCCTTGTTGATTAGCTAGGTCAACTAGGATGTTGTCCAATGAGCATAAAGCAAAGGAACCAAATGCCTCATGAGATCTCTTGCTAATCCAATCAATTGATGTCTTATAAACAGCCTCAGAAACATAGCACAAAGGTATCTGTTAAGTCCAAAGAAACTATTAAGCTCCATATAACTATTATCGATCCTATAATTTTCCTTTCTTCAATATTTCCTTCTCAATAAATTTCATTGTTGATTAGAAATACATGTTATAAATAAAACCATTTCCCTAAAACAGTTCATATTGTTTATTTGTTGATATATTAGACTTGAACCACTTCATAGTGTCTTATAGACCCAAAAAAGACTTCAGTCACCTAAAAGCTATTAATTATATTAAAAAGAAGAAATAGGGGAAATAAAGAAACAAAAGGTTTCTCAACATTTAAATTAGGCTGCCTAAGGCAGATTTAACCAACCCTTCATACAAATCATATAGTTGCCCTATACAGTTTAATAAATAATGTCAGCCACAGAAATTCAAAAAGAGCACCACTTTACAATAATTGATCGAGTATGGGGCCCTATATGCATGGTTTAAAAAATTGGTCTCCTAATTAAAAAAACATAACAAGCAATAAGGTTTAAACCTACCATGATAAATTGAGGAGTAAAAATAAAATAATTAAGTAAGATCTATACCATATTCTTGTAAAGAAATTAAAATTGTTGGCCATAACTAGAGTAACTTTAATGGCCCCCAATAGGCTTCCATTACATATTGACATAGCATGGTATACTACATATCCCTACACCATATTCTTGTAAAGAAATTAAAATTGTTAGCCATAATTAGAGTAACTTTAATGGCCTCCAATAGGCTTCTATTACATATTGACATAGCATGATATACTACCTATCCCTACACCATATTCTTGTAAAGAAATTAAAATTGTTACCCATAATTAAAGTAACTTTAATGGCCCCCAATAGGCTTCCATTACATATTGACATAGCATGGTATACTACATATCCCTTGTGGAGTCCCGCCAAACGCTAACACAAATCCCCATGTCAGATCTCAAGATACTAGGTGGCATTTCGAAATTTTAGCATGGTCTCCTCTGTTTATGTTAGTATTCCAAGGCATTCAACCTGCACCTGATAAACGACATACAATCCTGCATATTTACATACAAAATATAATACTAACGAAAGCTTATATAAATCTAATAACGTACGAAAGATTAGAGTGCGAAAGAATAACTAGAATACAGGATTATACAAATATTCCTCACTCTAACAAAAGTCCTAACGCTCAGAACAAAATCTATAATACTTTTGGACAAATCGACACCAAGAGCTATAACCCCAATACTCACCAAGTGATGGACTCTGACTGTCTATCTGACCTACCAGATGATTCTCACTCATTTTCTACACCAGTCTCGCAAAGCTTCGGATCTGAAACTAAAAAAATAGAGAAGGAAATGGTGAATAACAATGGTTACCCAATAAAGAAAAACATAATTTATGTCAATAACCTCATCTAACATGAACGAATAAGCATACTAAATCATTTTAAAATCTGTAAAATTTTACAAAAGAAACTACGATTGACTGGTACATATAGTCAGGGATGAGCAACTAAATATTTTAAAACTCACATTACATCGATCAGCAGTACTCACTATAATATTCTTTTTTTTATACAAATCTAATTGATCAAATGGAAACATTAAACATACATTTCATTTTATATGTCAAAATAAGATAACAGATACATAATACACAATGGTGGAGTAATATAATTAGAGAGTTGGATTCACGATTGGATCGCTTCCAATCGGGACATGATGTTTCATAATAAAGTATTAGTTCCTGATTTTGTAGCTAGTCGCTGTTTACCACACTTGCGGGACCATTTATCCGGTTCAAGTTGGCCGTTTGATGTGACCGTAAGCAATGGGTCTCTTTTCGATATGTCAGAACGTTTGACTACTATAGATTGTTAGTGATCACTGACTAATCATCTTAATCTATGCCTATCAGGCGCGCATGTGTTTTCCAAATATACAAAACATTCGTATACGACCACCTTTACATTACAAGTTCACTGGTAAAGATAGAGAAAAATAAATTTGGATTCCAGTTGTGACTCCACTCTCATATGCGTCCCATACCACGTATGAGCTTGGTGGTCCCTACCGTACATCCCAAGATAGTACACCACTCCGGATGATATGACGTACTATCCCTTCAGGCATTCACAGACTCTTTAACAACTCACAAAATAGCTATATATATATATATATATATATATAATATATATATATATATATATATATATATATATATATATTATTTTCATTTGAAAATAAAAGAAATTAACAATACAAGATTGAGAATGGATATCCAGTTTCCTACCACGCAAGTGTGGTCATCCGGCCTAAAATAAATAACATAACGGAAAAGTAAACAGTGCCTCGCGCTAACAGAAAATAAATAAACATGCAACCAGTAACATTATCCCTGGATATCCGTTCACCAACCTACACACAACACAACAATGTAAAATACAGACATCATCCCTCGGGTGTGACTTTGACATTTTACAGTTTCATTCATAAATAACATAATGGAAAAGTAAACAGCCCCTCGCACTAACAGAAAGTAAATAAACATGCAACCAGTAATATTATCCCTGGATATCCGTTCACCAACCTACACACAACAGAACAATGTAAAATACAGACATCACCCCTCAGGTGTGACTTTGACATTTTACAGTTTCATACATTTTTTTCCTTTTTTCGATTTTTACCGTTTTCAATCTTTCAAACAAAATATCCACTTTCTGATATTCATCAACTCAATTTGAGTTCATTGAATATTAAATTATTTTTTTTCCAATTATAAAATTCATTTTCATCAATAATTTGAAAAAGTACAACACTTAGATCAAAATGGGGTCTGAGCGGTGTAACATGACCCAACTAACAGAAATAGCCCGTTGAAATATCTTACCCACGTATAATTTGTAAAAAAATTACAATTAAACATATCAAATATGTAAGTTCTGGCATGAAATTGAAATAAGCGATTGAATTCTATATTTTTGGAAACTCACCACAAATTTTTAATAAAATCCTAAATGAAATTTTCACAATCAACGATTACTAATAGAAATTGAGAATTCCTTACTATCTCTATGCGAAATGATCGAAGCGCATGAACGAAAATCTAGGTGAACGGCACAAAAAACGAGATGGATCAAATTTCGAAACGACTGATTTTTTAATTTGATCCTGTGGTTTTGAAAATCTCGATGATGTCGTCATTTCTCCCTTCTGCGATGGAAGATGGTTTGTCCCCGAAATAAGCGAAATCCGAGGTCGAAGTTTCGAAATCCCTGTATATATGCGGCTATTTTTTGATGATACAAGGTGAAAAAGAAGAGAAAACGGAAGGAATTTGGGTGGGTTTTGTAGAGAACGAAGCTGCGGACGTTTCTCCCTTCTACGTCGAACGTCGACGGTGAACGGTTCGTGACAAATCGGAGTTGGAAGATTGGGAGAAAAATAAATTTAAAAAAAAAAAAAAACATGGCTCATTTTTAACGAAATGGAAAAATGAATAATGAAAAAAAATTAAGAATTTATTTATATAAATTCTTGGGACGAAATCGATATTTTGCCTAATGTTTCGATCGACGATAACTTGACCGTCTGGACTCCAAAAGTGACGAATGAATACTCTATTTTGCCTAATTTTTCATTCTGAATCTAATGGTGTAGTCAATTTTTATAAATTCTATCTCTAACAAAATTTTACATTTTTGGCCTAAGGTGACCCCTAAAATTGATGTCATTTTCGTTTTAGACGATAATTCGACTTTCTGTGCTTCAAAAAATGATAAATAAATAGTCCATATTCAATAATTTTTCGTTACGAACCCAATGGTATGATCGAATCTTAATAATTCTTTCTTTAGCAAAAAGTCACTATTTTATCCTAGTCTGACTCGATAATCGAGGATTTTGTAACTTTTATGTTTGGACTCGTATTGAGCGTGCTTATAGGCTAAAGTATGTTTTTCGATCATTTTGAATCTAGTGGTGAAGTCAGATTCCATTAAAAATGATCAGAAACATCCTAAAGTTTTACCCCTAAGTACCACTTTCAAGATTTTTTCAAAATTCTATTATTTATTTTCCTCGAGATACGAATCGAAAACTCGGGATTTTACATTCTCCCCCCCCCCCTTAATAAAAATTTTTTCCTCGAAATTAAAATCATACCTTATCCAGTTTTGTCACGATTCCACTAACACGACATGTATAATAAACAACACATATTTTCGATTACCATCTATTCTTAGTCCCAAGCCAATCTCATTTATAACTCGTAGACACATGTCTTCCATATTTTGTCAACCCAACACATTCATTAATTAATCACTCTAAATCAAACTCATACTCCAACTAATCCATTATTTGTATAACCCTAAGATAACAATCAATTCACCTTGTATCACTTCCCCACCAATGTCTATCAACAACAATTCTTTTACATCTTCTCTATTCTTTATCTTTATTTCTCTCATCAATTACACCATCTATTATGTTTTACTTATACTTGCTATGAATATTACTCCTCAATGCATAGTCTTACCGCAAACACACCACTATCTTTATATTCAATTCAATATTACATTTCTACTTATTGTGATATTTTTTCAAAACCTCTGTCATAACCTTTTATAATTTAAAATCTTACTCGAAAGGATAAATCCTACATCTATTTTCTCACAATTCCATTAAGTCACTATTAATGCAATATTGTTACAAGATTATTCTTTCCCACATTTTACATCGACCCACCTCTTAACTTATACTCTACTAATCTCTTTTCTTTTATAAACTACATGCTCTTTCAAAAGTGTACCATTTCTTTTCCAAATTTCACCAGTTCCTCAACTCAACCATATATAGTATTAGTTATTACCCATACCTTGACTTGCTATATAGTCACATTACTAGTCTTATAAATCGTACTCGCCTTCTCACACTTTACAACCATCTTTACACCTAAAACATACCTATCAATTATCGAAACGCAGTCTAGTTGGTTTACGATTAGCTTTTAATTTTTATTTTTTTATTTTTTTATTTTTTTATAAGCTTGCACCTTTTCATTTTAGTTTCAAATTAGTTTCATTCCTTCACCCCCCCTTACTATTAGTTGAGTAGTTTTTACTCCACCCACTTCCAGAAGCTTCACAGTTCCAAATTATAATAAATATCAAATCGCTAAAAAAAGGGTGAGGTTAAAGATAAAGATGGGATGATAGCATAGAAAGTGAAAAGCGGTAGGAGAAAGGTTGGTTGTTTAGTCTGTTTCAAATATTATACTAGAATAATGAATAGTGGGAAGAATAGCTCTAGCAAGTATGCAAATTTTCAGCAGAATTATATGATCTAGAAGAACCAGTATTGAATAGAACTCTAATTTCTAATATTATAATTAGAAATCGTACTTTCCAAAACTTCATCGGAAACAGGTACTTTTTCCTGGGTCATAACCCTTGCTCGCGCCTGTGATAGAAGACATTCTCTCTTGATATGTCCCAATTGATCACTTGTGAACATGTCAACGATCTTGTCTTCGTAGATCTTTATGGAGTAGACAGTTGGTAGACTGGGGTCTGTAGGCTCTGAACCTACCTTGTTGATTCATTTGGCCCTGTTGGCATCATTGGAGCTCCAACTGCTCTCTAACTTAGTGATGGAAAACTCTACAACTCAGTAGTTGAGGAGTTCTATATTATGGATACACTGATCCGGAGGAGATTGGCCTCGAATATATCGGCCTCTTGTCCGAATCTGATTTAGGAGGAAAAGAAGTCTAAGGTCGACTAATTTGCCCTTTGGAGGTCTGTAACTCCATCTCCCCTCGCTCTACCTTCTAAGCTCGACTCATCGTATCTTTATAATTGGTAGTCTCAATCATCGACCGCCTGGCCCTTATGTAAGATTATAATTCTCTAAAGAATCTACGGGCCTTTTATAGATTTGTCAAGATAAGCTTGAGTACATATCGTGACAACCTAGTAAACATCATATCATAATCTATAATCGATAGATTATACTACACTAATCTTAAAAATTCCTAGTGCTTGATTTCTCGAGAAGTCTCAGATATAAATCTATCAACAAACATCTTTCTGAAGTTTACCCACTCAAACAATCTATCTCAATATATTCTTATCAAAACGTTACTAATAACTAGCATCCCCATCCAACTGGAATGTAATCACCATCACCAATTGATCTCTCCGACATTACATGGCACTCAAAATCTTTCAGGTCTTCAAAACCCATTCATTGACCTCAACTCGATCGAAAAAAAAAATTCTAAAATCTCGATAGACGTAATCATTGGAAATTCTACATCCACATCCCTGGATTTACCTGTCTTTTGGGCTGGGGAATTTTCTCATTCTTCAAAGGCACGACTTGTGGTAGTGGTCCCTGAGGTGGAATAATATTTGCCTCTTGCGAAGAGGTCCACCTCTCTCTCATTTCTTGGATTTAGTGATGCACCTTGCAATCATGGTAAGTCTTGTACCATTTCTCGCTTTTGATCATTAGTCTTGTCTGTTCGGGGTGGCACGAGTACGTTATTAATTTTATTAAAATCTAGTGACCTTATTGTTCTCTGAATTGAATTGTCTAGCATCTTTTTGAGCCACACATCCTTAATCGGTTGACGTCAACCTGAACATTGCTCTTCTTTATGTTCCAATTTGCTACATTCGTAATATATCACAACTCTTTCTTTCAATCGATTTAATAGTATATGTTGTTGTTTCTTATAAAATTATTTCATCCATTGAGTTGGTATGTCTATAACCTCACTTCTCACGTATAGTTATTTTACCTATAAATTTGTTAGTTTCGTAATTGTTTGTCTCTTATTATATATTAATTACATTACTTCCATTTGACTTTGAGATGGTGGTGGTTATATTATTCGTAATTCCTCTCTGAACTTGACATGAGATTCAGCCACCTATCCCATGAATGACATTAGCTATGCTATCGGGTCAGTGGTCTGATCTAGAATTTGTCCCGTCTCTGTTATGTTTCGACCTCTGCCTCGTCCAGTACCTTCGCTTGTATTTATCCGTAACAAGGCACTTATCAGAATAAGGCCAAAACCGCATTGCTACTATAGCTTGGAACTTAGTAATGGACTTCATTTCCATTACTAATAGAACAGACCTAGAATCCTATCCTAGGCTTACTAGGATTTATAGACTTCAAGACACGGAAGAACTCGTAATTCCAATATGGAATTACTAATGAGCACAGATAACGAATTCATAATAATATGATTATCGCTCTAATAACTGTGGTACCAGCCAACTCCTATAAACATAGCAGATCAGTATCCTATACGGATCTAATACTATCCTCTGATACCATCTATGGCGCCCCGCCAAACGCTAACACAAATCCCCATGTCAGATCTCGAGGTACTAGGTGGCATCCCGAAATTTTGGCATTGTCTCCTCTGTTTATGTTAGCATTCCAAGGCATTCAACCTGCACCTAATAAACGAAATACAATCCTATATATATACATACAAAATATAATACTAGCTGAAGCCTATATACATCTAATAACGTACGAAAGATCAGAGTGCAAAAGAATAACCAGAATACAAGATTATACAAATATTCCTCACTCTAACAAAAGTCCTAACGCTCAGAACAAAATCTATATTACTTTTGGACAAATCGACACCACTAGAGGCTATAACCCCAATACTCACCAAGTGACGGACTCTGGCTGTCTATTTGACCTACCAGATGATTCTCACTCATTTTCTACACCAGTCTCGCAAAGCTTCGAATCTGAAACTAAAAAAATGGAGAAGGAAATGGTAAACAACAATGGTTACCCAGTAAAGAAGAACATAATTTATGTCAACAACCTCTTCTAACATGAACGAATAAGCATACTAAATCATTTTAAAATCTGTAAGATTTTATAAAATAAACTACGATTGACTGGTACATATAGTCAGGGATAAGCAATTAAACATTTTAAAACTCACATTACATCGATCAGCAGTACTCACTATAATATTCTTTTTTTTATACAAATCTAATTGATCAAATGGAAACATTAAACATACATTTTCATTTTATATGTCAAAATAAGATAACAGATACATAATACACAATGGTGGAGTAATATAATTAGAGAGTTGGATTCACGATTGGATCGCTCCCAATCGGGACATGATGTTTCATAATAAAGTATTAGTTCCTGATTTTGTAGCTAGTCGCTAGTCGCTGTTTACCACACTTGCGGGACCATTTATCCGGCTCAAGTTGGCCGTTTGATGTGACCGTAAGCAATGGGTCTCTTTTCAATGTGTCAGAACGTTCGACTATTATAGATTGTTAGTGATCACTGACTAATCATCTTAATCTATGCCTATCAGGTGTGCATGTGATTCTTAAATATACAAACCATTCGTATACAACCACCTTTACATTATAAGTTCACTAGTAAAGATAGAGAGGAATAAACCCGGATTCTAGTTGTGACTCCACTCTTATACGCATCTCATACCATGTATGAGCTTGGTGGTCCCTACCGTATATCTCAGGATAGTACACCACTCCAGATGATATGACGTATTATCCCTTTAGGCATTCACAGACTCTTTAACAACTCACAAAATAGCAACATATATATATATATATATATATATATACATATATATGTATATATATATGTATATACATATATATATATATATATATATATATAATAATATATATATATATATATATATATATCATATATAGATATATATATATATATTATTTTCATTTGAAAACAAAAGAAATTAACAATATAATATTGAGAATGGATATCCAATTTTCTACCATGCAAGTGTGGCCATCCGGCCTAAAATAAATAACAGAACGAAAAAGTAAACTGCGCCTCGCGCTAACAGAAAATAAATAAACATGCAACCAGTAACATTATCCCTGGATATCCGTTCACCAACCTACACCTAACACAACAATGTAAAATGCAGACATCACCCCTCGGGTATGACTCTGACAATTTACCGTTTCATACCATTTTTTTTCGATTTTTACCGTTTTCAATCTTCTAAATAAAATATCAACTTTCTGATATTCATCAACTCAATTTCAATTCATTGAATATTAAATTATTTTTTTCCAATTATAAAATTCATTTTCATCAATAATATTGAAAAAGTACAACACTTAGATCAAAACGGGGTCCGAGCGGTGCGCAGGACCCAACTGACAAAAATAGCCCGTTGAAATATCCTACCCACATTTAATTTGTAAAAAATTACAATTAAGAATATCAAATATGCAAGTTCTGACGTGAATTTGAAATAATCGATTGAATTCTATATTTTTGGAAACTTACTATAAATTTTTAATAAAATCCTAAATGAAATTTTCACAATCAACGATTACTAATAGAAATTGAGAGTTCCTTACTATCTCTATGCGAGATGATCGAAGTGCGTGCGCAAAAATCAAGGTGAACGGCATGAAAATCGAGATGGATCGGATTTCGAAGCGACTGATTTTGGAATCTGATCCGATGATTTTGAAGATCTTGATGCCGTCGTCATTTCTCCATTTTACGGCGGAAGATGATTTGACCCCGAAATAGGCGATATCCGAGGTCGAAGTTTCGAAACTCTCGTATATATATACGACTATTTTTTAACGATACGGGATGAAAAAGACGAGAAAACGAAAGGAATTTGGGTGGATTTTGTAGAGAACAAGGCTGCGGACGTTTCTCCCTTCTACGTCGAACGTCGATGATGAACGGTTCGTGATGAATCGAAGTTGGAAGATTGAGAGAAAAATAATTTTTTTTTTAAATATGGCTGGTTTTTAATGAAATAAGAAGATGAATAGTGAAAAAAATTAAGAATTTATTTATATAAATTTTTGGGATGAAATCGGTATTTTACCTATTATTTTGATCAACAATAACTTGACCGTCCGGACTCCAAAAGTGACGAACGAATACTTTATTTCGCCTAATTTTTTGTTATGGATTTAATGGTATAGTCAATTTCTACAAATTCTATCTCTAACAAAATTTTACATTTTTAGTCTGAGGTGACCCCTAAAATTGACGTCATTTTCGTTTTAGACGATAATTCAACTTTCTGTGCTCCAAAAATGATAAATAAATAGTCCATATTCAATAATTTTTCGTTACGAACCCAATGGTATTTGAGCTTGCTTACAGGCTAAAGTATGTTTTTCGATCATTTTGAATCTAATGGTGAGGTCAAATTCCATTAAAAATGATCAGAAATATCATAAAGTTTTACCCCTAAGTCCTACTTTCAAGATTTTTTCAAAATTCTATTATTTATTTTTCCTCGAGATACGAATCGAAAACTCGGGGTTTTACATTCTCCCCCCTTAATAAAAATTGGTCTTCCAATTATACCTTATCGAGCTTTGTCGCGATTTCACTAATACAACATGTATAATAAACAACACCTATTTTCGATTACCATCTATTCTTAGTCCCAAGCCAATCTCATTTATAACTCGTAGACTTATGTCTTCCATATTTCGTCAACCCAACACATTCATTAATTAATCACTCTAATTCAAACTCATACACCAACTAATCCATTATTTGTATAACCCTAAGATAACAGTCAATTCACCTTGTATCACTTCCCCACCAATGTCTATCAACAACAATTCTTTTACATCCTCGCTATTTTTTATCTTTATTTCTCTCATGAATTACACTATCTATTATGTTTTACTCATACTTGCTATGAATATTAGTCCTCAATGCATAGTCTTACTGCAAACACACCACTATCTTTATATTCAATTCAATATTACATTTCTACTTATTATGATATTTCCTCAAAACCTCTGTTATAACCTTTTATAATTTAAAATCTTACTCGAAAGGATAAATCCTACATCTTTTTTCTCACAATTCCATTAAGTCACTATTAATGCACCATTGTTACAAGATTATTCTTTCCCACATTTTACATCAACCCACCTCCTAACTTATACTCTACTAAATCTCTTTTCTTTTATATACCACATGCTCTTTCAAAATTATATCATATCTTTTTCAAATTTCACTAGTTCCTCAACTCAACCATATAAAGTATTAGTTATTACCCATACCTTCACTTTGTATATAGTCACATTACTAGTCTTATAAATCGTACTCGCCTTCTCACACTTTACAACCATCTTTACACCTAAAACATACCTATCAATTATCAAAACGCAGTCTAGTTGGTTCACGGTTAGCTTTTTATTTTTTTTATTTTTTTATAAGCTTGCACCTTTTCATTCTAGTTTCAAATTAGTTTCATTCCTTCACCCCCTTACTATTAATTGTGTAGTTTTTACTCCGCCCACTTCCAGAAGTTTTACAGTTCCAAATTATAATAAATATCAAATTGCTAAAAAAATGATGAGGTTAAAGATGAGGATGTGATGATAACATAGAAAGTGGAAAGTAGTAGGAGAAAGGTTGGTTGTTTAGTCTGTTCCAAATATATACTAGAATAATGAATAGTGGGAAGAACAGCTCTAGCAAGTATGCAAACTTTCAGTAGAATTATATGAGCTAGAAGAACCAGTATTGAATAGAACTCCGAAATAGAAACGACGTCAATTTTAGGGTTCCATCGGGCAGAAAAAGTAAATTTTTGTTAGAGATATAATTTATAAAATTTGACCACACCATTAGATCCAAAACAAAAAAATTATACAAAATAGAGTACTCATTCGTCACTTTTGTTGTTAGGGCGATCAAGTTATCGTGAAATGAAATAATATAAAAAAAATCAATTTCATCCCGAACTTATATAAATAATTTTTTTAAATGAAAACTCTATTCATCATCTCTTATTTTCGTCCAAAAATCAGACGAAGGTTTTTAAATGAATAATATATTTTTTTCCAATTTTCAACTTCAGATAAGCGAACGGGTTGCCTTCAACTTTCGAAGTAGAATGGAAAAACGTCCGCAGCCTCAACTTCTATAAAACCCACCCTAATTTCTTTTTATTTCCTCTTCTCTTTCACCCCATTTCGTCGAAAATGAGTCGTATGTGATACGAGCGTTTCAATTTTTAAACCTCGAATTTCATCTATTTTAAGGCCAAACCATCCTTCACCCTAGAATGGAGAAAGGACGACAGCATCGAGATCTTCCAAATCACTGGGTCAGATTTAAAAATCAACCATCTTGATGTCTGATCCGCTTCAATTTCCATGCTGATCGTCTCAATTTTCGCGCACGTGCTTCGATTTCTATTTGTAATCGTAGATTGTGAAAATTGCATTAGGGTTTTAACAAAAAAAAATTATGTATTTAAAAAACATAGAATTCTTTTCGTTATTTCAAATTTACGCCAGGACCTACATATTTGATGTGTTTAATTGTATTTTATAACAAATTATACGTGAGTAGGACATTTCACTAGGTTATTTCAATTAATAGGGTTCTGTGCATTGCTCGAACCCCGTATTGATTTAAGTTTTGTAAATTTTCAATTTAACTAATAAAAATGAAAATTGAAAATACCGAAAAGATGGGAAGTCACACCCCGTACACATGCCAAACTGACCGGTGATCAGCTGGGATAGTGGTGGAGAACCAGTGCTACACATGGCAAGTTCTATGAGCTGACACGTGGCTACAAGTAGGAAATACGACTAAAGAGTGATGTCTGCATTTTACATTATTGTGTTGTGTGTAGGTTGGTGAACGAATATCCATGGATAATGATATTAATTCCATATTTATTTACTTTCTGTAGCGCGAGGCGCATTTTATATTGTTCTGCTATTTATTTTAGGCTACGTGGCCACATTTGCATGGTAGGAAACTGGATATCAATTCTCAACTCTATATTATTAATTTCTTATTTGTTTTCAAATAAAAAAAATGATATATACATATATGTAGCTATTTTGTGAACTGTTAAAAAGCTTGCAAATACCTGAAGGAATAATATTTCATATCATCCGGAGTGATATACTATCATGGGATATACGGTCGAGACAATCAAACTTATACGTTGTATGGGACACATATGAGAGTAGAGTTACAACTGGAATCCGGATTTATTTCGCTATATCTTTACCAGTGAGCTTGTAATGTAAAGGTGGTCGTATACGAATAGGGTTATATATTTGGGAATCACATGCACGCCTGATAGGCATAAACGAAGATGATTAATCAGTGATCACTAACAATCTATACTAGTCATTCTGACACATCGAAAAGAGACCCATTGCTTACAGTCACGTCAAACGGCTAGCCTGAGCCGGATAAATAGCCAATCAAGTGTTGTAAGTGCAACGACCGACCACGAAATTAGGAATTAAAAGCCAGTAAAGAATTGTAACACCACATCCCGACTAGGAGTGATCTAGTCATGAATCCCAACTCTCTAATTCCACTACTCCACCATTGTATATTATGTATCTGTTGCCTTATTTTGATATATAAAATAAAATGAATGGTTAATGTTTTCATTTGATAAATGAGATTTGTATAAATAGAAAATGTTATAGTGAGTACTGTTGATTGATGTAATATAAGTTTTTAAAATATTTAGTTGCTAATCCCTGACTATATGTACCAATTAATTGTAGTTTCTTTTTTAAAATTTTGCATATGTTCAAATAGTTCAGTATGTTTATTCATTCATGTTAGGAGAGGTTATTAATAGAAATTGTTTGCTTTCCTACTGAGTAACCATTATTACTCACCCTTTCTTTCTTATATTCTTTTAGCTTTAAAGGCTGCAGTTGATGAGACGGGTGTAGAACCAGTGAGTAGAGACCATCTGGTGGGTCAGATAGATGACCAAAGTCCATTACCTGGTGAGTACTAGGGCTATACCCCCTAGTGGTGTCGGTTTGTCCAGGAGTATTATAGATTTTGTATTGAGCGTTAGGATTTTTATTGGAGTGAGCATTTTCAATAGAATCTTGTATATTGTTTATCCTTTCGCACTCTGATCTACCTTACGTGGCTAGATGTGTATCGATTTCCACTATTATTCTATCTTTGTATGTATATACAGGATAATATGGATTTTGTTTATCAAGTGAAATAGGTTGACCGCCTTGGAATGCTAACATAAACAGAGGAAATCATGCCAAAATTTTGAAGTGCAACCTAGTACTTCGAGATCTGACATGGGACTTTGTGTTAATGTTTCAAGGGGGTATCACAGATGGTATCAAAACATAGCATTAGATCTGTATGGGATACAAATCTACTATGTTTAAAGGAGTTGACTGATACAAAGGGTGCAACTTGGTTCGGGTTGGTTGACGTTAGAGCAAAATCAGAACCAAATCGATCAAAATCGGTTCCATCATATGAGAACCAAAACTGAACCAAATTATTCTAGAACTGAACCAACCCAAACCGAGCTTTTTCGATTTGGTTGATTCGATTCGGATCCATGGTTTCGTCGTAAGCCGTAGCCGGAGAGAGAGAGAGAGAGGGTAACCTATTGCAGGTCGCAACCGCAAGAGAGAGATCAACCGGTCGTAGAGACGATGATAAAGGTTTGATTTTAGTCGGCAGTAGCCGCTCGTAGAGACAAGAAAGAAAGACGAGGGAGAGAAAGAGACGAGAGAGAGATAAGGAGTTTTAGCAGATGGCAACCAGTCGTAGAGACGATAGTGAGGGTTTGGTTTTAGTCGGTGGCAACCGCTCGTAGAGACTAGAGAGACGAGAGACGAGAGAGAGAGAGAGATGAGATGGTGATAAGGGGCTTTAGCCGATGGCAGCCAGTAGCAGAGACGGGAAAGAGACGAGAGACGAGGGTTCGATTTTATTTTTTTTAAAATAAAAATGAAAAAAAACAAATATATATATATATATATATTAAATTAATATTTTATTTTAAATAAATATTGATTCGGTTTTCTGGTTGGTTTGGTTTTTTATATTGTTTGAACCGAGAACCGAACCGAATTTATTGATTTTTTATTTTTAAAACCAAAAACCGAACCGATATAAATATAAACCGAACCAAACCAATCCAAATTCCACGGTTTGGTTTGGTTCTCGGTTTGAACCGAATTAAGTTGCACCCCTACCTGATACCACAGATATTAGAGTGATAATCATAGAGTATCACTAGAAATTTAGTATCCGAGCTTATTAGTAATTCCATATTAGAATTACGAGTTCTTCCGTGTCTAAAAGTATATAAAGCCTAGTAAACTCAGGATAGGATTCTAGGTTTGTTCTGTTTGTAATGGAAATGGTGTCCATTACTATGTTACGATAGCAATTCATAGTTACATAAGAGTGGTTTTGGCATTATTCTAATAAGTGTCTTGTTACAGATAAACACAAGCGAGAAGAGTGGACGAAGCAGATGCCGAAATAAAATAGAAACGAGACAGATTCTAGACCAGACTATTGACCCGATAGCACAGTTAATGTCATTTATGAGATAGATGGCTGAGTCTCATGTCAAGTTCAGAGAGAAAATATGAAGAATACAACCACCACCACCTCGAAGCCAAATGGAAGGAATGCAATTCATATCTAATAAGAGACAAACAATTACGAAACTAACAAATTCATAAGAAAAATAACCATACATGAGGAGTAAGATTATAAACATACCAACTGAATGGATTGAAAATTTTGATAAGAAACAACAACATATACTACTAAATTAGTCGAAAGAAAGAGTTGTGGTATGTTATGAATATGGCAAATCGAGACATAAAGGGGAGCAATGTTCGGGTCGATGTCAATAGATTAAATATGCATGGCTCAAAAAAATGTTAGATGGGCCAACTCAAGGAACAATAAGGCCACTGGATTTTAACAAGATTGATGACATACTTATACTACCGTAAACAGACCGAACTAGTGGTCGAAAGTGAAAGGGAATAGAATTACATATATCCCAGGGACAAACCAGTCAACTCCAGACCTATCTTCCTTCCAGATCAGACCCAGCCAAGAGGCCAATGTAGTCGAGGCCGATCTCTCCCGGCTCAATGAACCCACAGTATAGAACTACTTCACTATCAAGTTACATAATTTCCCCCTCACCAAGTCATAAAACAATTGGGGCTCCAATAATGCCAACAAGGCCAAAGGAACCAATAAGGCAGGTTTCGAGCTTACAGACCCCAGTCTACCAACTGCCTACTTCACAGAAATCTACGAAGACAAAATCGTTGACATGTTACAATGTGGTCAAGTAGGACATATCAGGATATAGTGCCCTTTATCACAGTTACGAGTAGGGGCTGTCACCCAAGATAAAGTACCTATCTCCAATGAAATTTTGGAAAATATGATTTTTAATTATAATATTAGAAATTAGAGTTCTATTCAATACTAATTCCTTTAAATCATATAATTCTACTGAGATTTTGTACACTTACTAGAGTTAGAAACTACTGACACGATTTGAGTAATGAAATTATCTACACCACAAGGAGACTATGATTGATAAAAAGTTATTGAGGTAGTATGAGGCAAAAAAATGTTGATGAAATATGCATAGTAAAGTAAGGTAAAAAAGAACATTATATATGGAAATGTGTATTATGGGGAATCGGTATAATGTAAGTTGATTGTTGTCTTAGGGTTTACAAATAATAGATTAGTTGGAATATGAGAGTGATTTCGAATGATTAATTGATGGATGTATTGAGTTAATGAAAAATAGGTGACATAAGGTTTATGAATTGAAAATGAGATTGCCTTAGAACCAAGAATAGATGATAATTGAGGGTAGGTATCGTTTATTATACATGTTGTATTAGTATGGTGATGACGAAATTTGATATGGTATGACTTCAATTTCGAGGACAAATTTTATTAAGGGGGAGAACGTAAAATCTCGAGTTTTTTATTCGTACATAAAAAAAAAACAAATAGTGAAAGTTTAAGAAAATCCTGTAAGTAAGAATTAGGATAAAACTTTAGGATTTTGTTCTAGTCATTTTTAATGAAATCTGACCGTATCATTGGATTCAAAATAGTCGAAAAACATATTTTAACTTATAAACATACTCAAATGTGAGTCCGAACAGAAAAGTTGCAAAATCCTCGATTTTCGATCAAATCAGACTAAAATAATGATTTTTTGCAAGAACAAGAATTTTTAAAATTCGATCACACCATTGGGTTTGTAACAAAAAATTATAGAAAATGGATTATTTACTTATCATTTTTGGAGCCTAAAAAGTCAAATTATCATCAAAATGGAAACGACGTCAATTTTAGGGTCCCATCGGACCGAAAAAGTAAATTTTTGTTAGAGATATAATTTGTAGAATTTGACCAAACCATTCGATCATAAACCAAAAATTATACAAAATAGAGTATTCATTTGTCACTTTTAGAGTCCGAACGATTAAGTTATCGTCAAATGAAACAATATAAAAAATATTGATTTCGTCAATTACTTATATAAATAATTTTTTCTTAACGAAAATACTATTCATCATCTCTTATTTTCTTCCAAAAACCAGCCGAAGGTTTTTAAACAAAAAATTGATTTTTTTTCCAATTTTCAACCTCAGATACGCCGCGAACAGGTCGTCGTCGACTTTCGAAGTAGAAGGGAAAAACGTCTACAGCCTCAACCTTTAAAAAACCCACCCAATTTCTTTTCATTTCATCTTCTCTTTCGTCCTGTTTTATCGAAAATCAATCGTATGTGATACGGGGGTTTCGATTTTTAAACATCGGATTCCATCTATTTTGAGGCTAAATCGTTCTCCGTTGTAGAAGGGAGAAAGGACAACGACATCGATATCTTCCTAACCATCAGGCCAGATTCAAAAATCAGTCGTCTTGATGTCCGATCCACCTCAATTTTTATGTCGATCGTCTCGATTTTTGTACATGTGCTTCGATCCTATCGCAAAGAGATTGTAAGGACCCTCAATTTCTATTGGTAACCGCTAATTGTAAAAATTGCATTTAGGGTTTTAACAAAAAAAATTTGTAATTCAAAAACATAAAATTATTATCGTTATTTCAAATTCATGCCAGGACCTACATATTTGATGTGTTTAATTATATTTTATAACAAATTATTCGTGGGTAGGACATTTCACCAGGTTATTTCTGTTAATAGGGTTCTGTGCACTGCTCGGACCCTGTTTTGATTTAAGTTTTGTAAATTTTCAATTTAAATGATAAAATGAAAAGTGAAAACACTAAAAAATGAGATATCACACCCCGTACACGTGCCAAACTGGCCCGTGATCAGGTAGGATAGCAGTGTAGAAGCAGTGCTACACATGGCAGGCTCTATGAGCTGACGCGTGGCTACGGGTAAGAAATATGGCTAAGAAGTGATGTCTACATTTTACATTGTTGTGTTGTATGTAGGTTGGTGAATGGATATACACTAATAATGATATTGGTTGCATGTTTATTTACTTTCTGTAGCGCGAGGCGCATTTTATGTTGTTCTGTTATTTATTTTAAGCCGCGTGGCCACTGTTGCATGATAGGAAATTGGATATCAATTCTCAACACTGTAATGTTAATTTGGCATTTGTTTTCAAATAAAAGAATTGATATATACATATATGTAGCTATTTTGTGAACTGTTAAAGAGTTTGCGAATACCTGAAGAGATAGTATGTCATATCATTCGAAGTGATATACTATCCTGGGATATACGGTCGAAACAACCAACTCATACATGGTATAGGACGCGTAGAAGAGTGGAGTCACAACTGGAATTCGGGTTTATTTCTCTCTATCTTTACCAATGAACTTGTACTGTAAAGGTAGTCGTATACGAATAGGGTTGTATATTTGGGAATTACATGCACGCCTGATAGGCATAGATGAAGATGATTAGTCAGTAATCAAGGTTTAAGTTTCGGAATCCTGTATACAAATACGACTGATTTTTGACGATATGGGGTGAAAAAGAAAGTGAAACGAAGAGATCTTGGGTGGGTTTTGTAGATGTCGAGGATGCAGACCTTTTTTCCTTCTGCCGCAAAAGTCAACGACGGCCCGTTCGCGAGGGATCTGAGTTTGAAAATTTGAAAAAAAAACAATTTTTTTTTAAAAATCCGTGGTTGGTTTTGGGTCGTTGAAAACGAAGGTGAATAGTGAAACTATTTATTTATATAAATCTTGGGATGAAATCGGTATTTTGTCTATTGTTTCAATTTATGCTAACTTGACCATCCAGACTCCAAAAGTGACGAATGAATACTTTATTTTGTCTAATTTTTTCGGATCTAATGGTGTAGTTAATTTCTACAAATTCTGTCTCTAACAAAAATTTACATTTTTGGCCCAATGTGACCCTAAAATTGACGTCATTTTCGTTTTTGACGATAATTCGACTTTTTGGGCTAAAAAAATGGTAAGTAACTAGTCCATGTTTAATAATTTTTTATTACAAATCCAATGTTATGATTGAATCTTAACAATTTTTTCTCTAGTAAAAAGTCATTATTTTAGCTTGATCCGACTCGGTAATCGAGGATTTTATAACTTTTCTGTTCGAACTCGCATTTGAGCGTGCTTACAGGATAAAATATATTTTTCGATAATTTTGAATCTAATGATAAGGTTAGATTCCATTAAAAATGATCAGAAATATCCTAAAGTTTTACCCTTAAGTCCCACTTTCAGGATTTTTCTCAAATTTCACATTTATTTTTCTCGAGATACGAATCAAAAACTCAAGATTTTACATGAGAACCAATGGATGTGGTCCCACCGAATCTAAGCTCCAATTCATGAATAAATTTGAGTCCTTTTAAACGAAATTTACTTTTAGTTGAATGGGTCTATAAAAAAAAATATTAATATAAATATTTGATAGAACAAATGCCAATAAGTTGGATAAGCTAGGTTAGAGTATTATCTTAAAGCTATTAATCATTGTCTTTCAGAAATTAATATTTTTATACTCTCCTTAGCTTGTGGACAAGTAAAGGATTAAACCCAAGAGAAAGGGGGGATGTTATCAAGTTAACAAAAATGAAGTTAATTTAAGTTACAAATTTAAAATCTATTTTTGTATTTTTGTAAAACAAAATGGAAAGTAAATGTTGTTGGAAAATAAAACAATAGAAAGAAAATTTATACTAAGAAAATAAGATAAATAAAGCCATTTGTGATTAGAGTATCCTTTGATTAACAAATAAAATTATATTTATGTTTATCATTCTTTGCACTCAACCTCAAGTGCTTGGTGTAAGCTCTTTTGGTTGGAAGATATGGCATGAAGCTTGAAGTAAAACTATAGTTAGGACCTCACTAATGTGTAAAGTCCGTACTACCAAAGATCTAGATTAAACATGTTTTATCTTGATCTTATCTAAGTATAAAACATCAAAGTTAAGCATATGAGGTCTAGAGATTCATCTAAAAGCTTTTATCCATTGTAGTTAGATAAAACCTTAAAGAGAACCCTATAAACAACATAAAAAACATGGAAGGATAAAGACAGAAACACAAAATTAAAACTTTCTCCTAGGCTTTCTCCTCTCACTAATAGAAGGAGTTTAGCCTACGGTCATTACAAGGATATAAGAAGAAGTCATAGAAACAACACTTATATTCATATAGTAACCAATATACATTATCTCATTCTTTGAGAAATTATAGAAAGTTGTTGAAATAAAATCTATCTAAAAAAATAGAAAATTACAAAGAAAATGCCAAGGGCATTGGGGGGAGAAGAGATAAGGGACAAGAGCCCAAAAACTCTTTCTTAATTGGGAAAATAATCTATTTATAATTTGAGATACTCTGGAAGGATCCAGAAATAGTCGCCATCACTCTTGCATATAATTTCGCGTGCGAAGTATACTGAAGAATTTTTTGGACAATCCATTCGAGGTATACTGCGCCACATTGATTTTACATTACGCCATATTGATTGGAGACATCTTGATCTCCAATTTTGTATGGTACTTGATTGGCCTTCATGATTATAATACACTCTTGATTGATTGATTTGGTATTCATCTTAATGATGGTGTTCATTGACCTATATAGTGAACACACATGATCAATTTTCCAATAATTACATTTATTTTATGCAATTAAGCTTAATTAACATGATATACATAAAATGTGATCAATTGAGGCTTAACATACTTATTTTGTGGTGCCTCGCCAGATGCTAACACAAATCCTAAGGTGGCACCTCGAAATTTGGACATGGCTCATTCTGTTTATGTTAGCGTTCCACGGAATTCGAAAACCTGATAAGCTAATATCCAACAAATCCGGTATATAAAATGTACCAAAAGTATACGAGATGCGAAAGATGATAAATTTTAAATAGCATAAAGTTATATCAGAATTGTACAAAAGGTGATAATATACATGATTACAAAAATTTATCCTTTCTCTAACATAAACCATTACTCAACTCCAAAAACTATATACACCTCTTGAACGAAATGACTCCTAGTGGAAGTAGTTCCAATACTCACCAGGTAGCGGACTTTAGTAGTCAATCTGACCAATCAGATGCTCCTCAATTGATGGCTCTACACTCATTTTACTAGAGAGTCAAATTCATCATAGGACAGAGGGTGATATCGGTTCTCGCAGAAAATCTCATACCAGTCGATCTATCACCGGATGTACCATATATTGACATAGAAATGACCAGGAAAAATGAGGGGTATCACTCCTTTCAGTTCACATCTGTCGATCATATCTAGAGGGGGAAAAAGAAGACAATGGCAGAGTTGTCAAAAACAAATCTGATGATCGGACGAGTGATGAAGAAAGCGGGATATCGTCCGAAACAAGGGTTAGGGCCTAAAGGAAAAGGCAGAGCTACTTTGATCAACATGCAAAAACACACTCCCGACTTTGGTCTTGGTTTCAAGCCTACGAGGAAGGACATCTCTGATATGAATGATAAAAAGAGGGAGCTTCGACTTGCACGAAGACAGAATCGTGAGCCTAACGTATGAAACTTGAGCAGGGTACCACACATCAGCATCAGCTTCCCACAATCCTGGAAAAGACCAGATGACTTATCAGAACTACCACCGACAAACCACACAGAAGAACCAAGTATTATAAGTATCGAACCCATTCAATTGCAAGAAGACTCATTCGTTGAGTCCCCATATTCCTTTATAGATGGCATGGTCATCTTGTTCGGAGGGGATTCCGAACGGAGTCAAGAGGAAAAAGAAAGAGAGCCCGCTAAGGCGGAAGTCGCGATATGTGAAAAAGAAAAATCATTGTTCCCCTTTCAAATCGATTGGGGATCTGTCGTAATTTCACCCAGCCTACAAGTACCCGAACTTGACGACAGTCATCCGGAAGTGATGGTCATATCTGAACCATCAAGGGAGCCACTCTCCCAACATATCTACCCTGTAGAAGAAAGGCAAGTTTTCAAGAATTGGGAGGAATACCCAATCACTTATGAGGCCGCCATGGGGTCCAGAATCCCTACGACCTCAAAAAAAATGCCATTAGCAAAATCTCGTCTGCCCGAGGACCATAATGATCCCTCGTCCTCGGAGCAAGACTATTTTGGAGGCTCACCTTGGTCGCTAATGAATTTGCATGATTTTTCTTCGTCTTGTTTCGGCATACAGATAGTCCGCAAAATCCAAAAAAATAAAAAAATCTTTCAAAATTCAAAAAAATCAAAAACTCTGCAAAATTCAAAAAAATCAAATATTTTAAAAAATTCAAAAAAATCAAAAATCAGAAATCTTCAAAATACCAAGGGTTTTCAAAGAATTTCTTCAACTGAATGAATCTTGTGATAGAACAGAGTATGAAAGAGATGAATACGACTTTGACCTCGAACTCGACTTTGATCTCATGGAGATTGAGGAAGAGGTTGAATATCCTCCAAAAGAAATCAAAGAACTCATGGAACGTCACGAGAAAGGTGTTCAGCCAAATATAGAGGATACAAACTCAGTAAACCTAGGCACCGAAAATGACCCACGGATCGTTAAGATCGGAGCCCTATTAACTATTGAACAGAAAGAAGAGATAACAAAGTTCTTACAACAATACCAAGATGTCTTCGCATGGTCCTATCAAGACATGCCCGGGTTAGACACAGATCTAGTCGTCCACAAGTTACCTATCAAATCAGGAAGCAAGCTAGTCAAGCAAAAATTACGAAGGTTGAAATCAGAGTGGACACTTAAAGTCAAAGACGAAGTAATGAAGCAGTTCCAAGCAGGGTTTCTTGCAGTATCCACCTACCGTGAGTGGCTCGCAAATGTCGTCCATGTACCAAAGAATGATGGGAAAGTACGCATGTGTGTGGACTACCGTGATCTGAATAGAGTCAATCCTAAAGATGACTTTCCATTACAACACATCGACACTCTGGTTGATAATACAGCTGGACACGGTATGTTCTCCTTCATGGATGGCTTCTCGGGTTATAATCAGATAAAAATGGCAGAAAATGACCAAGAGAAGACTGCGTTCATCACACCTTGGGGCACATTTCACTATAAGGTTATGTCATTTGGTCTCAAGAATGCTGGGGCAACTTACCAACGAGCCATGATGGCCTTATTTCATGACATGATCCACAAGGAGATAGAAGTATACGTGGACGACATGATAGCTAAATCCAATCTCAATGAGGATCATCTGGTAAACTTGAAGAAACTGTTCGATCGATTAAGGAAGTACAGTTTAAGACTTAATCCGGCAAAGTGTGTATTTGGGGCCATGTCAGGAAAGCTATTGGGGTTCATTATCAGTAGAAGAGGTATCGAAATCGATCCAACTAAAACGAAGTACATCATAAATATGGAGCCACCCAAATCAGAGAAAGAGATTAGGAGATTCCTAAGGAAAATTCAGTACATTAGTCGGTTCATCGCACAACTAACTCCGATCTGTGAGCCAGTATTCAAACTACTGAAGAAGAATTAGCCGAAAGAATGGAATGAAGACTGTCAGGAAGCCTTCGACAAGATTAAGAGATACCTACTTAATCCACCAGTCTTAGTTCCACCTACACCAGGTCGACCTCTATTGATGTATCTTTTTGTACAAGAAAACTCCATGGACTGTGTACTGGGGCAACATGATGAAACAGGTCGAAAAGAGTGAGCCATCTATTACCTTATCAAGAAGTTCATAAGTTACGAGGCGAACTATTCAACCCTTGAAAAGACGTGTTGTGCCATCGTCTGGGCATCACAACGACTACGCCACTACTTGCTTAGCTATTCGACTATGCTCATTGCTCGAATGGATCATTTGAAATATCTCTTCGAGAAACCAGCACTAATGGGACGCACCGCAAAATGGCAACTATTATTATCTAAGCTCGATATCACCTATGTCACTAAAAAAGTCATTAAAGGATAAGTTACTGCTGACCACTTAGCAGAACACCCTCTGCCCAACTATGAGCCACTAAGGACAAATTTTCCTGATGAAGCCATTTTATTTGCTGAAGCCGAGATCGATGATGAAGAATCTAGTTGGAAAATGTACTTCGATGGAGCAGTAAACCAAAAGGGAAATAGAATTGGGGCAGTCCTGGTTAGGCCAGACGGAACGCATATCCCCATTACAGTCAGATTAAGGTTTCAGTGTTCCAATAATGAAGCCAAGTACGAAGCGTGTATTGTGGGGTTGAAAGCAGCAATCGACCTTGAAGTGGATGAAATAGATGTATTTGGAGACTCAAGTCTGATCGTCTACCAGACAACGGGAGAATAGAAGACCCGAGAGCAAAAGCTAGTTCCTTATCATGAGTATCTCGAGGATTTAAGCTCAAACTTCGTCCGGATCTCATTTACTTATATGCCAAGAACTAAGAACCAGTTTGCAGACGCATTGGCCACTCTAGCCTCAATGATCAGCATCTCCGAAAATACCATAGTCGACCCCCTTGAGATTGGTATCCAAGACGAACCAACATATTGTCTACCAGTGGAAATTGAAGAGTCTGAGGAAAAGCCATGGTATGCAGACCTCAAGGCATTTTTAGAAGACCGAACTTTCCCACCCGATGCCACAGCAACCGACTGAAAGACTATTCAGAGATTGGCAGGACAATTCTTCTTGAGTAGTGGAGTCTTATACAAAAGACTCACCGCGAGGTCCTCCTCAGGTGTGTAACAGAAGCAGAAGCTCAACGCTTAATTGAGACCGTACACGGTAGAGTCTGCGGACCTCACATGAATGGACATATGCTCGCAAAGAAGATTATGAGAATGGATTACTACTGGATGACCATGGAGAGCGACGGGTACCAACATGTTCGGAAGTGTCACTTGTGTCAAATTTATGGGAACAAGATCAATGCACCACCTTCAGAGTTGCACAACATGACCTATCCTTGGCCCTTCTCACTCTGGGGCATGGATGTTATCGGACAGATCAATCATCAAGCTTCCAATGGGCATCGCTTCATCTTGATTGCCATCGACTACTTTACAAAGTGGGTAGAAGCAGCATCTTAAGCCAATGTTGCAAGGGACAATGTCTTGAAGTTTGTGAAGAACAACATCATATGTCGGTACGGCCTCCCAAGCAGGATAGTAATCGATAATGCCAAAAATCTTAAGAACAAAGACATATCTAAGATGTGCAAGGATTTTCAGATCACCTATCACAACTCAGTCATTTATAGACCAAAGATGAATGGAGCAGTTGAAGCCACCAACAAAAATATCAAGAAGATCATCGAGAAAATGGCCGTTACTTACAAGGATTGGCACGAAATGTTACCCTTCGCTCTACATGCTTATCGAACGTCAATCCGAACTTCGACTGGGGCAACGCCTTATTCACTGGTCTACGGAATGGAAACAGTCTTGCCCGTTGAGGTCGAGATTCCCTCCCTTCGGATCTTAAAAGAAGTTGAATTGGATGAAGCAGAATGGGTCCAAGCCCGATTCGATCAGTTGAACTTAATAAAGGAGAAACGACTTTCAGCAATCTGTCATGGGCAAACTTATCAACGGAGAATAGCACGAGCTTATAACAAGAAGGTTCGACCTAGAAAGTTCCCGTTAGGAGATCTTGTCTTGAAGAAGATTTTGCCAATACAAGAAGATGTGAGAGGGAAGTTTCGTCCGAATTACGATGGGCCATTCATCGTCCAAAAGGTACTGTCCGGAGGGGTGCTAATCCTTACAGAGATGGATGGGGAAGTCTTTCCACAACCGATCAACGCTGATACCGTAAAAAAATATTACGCCTAAAGTCGTTCCTTGAAATGAAAAGAGGCCATCTTTCTACTACCTGAACAATTATCGACCCTTAGTTAACCCTTTTTTGAGCCATCACATTCATTTCTTAATCTAGGACCAGGGCAAGTCACCACCATAAAAATAAATAAAAAAAGTCAAAACAAAAATATCAAAGTATACTCCTGGCCCGCATGAGGATAAACTGTGAACGGCTAAAAGTATAAAAAAATCAAAAAGTCGAAAATCTCGAATAGTTGATCTTAAGCTCGACCCAAATCTCGTACCTAAATGAGTTCGTGAGACGCTGGGAGGAGACATAGATCATATTTTCGAAACAAAAATAGACCAACCCCATGTCCATCCTTTACCTAAATAAATCTAGATCCAGCCTTTCTTATTCTTCCATAACCCTAACCTAAGTCTACGTTTCGTCCTATTTAAAGTCCTCTTAGATCAGGGAATGGTTCAAGGCAACTCAACTACGGTGGAAGCATGTCATGAGAAATATTGTCAAGTGCAGTCGATCTTGCCACTCAAATCGGATTTCAAGCCGCCAAAGTCGTTGGAAGACCCGAGAGGGGAGGTCAGATCGAATATTTGAAAAAAAAGAGCGACTCAAAGTGTAGAGTCATTGATCTTGAAGCTCAACTTGAGTCACCGCACCATGAAAATCGTCAGAGGAACTCAAGAGGGGAGTCCAGATCTGTTACTCAAGAAAGAGCGCCACTAGAAGAGTAGAGTGTTCGATCTCGCAGCTCAACTTAAGTTACCAAGCCACAAGGGGCACACAGAAACCGAGAAGGTATTCAAAGTGAAAATCTATAAAGTAAGCATAGACTGAAAGGGCATGGTGAAAACCCGCTAGGACACTGTAAGTAAAAAAATCAGTCTATGGCAAGATCAAAACCACCGGCACGATGAAAACCCAAAAAGGGCGTCGATGCGCAACAATGTGGAAATCGGGTCTGGTGAAAATCGTAACTGGCGTCAGGGGCAAAAATGAAAAAAATAAATAAATAAATAAGAAAAAAAAACACAACTCCTGGCCCGCAAGAGTATAAACTGTGAATGGTAAAAATCTCGAAGTCCTCAATGTTCCAACAGATACAACTAAGATAACTCAGTCAAAATTCTCAGTCTCGGGGATAACTCTAAAGAGGCTAAGGATTAGCTGATACTTGTATCCTTGGCATTTGGCAAAGGCACCATGATCGTTAACTTTCAGAGTTTTCAAACACAGTCTGTCATAGATTATTCGACAAAGGCAATCTTTTAAAACCTAAGAAAAAAAAACAAAAAAACAAAAAAATAAAAAAAAATGCATCATCAAAATTACTATTTTTGGCCTATGACGAAAAATCTAGGACTCTTCTTAAAATCAAGAATTTTTTAAAACAGTAGATATAGTTGAGGCCACTACGTAAAAAACCTATTTCATTCATTTCAAATAGTGCTACATTATTCTCATTAAAAGTAGGGTACAATAAGGAATAACGGGCAAAGAGCCACTCAAGCATTTCCCTAGAAAGCGTAGTAGGCATCAATCATCCTCTAAGGCTTTGATCTGAGCAGCTTGGTCAACGATGATTCTCTCTATATCCGAGGCATGACGACAGACCAAATACTCAAATATCATACCATCATGCAAGTCTCTCTTAAGGACGATCACGCTACGTTAAGTTTTCTCAAGATGATCCCGTAACTTCCATGAAAAGGGAAAATGGAAGTTCGAAATTTGGAATTAACGAGGGAAAAAGAAAAATATCTCAAAATTGCATTGCATGATTTAAAACGTCAATCACTTTCAAAAATCTTCAAAAAATTATATCCAAGATTTCAAACGAGCTCCGTACCACGAAATCAAGGGTTTCAAAAAGGTTAACCCTGTCAGACCCCGTGATTGGGTAGCCACAATCAAAAAAAAAATCTTCAATCCATCCGACATTTTTAATCATCATGTAATAAATTATTTCAGACTCGTGCAAATGAAGGGTCTAATTTATTCTTTGCAAGCAACTCCTGCAAAGAGGGGCAGGTGTAGACCCCCCAATTTGCACGAACCCGTTAGAAAAATCCGAATTTCCTCGAATTAATTTTGATTTAGAACTCGAGCCTCTCAACGGATCCGCATTGCCACTTGGTAACATTAGTCATGCATACATGCATACATGCATCATCTCATATTATTTTTGCATACCCATACCTTGTCCCTAATCCAAACCAATTCTACTTACTTCCATGATCGGATCCGAACCTATATCCATTCTCCAACCTAACCCAAGTCCAAAACCCAAGTCCATATTCTAAGCCCAAACCCAAGTTCATATCCTAAACCCAAAATCAAGTCCATTCTAAGCCCAACACTAAGCCCATTCTAAGTCCATTCTCTCATACCTCCCAAAAGATGACACGTGTTGATCTCTCATAAGCCCTCAATACCCAATGCATTATCTAATTGGAGAGTCAACTCTTCTTTGTGAAAATCCAAGAATGCCCTTTCCAAAAAGGTTAGTCAAATCAAAAAGATA
Organism: Akebia trifoliata; assembly: GCF_017979445.1. Taxonomy (NCBI): domain Eukaryota; kingdom Viridiplantae; phylum Streptophyta; class Magnoliopsida; order Ranunculales; family Lardizabalaceae; genus Akebia; species Akebia trifoliata. Next base: position 26,311,002 of record NC_141388.1, read on the forward strand.
CTTTGATCTTTGGTAATAATTTATAAAGTTGAGAGAGCTTCCAATCATACCCTCAAATGTGAGAATCTTCAAGTACATACATGGAGTTCTCCCATTAGTCCATTTCAAAATTATACTTCCACCCTAGCTTTATGAATTATTTACAAATGAACTAAGGTCTACTTTTTACCTACCACTTCGCCTTTACACATGTCATTCTCCTACTCACCCTCCCAAAAGTACTTTTGTTCTCCCATTGGTCCATTTCAAAATTATACTTCCACCCTTGCTTTATGAGTTATTTACAAATGAACCAAGGTCTACTTTTCACCTACCACTCCACCTTTACACATGTCACTCCCTTATTCATCATCCCAAAAGTACTTTTTGTTCTCTCACCTCTATTTATCAAAAAACCAAAGATCAAAGAATGTTTTTAGGGTTTCTTCACAAATGTCATCTTTGCCCTCAAACAAATAAAAAATCCAAAAAGAAATAACCTAAACCTTATGTCAATTCTCATTATTTTTAGGGTTAGACCACTTTATCTCCAAAAGTTCTCCAAAAACTCTAAATACCCTCATTTTCTATGAACAATCCATGCTCTCAAGCCCCCATCTTTCAACCTAAAACTCTACTAAAATTTCTACTCATCTCTCAACCTTCAACTCTCTTAACCCTCAACTACATCCTTCAACTCTCAAGTTCATTTCTCAAGCTCAAGTTCATTCAAGACCTCCAAGGGGACAAGGTGGGTATAGTAGTTGTTATTTATTTTTTAACTTGCATCTTCTTCTTCTATCCCTCTCTTTTTCTTTTTAGAAATCTTTAGGATGTGATGGAAAATCCTCCTTCATTTCAAGTAGATTGAACCTCAACCTTGGGCATGGAATGCTTGTGGCGATTTGATCGAAAGGATGGAGGTTGAAGCCATTTTTAACTCATTCTCATATCATGCATCATAATGTACACTATGCACACACCTCACACATGTTTGGCTATAATGAAGAAATGTGTAACTCTCTTGATGAGGTTAAAACACTAAGTTTCTAGCTAAGCATGCATGCATTAAGGTTGTGGATCTAAAGGAAACTCTATTCATGGAACTTCTCTAAAATCCTAAACCAACATTCTAATTCATGTAAAATTGTGATGACTTTATGGGATATCCTCTCCTATAGGATATTCCTCATGTCTACACAAACATTAAATCCTCTTTCAAAGGGGTGCATACACACTATGTGCACCCACCCACTTCATGCATATCACTTGTTTTGTTAATCTTTTTAAAAATGACCAAATCTAAAGGTAACCACCATAGGTGGAGAGAATGGGGTGCTTAACACCTTCCCCATTCTCTAACCGAATCCCCTTACCTAGATCTTATGTAGACCTTGCCATTTCCAATACATGAGAGTCACTACAATGCCATAGAAAAAATGATTTTTAAAAAATCGATTCGGGTACCCATTCACACACATTTTCAAAAAAGAATGGTGGCGACTCCAAACAACGTAGTATTGAGGTTCAAAGATGAATATTCTCATGTCTACAACAGGTTCTATAACTAAAAAAAATAAAGAGTAAAGCGTAAGTAACAATGGCTATCCAGTAGATCCACAAACAATTCCTACTAATAACCTTACCTAAAGTGATCGAAGAATCATACTGAATAATTTCAATACATGTAAAACTTTATAAATTAAACTACGATTAACTGGTATATATAGCTAGGAATGAGCAACTAAACAGTTTAAAATTCTATATAACATCAATCATCAGTACTCACTATACATTCTCATTTTTATACAAATATAATTGACAACATTTAAATGACAGGCATACTTTTTAGTTTATAATTCAAAATAGAACAACATATAAATATTACATAATGGTGGAATAATAGAATTAGAGAGTTGGGATTCACAATTGGATCGCTCCCAGTTAGAACATGATGTTACAACATTTTTTTGACTTTTAGTTCCTGATTTTGTGATCGGTCGTTGCGTTTACCACCCTTAAGTGATCATTTATCCGACTCAGGCGGGTTGTTGACGTGACCGTAAGCAATGGGTCTCTTCTCGATGTGTCAGAACGTTCGACTACTCTAGATTATTAGTGATCACTAACTAATCATTTTTATCTATGCCTATCAGGCGTACATGTGATTCCCAAATATACAACTCCATTCATGTACAACCACCTTTATAATACAAGTTCACTAGTAAAGATAGAGAGGAATGGACCCGAATTCCAGTTGTGACTCCACTCTCATACGTGTCCTATACCACGTATGAGCTTGGTTGTCCCTACCGTATATCTTAGGATAGTACACAACTCCAGATGATATGACGTACTATTCTTTTAGGCATGCACAAACTCTTTAACAGCTAACAAAATAACTATATATATATATATATATATATATATCGTTCTTCTTTAAAAACAAAAGGGAAATTAAAATTACAAGGTTGAGAATGGATATCCAGTTTCCTACCAGACAACTATGGCCACGCAGCTTAAAATAAATAACAAAATAGAAATATAACTCAGTGCCTTGTACTAACAGAATTTAAATAAACATGCAACTAATATCATTATCCCTAGATATCCCTTCACCAACCTACACATAACACAACAACATAAAATGCAGACATCACCTCTTGGCCATATTTCCAATCCTGCAGTCACGTGTCAGCTCATAGAGCCTGCCATGTGTAACATTACTATCACACCGCTATCCTAGTTGATCACAGGCCCAGTTCGGCACGTGCACGGGGTGTGACATCTCATCTTTTCGGTATTTTCACTTTTCAAATTTTCAAATATTTCTTTTTCAAGTTTTCAAATTCATTTTGATCATTCAACCAAAAAATTATCCAATTTTAATTAAAATCAAGTCCCAATAAGTGAGTGAAATCAAACTGCCAAAACTAGAAAAGTTGATGAAAATTTGGCTAAGTGTCGAAAACTCAATTTTTCAAAGTTCTTGAAATTGAAAATGAATTTTTGAAAATGAAAGTTTTGAACACGAGATTTGACATCATACAAATTTTATAGTTTAATTCAAAGTAATGCACAAGATATTTGATTTTGAAAATCTAACGAAAATGTTGAAATTTACATTTTGTTCTTGAAATCAAAAATTGAATTTTGATCATTTGAGATTTGGATTTTGAAATTATTCCTATTGTTCCGAAATGGGGGGTAAAACCTTAATTTCATTAAAGAACTTGGATTTTGAAACCATTCTCATTGTTTCAAGATTTGGATTTTTAAACCATTCTCATTATTCCGAAATGGGGGGTAAAAATTAAAGAGGACATTTACTTAAATGTTTTTAATGAAATAAAGGATAAAAATACATGTATAAGTGAAGAGGAGTTTAAAACAAAAGCATAAAGCAGTTTTTGTTAAACTTTTTCAAGGTAGGGTGGAACCGTTAGTAAGTTGCAACTTCGTGAATTTTCGTCATTTTTTCAGGTTTTTTACTCATTCTTCAATTCTACTAACCCATCTACAAATCAAATGTTTAAATCACGACAAAATACATCAAACACGAAGGTTCTAGCATGAATTTGAAATAAATGAAATGACATTCTACGATATTTAAACACACAATAAGTTTTGTTAAAAATCTAAATGCACATTTTCAAAATCTACGGCTATTTGTAAGAGTTGAGAGTCCCCTACTTGGTTTATGGTTGTTAAAGATGATGAGCTACCTCGGAAGTCAAGGATCGGCAGTACGGAACTTGAAATTAGGTGAATTTGGGTGCCAACGATCGGGTTGATTGTGAAACCCTCGGTGAAGGTGTTCTTCCTCCTCCTATGACGATGAATGACCTTTCCTCTAAATACATGAGACTCTAAGTGGGTAGTATCAAACCCACACACTATTTTTGGTGAGAGACCAAGATAAAGAAAAGAAAGTGAAGATTGAATGGGGTGAAAATGTGGAGTTCGTTGATGTCGACGACTTTTTCTTCTTCGTTGACGACCAACACAAATTTGATTGCTATGGATCTCAATGAGAATGGGTCAAAACCCTTGAGTGGGGAAATGGGCTGGTTCTTTGTGAGTTGGAGAGGAGAAAATAAAATAAAAGAGGGACTTAGTTTTTTTATAAAGGCAGAAGGGGTATTTTTATATTTTTCCTTTATTTCTATTTTCAACAGTAACTTGACCATTCGGACTCGAAAAATGACAAATGAGTATTTCACTTCGAATAATTTTTCGTTGCAAACCTAATGGTGATGTCAAAATTTATTGATTCTCGCTTTAACGATATTTCACTCTTTTAGGTCCCACTTAACACGAAATTCAAGGATTTTATAACTTTTTCATCTGAATTTGAATTCGAGCGTGTTTATAAGCTAATGTATATTTTTCGACCATTTTGAATCTAATAGCGGAATCGATTTTCCTTGAAAATGAACATAACAAAATCTGAGTATTTTACTCTAAGTTTTTCTTTTAGAATTTTTCTAAAATTTTATTATTAGATTCCCTCGAGATACGAGTTAAAAACTCGGGGTATTACATATTTACCTAATCTAATAAAATAAGGACGGAAATCAAGATAAATGCCTAGGAAAAGTACGAATAAATCAGTGTTTTGAGACATTGATCACCTATCAATCCACCAAGCATCGTCTATAACAGTGACATTCCTTACTCTATTATATCAAATCCCACTCATATTCATCAAACCATTCCGACTCTTCCAGTTAAGCTTAGTTTTATTTTAATGGTTCTTAAGTTGTTTCAATTCGATATGTACATTTGTTATATTCTTAAGCTCTCGTCCAAGGTCTTTCCAACTTAGTTTATCCAGTAGGGGCCATTTCTATGATCTTGTTGGATCAATTCAAGACATATCGACAAATATCTTATGGATTTCTCGTATCCAGATAAATTTTATTTTGTCTAATTCGAAAGTCAACTCTTTCCCCTTACGTTGGGTTCCAGACATTTTCTATTACTAATTAAATCCAATGCACAAAACTTAGATGATAGTGAATTTATTTTGTGAGATGTGTAATTTAGAGTTTATTTATACAAAAAAATAGAGATTTGAAATAGTTTATACACAATTGATGTTGAAATTTATATACATTGACGTGTAATCTATAGTTTATACACAATTGATGTTGAAATTTTTAGAAGAAATACATATAAAATCAAAGGCATCAAGCTTTAGAAGAAAATCAACTTTCAATGACACAAATAAAAGTTGACTTATTTTGATATGATATCAGAATGGTTAACACAATGGGATTGTATACCTATATGATCCCCAATTCTATAATTGATTGATTTTGTTGCAATATTATTTGAAGTTGATTATATGTTACACAACTTTGTAATCAAATGTGTTTAATTGTAGTAATGTCGTATTGCAAAGTAGTATTTCTAAATATTTCTTAGTATAATTAGCTAGTGTGTACCTATATATGCCCATTCTTTGGGGTGAGGCATTAACTGCCTTTGTTGCAATCTTATTTGAAGTTGATTATATGGTACACAACTTTGCTTCTTGAGCAATTATTTTTATAATTGAAAATATAGTTAGAAAGATGGTTTATGCCTAATACTATACTTGATCTAACAAATTACACAACAGACTGTTAAGGCAATTTATATTTGTTCAGGATTGAATTCAGAAGTTTTTGGTTGGCAGCACAAACATATAAGTTTGGGTTGTTTTGGATTGCAAACTATCAGTGTATGTTTCCTTTTGATGGGTCATGTTCGGTAGGCTGGTTGGTCGATAGGAAATCACCACATTGAAATGAAAATCAAAAGAAATAAGATTTTCCATTGGACCATTTTCTATAGAAATTGATTTTTCCTAAGAAAATGTTTTCCCCACAAACATACAAACAAGAAGAATGAGTAGTCTTTTAAGATTTTTTTTTAAAAAACTTGTTCCTTATATTGCGAGAACCCTCAATACGATGTGGTGTCCCTACTACCGAACCATGTCATCTATTATCGCAATTAACCCCTCTAAAGAACAAGAAAGACATAGCAACCATTTCAATCAACAGGGAGTACATAAGTCTCATAACAAAGATAAAAAATGATTGAAAAAATGGAAGAAAAAAAAAATCTCCAGTACATTAATTCACTAGGAACTCATAAAAAGATGCCTTGCAATGCAATTCCCACATCTAAAAATTGTTTTTTTTTTCTTTAGATTTCACTAAATCATATTCATTTAGTTATCAAACGAAATAACAAAATGAGATTTGAGTAACAAACCTACAAAACAATCCAGGCATTTTTATGAATCGAACAAAATAAGGGAACCATTCTATAAGATTTTCTAACTTTTGAACTTTTGAAAGAAACAGTAGTCTCAACATCTACATTATTAATCAAATATGAGATGAAATACAAATCTCAGCACTTCTTAGAGACACCAACGGTCTTCCCCCTACGACCAGTGGTCTTGGTGTGCTGACTACGAACAGGGAGAACCCAATAGTGCCTCAAACCACAGTGGTTCTTGCATAATAATTTGATTTCATGTGTGAATTCAATGGGTTGACTAAACAAAGGAGAATAATGATTTTGTTGTGCGTTTAGGGCAACTTTGAAGGGTTTTGTTTAGGATAACATACAAGGGAGAATAATGATTTTGTTGTGCGTTTAGGGCAACTTTGAAAGGTTTTGTTTAGGGTAACATACAAGGGATATTCTCATAGAAAAGAGAAAAAGATCGAAGGCATTTTTGGAAATCGACAATAATTTTATTGTGTAAATTTGACTCCTCGCAAGATCAAATTGAAAACCCCTATTTTTGGACTTCTTCACAAGGAACAAATTTTGCTCTTCTGCAAAGGCTTGGGCATAGTTGGTTGTCCAAACAATCGCCAATCTACTTCTAGCTCCATGCAAGAATCAGAAGTAGTCAAGGAGTTGTATCCAAATACCTACTAGACTTTTGCTTCTCCTAAACACATTTTCTTGGATTTAAAGTTGGAAGTCTAGGAGACTGTTAGTCGTCTTTACAAATCATTAGACTTTTTAATAGAGGTTGAAATCTTATGTATTATAGAAGATGTATTCCATTGCAGATGAAATACTAGAAAAAATCTTATGTAGATGAGGGGCAATTAGTGGGAAAAGTTTTAAGCACTGTTCGTTTGAGCTTCAGGAGTCAGTTTTTCTTTATTTTTGCTTTTAAGCTGAAAAAATCAGATAAATAATGTTCGTTTGGACTTTTTTGACTCCCACAGATTTTAATTGAAACTCAAAAATAGCTCCTAGAAGAAGTTGTCCAAGAGAGACTTCTTCAAATGGCTTTTGCGGAAAGCCAAAAATGTAAAACGGTTCAAGTGTAGTTACCAAAGTACTTTTCATTTTTAATAAATTTTCAACCAAGCTTAACCTTAAAAAATGAAATGAGATTACTAAAATAACTTTCATCTTTAATCAAAATTTCAACAAAACTTAACCTTAAAACAAGGAGATTACCAAAATACCTTTTATCTTTAATCAAAATTCTAACCAAACTTAACTTTAAAAATAAATGAAATTACCAAAATAACCTTCATCTTTATCAAAATACCCTTCATATTTCAAAATACCCTTTATCTTTAATCAAATTTCCAACTAAACTTAACCTTAAAAAATAAAAGGGAATTACCAAAATACCCTTCATCTTTATCAAAATACCTTTTATCTCTAATCAAATTTCTAACCAAACTTAACCTTAAAAAATAAAAGGGAATTATCAAAATACCCTTCATCTTTAATCAAATTTCCAACCAAACTTAACTAAAAAAAAAAAAGAAAATGATAAAATACCCATCATCTTTATCAAAATACCTTTAATCTTTAATCAAATTTCCAATCACACTTAACCTTCAAAATACCCTTCATCTTTACCAAAATACCTTTTATCTTTAATCAAATTTCTAATTAAATTTAATCCTAAAAAATAAAAGGGAATTACCAAAATACCTTTCATCTTTACCAAAATACCCTTCATCTTTAATCAAATTTTTAACCAAATTTAACTTTTTAAAAAAAAATAAAATTATCAAATACCCATCATTTTTACTAAAATACCTTTCATCTTTAATCAAATTTCCAACCAAATTTAACTTTAAAAAACAAAAGAAAATTATCAAGTACCTATCATTTTTACCAAAATATCTTTCATCTTTACTAAAATATCCTTAATCTTTAATCAAATTTTCAACCAAATCTAACCTTGAAAAATAAAAAGGGATTATCAAAATGCCCTTCATCTTCCAAAAGGGAATTATTATCAAAATACCCTTCATCTTTACTACCAACACCAAAAGCAATTTATTATCACTACTTTATTACCAAAACACTCTTTATCTCTATGTGGATGTTGGATTGTGTATCATGCAGGTATTTTTTTTATCTAAAAAATTTCATATGTTCATTTTTAAGAGGAGATGATGTCGAAATTTTGATAGAATTATAATATATATATATATATTCTTCCTTTTATTTTACCTACTCATTTGTTGTGCATTATCAACATTAAAGGTATTCTGATTATTTTATCAGAATCCAGCAATAAAAAACTATCAAATAAACATTAATTTTTTAATTTATGTGCTTCTGTAATGAATAAGTTTTTACTGAATGTGACTTTTCAAGTTCTGAATTTTTACTTCTTTCAAAAGCCAACTTTGAAAGTTGGAACTGACTTCTGTAAAGAACAGACTCTAATAACAATTAGACAGCCATTTAGTAAGAATATACTTACTAGAAGCTTCCATTTGACAATCAGAAGGGCATTTCCGTGATTATCGATAAGACCAGCAAAACATCCGCTGTTTCTTTATCTTTGTCCGAAAACCGCTTTTCGTCTCCTCGAAACCGCGTCAAATCGGGTTTCCGCCCCTTATAACACTTCTAGCTGGTCGTCTCTTCCAGGTAAGCGGTTTTGTATTCCCATCGACGGTTTCCGTATGGATTCATTTCAGTTTAGTTTCTATTTCTTTTATATAATCTGAGTTAGGGTTTATTCGTTGACTCTTCTTCTCTCTTTCTCTCTCTGTGCCTCTTGTATCGAAATGAGGTATTTTTCTTGGGACTTTTATGATCGACAAGTAATGTTTTTTTGATTGAGATTAGGGTTTCTTTCTTTCATCAAATGTCCATCTTTCAGGTTTCTCCTGGAAGATTAGGGTTGTTAGTTTTCTATTATCAATCGGTAGCTCCAACGCATTATTTCTAGTTTTCTCCATGAATCTTCTTTATTGAATTGGGGTTCCATGACCTCCTCTTTTTTGCGTTGAGAGAAGGGGGGGGGGGGGGGGGCTCCTCTTTTAGCCCTCTATCAGTTCTATGTAATTGGAATTTGAAAAGAAATAATCTTTATTGAAATTAGGGTTCCTTGACATATTTGTGTTGAGATCTTCTGTTAACCTTGTAATCGGCATTGACAAGAAATGATCGATTATCTTAATATTTCGCAGTATTTGAAGATAATTCTTCAATTAGGGTTTTGGAGATGTTATTTGTGGCGGGAATGGGCTTATCTTGATGAGCTTGTATTGTTAAATCTTTCTGTAATTGTAGTTCTGCCTGCAAAAAATCAGCCTGCATTATTACGAGAATCCTTTGGTTTTTGTTAAAGAGATATCTAGTTCGATCTTGTTTAGAGATGTGTTTCTTGTTTGTTGTGCTAATCAAATTCAATCATTTAATTTAATTTGATTTTATGATTTTTGTTTGATCTTATGCAGCTCAGGATTCGTGCAAAAAAAACTTTCAGATATTAAACTCTTTTGTCTAGGCTAACCATTTCATGTGGAAAAAATTGATTTATTAGTTGGAGAAAATGTATGGACTTGCTCTCTGCCTCTTGAAAGTTGTTAAGCAACCTTGAGTTTGTCATATGCAAAGGTAGTATTCTATGCTTATTTTAGGCATTTTTTTTATCCATTAAGAAAATTTTCTTGACAAATTTGAACTGTTGTTGAAAGTTTTTGAAAATCTAACTTTTCTGACGATTTTTTTTTTTTTTTTTATCAGATTTTTTCCAGGGGACTCAAACTTATAATTAAATGCAAGCTCGCTCAGGATCATTACACCCACATTCAAGGATATTGAGGCTTGGATTAATCTATTTCAGAAATTTTCTGAGATGGGCTCTATTTATTTGAGGAACGAACTTCAGCAAAATTACGTTTTCTTGTGATCTGGGTCAAGTGGGTTTTGATGTGTTTGAGTTAGTGTGATTGTTGTGGTGAACTCTGTATGAATGACAATGGCTTTGCTGTTCAAGCAGGTTTTGTTTTTCACAGTGGTTTTTATAGTGCTGCATGGTTCTGTCTTAGCTGATCCTGAAAAAGAACTTACCCAAAGGACAAGGACTGCTCCGCATAGGAATTTGGGAAGTAGTGTTATAGATGGCTCTGGTATTGAGGATACCTTTCACAGTTCTGAGGATGCTTATGAGAGTAATAGAGTCTCTGTGTCCACAGTTGCATGGTTTACTTTGGCAATGGCTGCTGCAACCGGCTTAGGTGCGGTGCCATTCTTCTTTCTGGAGCTTGATCCACAATGGGCAGGCATATGCAATGGAATGGCTGCTGGGGTGATGTTGGCCGCAAGCTTTGACCTTGTGCAGGAAGGTCAAACCCATGGTAGTGGTGGCAACTGGGTTGTGATTGGAATTCTGTCTGGAGGTGTTTTCATTTGGCTTTGTAAGAAGGTGATTGGTGATCTTTCCTTGTTTTTTCTTTTTTACTTTTAGGGTATGTTTGTTTGCTGGAAAAGTCCGCTGGTAAGATCAATTTCTCAGGAACCCTAGGGGTTGGTCTAGTGGCAAGCCGAACCTTGATAAGCTCCTTAGGAAGGGTAGGTCAAGTGTCCGAAACCCCGCGTAGCAATGAATTCCTTGGGGCCACCCTCCAGGGTTTGGTTGACCCTCAACTCAACCAGTTGTGCATAGGACTTTCTGATGCGGTGTGTGTGATTGTGAGATTAGTCTCACCCGAAGGGTGGGGATACCCATAATAAGCAACAAAAAAAGAGATCAATTTCTCGGGAAAATGTGAAATTGTGTACATCTTTTTTACGTTTAGCCGAGAAAATTTAGTTTTTCCGGCATTGCAATAACATCTGTTTTCTGTGGGAACTGATTTTCTATGTCCATTAAACATTTCCAATCCATATTCTTGAGAAAATCATTTCCTCGACTAATCACTTACTGTGTATGATTTTCGCAAGAAAATCTATTCTCAACAAACAAATAAATCCCTCTATATAGAATTCGGACTATTTCTTATTCCGATTGCATAGAATATGTTTTTGAGTTCTCATGTATTTGATATACTTCAATTCTGATGTCTTCAACTACTTACTTTTCTTCCATTTATAATCTGGTTCTTGTGTTAAGTTATAAAGCTTGTTCTCTAATCATGTTAGAATTGAATGAAGGATAAAGCAACCCCCATAAGTTGGGATAGGACATGATGATGACAAATAGGACGATAGAAAAATGATGATGAGGATATTGTGTGATTGATGCTTTCTATTTTCAGATGAGAGTTTTTGATTGAGTAAAAACGAGAGTAATTCCCCATCAAAGAGCTACTTTACCTTATTCTGAAGTCAATACTTTCAATTAATTGCAAACAAGCTTAACTTAAGATGGATATTCCTCATCTTATTGTTTGTTTTAATCATTCATTTCCAAGTGGTTGTGTGATGTTATTTGGTTGAACCTTTTTATTTTTATGCATATCCCTCAATATGTTCTGAGTTCCTAAATGCAACATCTTTTTTTGGTAAGTAAACTGCAACTTTTTTTGTTACATTGATATGTCCATTTCTGATATAACTGCAGCATCCAATTTTGTAATTAAATTCACAGTCTTCAACCTGTTGAAGTTTTTCAATAGGATAGGTTGCCAAAAATAAAAATAAAAATAAAAATAAGCTTGCCAATGTTGGTGTCCAATTGAAGAGCAGGCCTAATCCTGTACTTCACAACAGTGGTACAGCCTGAACTCCATATCAATGAATTTTATTAAATTTTCTTGAGTATGATATCCACATATGCTTGAGTGATTCTGAACCACTAACCGTGCTAATACATCCCATATCATATCATCTCTATTTATGTGCAGTTTCTTGAACAATATGGGGAAGTAAGCATGTTGGACATTAAAGGTGCAGATGCCAGTAAGGTCGTTCTTGTTATTGGAATAATGACTCTTCATTCTTTTGGTGAGGGCTCTGGAGTTGGAGTCTCCTTTGCTGGCTCCAAAGGTTTTTCTCAAGGTCTTTTGGTAACTTTAGCTATAGCTGTGCACAACATCCCAGAAGGATTAGCCGTGAGTATGGTTCTTTCAACAAGAGGGGTTTCTCCTCAGAATGCAATGTTATGGAGTGTGATTACATCTTTACCACAGGTAACACCTAATGGATTAGATATTAAGAATACAATGAAGTAAGAATTTTTTGTAGATAGGCTGATATAAACTAAAATGACGTATCTACAATAGATGATCGAAAGGGACCTTTTGTGACATTTACCACTGTGGCCACCTTTCCCCCCCACCCTAAAAGTGCTCCATACTATCAACTAATAATAATTATCCAAAATTGCCAATCTGTAAATTGGTTTGTAATAAAAAGTAATACCACTAGAAATTTATCATCAAGATCTTTAAAATGATACATATTAAATATAGGTCTTCGATATTCCTATTAGAAACTAGATATTTTACGATCAATAATGATGTATACAAAAACATATATATTTTTTTGATCAGCAATCTGGGGTTATAATGGGATCCACCATAACGTTAAACCAGCTCGATTACAAGCGAGAGTAATTACAAGGTACATCATCGCTCAAAATTACAAGCTCTTGACGGTTACACGGCTCATCAAGGATACTCAATAAGGCTCTTGAAGGAATTCAGCCGCTACAGTTGCCTCTCTCCAGTATAATTCAGAAGGCTAGTTGCCTACTACTCCCCTTAATCCTACGTGCAATTCTTTCATATTTCCATGAAATCTCTTGTTCCCCTTTAATGCAATGGATAGCATACAACGCACTTATCAAGACCCGATGAAAAGCCTCTTGTTATTGCAAATTTAATAGCTTCCTCACTCGCTTCAAGCTCAATGAAAATGCTATCCTGCCCGTTCCTTCTATCCCATGCACCAAACAAGAACTTATCAAAATGGTCCCGACTAATAAATCCAATGCCGCTCCCCACCTTTTTTAATATCTACTACATGAACCATTTGTGTTTGTGAAGCTTTTTTGCCACTTACATTTTAAAAAATGCCCTACGCAATTCTGTAACTTCTTTTAGACTGTTGTGTTAGACGAGACAACCCAAACCAACCATTGATCACCCAAATTTGCAAAACTTCCTAGATACTTAATTGCACCCAACCATACTACACCTAGTGTCACACTCTTTAAAATGTATTTTTTTCTTCTTGTGGAATATTTTCAAAATGCCGTGACTTTCAATTTCTAAGTTAGAGTTACCCATCAAAAAATGATTTTTTTTTCTAAGTTGGTTTTTCATAAAATTGTATACTTTAGAGAGCGCTTGCCGAGATCTTGAAGCTGATGTTCATTGTTAAATATATTTTTAATATTTTACATTTTTTCCTATAATCCTCTTAGGAACCTTTTTTTATTTTATTTTTTATTTTTATAGTTTGCATGATGTATATAAAAGTGATATAAGTTATTTTACCTACCATTTTAGCTTTTTAGCAAGTTTTCCATTGTTTTTATTTTAATATTTTTTTGTTGTTTTTAAATCTCTCGCTTAGAAAACTCTATTAGTAAAAAAAGAGAGAGGAAACAATGCCATTAAACAACACATGCATTCCCCTAGTGAAGAATATATAACAGTAGTTAAGTGACAAGTTCTCCATTTCTATGTGTTCTGCCATGAGGGGCACTGTGTCATACTTGTATCGGTGTGTTTTTGAAACAAATCATCATTAGCACAAGTCATAAATGATATTTGCTTGGAAAACGTGCTCCTGCTAAGTCTGATGATTTGTTTGCAAATATGTGCTGACGCATGAGTATGATGTGGTGTCCAACATGGAGAACTCTTAGAAATGGAGTGCACTTGTTACATTACTATCTACAGTTTTATACTTATACCTCCCAAATTGAAATGAACCAAGTTCTTATATATTGGAATAGAGAAAAGCATTGAAGGTGTAATGTTTTCTCCTTCATCTCTCCTCATAACTCTTATCTTCTCCATTACTCATTAGCCGCTAATGCTTTTTCATCGTTGCAGCCACTTGTAGCAGTTCCCTCGTTCATGTGCGCTGATGCATTTAACAAGTTCCTGCCCTTCTGTACGGGCTTCGCTGCTGGATGTATGATCTGGATGGTCGTAGCTGAGGTCCTCCCTGATGGGTTCAAGGTAATGTGAATTAGAGTATTAATGCTTATGTTTGATCCTTGTACTTGGACACCCCTAGGCTTTATACTTGGTCTGATATATGTATTAGTCAATGTACTTCTAAATGTAGTTAGCAAAATGACTCTTTTGTTATTCCTTGTCAATTTAGTTGAAAACTTGAATAACTAGGTACCCTAAAAATGTGGGTTGTCCTCCCAAAAATAAGAATAAACCAGTTTTGTGGAACTGAGTAATGTGGTTTTGTTAATGTTAATGATTCCTGTGGAGAAAATCTAAAGAACCTGCTAGATGCAGTGAACCACAATATTATGGGTCTTGGGAGATCTCTTAACGGACAAAAAAGGAAAAAGAAAAAAGAAAAGAGAAAAGAGAAAAGAGAAAAGAGAAAAGAGAAAAGAGAAAAGAGAAAAGAGAAAAGAAAAGACAATCCCGTTACCGGATACAGGGGCGGAGCCAGGATTTTCTTTTAGTGGGGGCAAGCTATGATTAGTTATATAGTTGAAGAACTTGAATGGAGGGAGGTGAGGGGGTGGGGGCAAAAATTGGAGGGAGACGAGGGTGTTGGGGCAAATGGGGAGAGAGGTGAGGGAGTGGCGACAAATGGGGCATGTAATTAGTTAAAAATATAGGGGTGTCTCAAGTTCTGTGGGGGCAATGGCCCCCACCAGCTCCTTACTAGCTCTGCCCCTGACCGGATACTAGTAGGTGGCATGTGCAAACGCACATGTATAACAAAAACTAGGATCTATGCATGATTAAATATTTTTTTTATAATTATTTTAAAATTTTAAAGAGATAATCTAATTATCTATTATGTTTTATCATTTAATATATTGCAAGAACCTTTTTGTAATTTAAAATATTAACTAAGGAACTTTCAAAGGTAACATAATAAAATGATATCTATGTATTTTTAGAAAACTAACTACCGTGATTCTAGGAGTGGGATTATAAGTTTGTTTGTTTTGTCAAAAATAACCTTGATGATAGTAAGGTTAAATGCAAATGTGGGGCATTTTTAGTCTTTCAAATTTTGGTGTTGAACCTCTTAATTCCACCTTCTCTCATTATAATTGTAAAGATAAGTTCTAGTCTACCTCGTTAATTTGGTTATTACAAACAAGGCAAAAAACCCAAAGAAGATTTGGATAGACTAAATGGTGAGAACAATCCAACTTGGAATTTTTGAACTAGGAAAACCACATGGGTCCCATTGAATGCCAGCCCCTCTTCCTCATCTGTAGTTTTGTGTTGTTACTAGGCCATCTTTTCAATCTATTTGTTAGCTACCTTCATTTTTCTCCTTGTGTTTTCCCTTTTGTACAATTATATTACAAACAAACAAGCTAGATAGTTTTTTTTTTCTTATATATATAGACTAGAGTTTGCTTATGCCTACCGGCACAATCATCCTCTTTGCGTGTCTGTGATTTTGAGATAAAGAATAATTATCTAAACAATAAAAAATCATAAAATAAACTAATTCTACCAGAGGAACCGGCACAATCATCCTCTTTGCGTGTCTGTGATTTTGAGATAAAGAATAATTATCAAAACAATAAAAAATCATAAAATAAACTAATTCTACCAGAGGTTATTAAAGAAAATTTAATAAGTAATTAAAAAATGATTCCTAAGTTAATTTACAATCCTACAAGGCTACTCTCAAATGTTAAAATGAGGGAGCTTAAAGAAGATAGAACTTCCAAATAAACTTGGGGTCTAAATTTAATAGCCAATTTAAATTCTCTTGACCATTTCAAGGATTTTCAAGAATTAGATTAGGCCCAAGGGATTTTGGCTATACGTTAAAAGGTTAAACGTGAAGTTTTGCAATTACAGATATGTTGTAATAAGGTTAAAGGGTTGGTATGGGATTGGATAATGTGGAACGCAACTGATGATGTGAATTATTACAATTTTATTTCTTCAGTGGCGAAATCTTCCCAGTCAAGGAGAATTAATGGGGACATCAAATCTTAAAGAGTAGATTTTAGTTTTTATTTAGATTTCTATTTTATGACTTTATTTTCATGTTTTTTAGGCTTATTTTGATGTTTTATTGGCCCATGGATAACATTTAGGGACAGTTTAGTAACTTTACTTAGTCTTTTATTTTAGTTTATTAGGATTTGAAATTTAGGAGAGAGAAAGTTATGAAAATTAGGTTGATTTATTTGGTGTTTTAGTTTGATTTATTTTCTTTATATTAGATTGTATTAGGGTCTTTTTTTTTTCTATTTTTTTGATCGATATATTAGGGTCTTTTTTAATGAATGAACAATGAAAATTTGATGAATAAAAGAATGAGTTTCTTTAATGGAGTAAAGTGATTTCTCCACCATTTTT
This sequence comes from Akebia trifoliata, assembly GCF_017979445.1. Classification (NCBI taxonomy): domain Eukaryota; kingdom Viridiplantae; phylum Streptophyta; class Magnoliopsida; order Ranunculales; family Lardizabalaceae; genus Akebia; species Akebia trifoliata. The sequence continues at coordinate 26,327,753 of NC_141388.1, forward strand.
GGTGTGATTCCAAGGTTTTATCTTTCTATTTCTTTTTTTTTTTTCTAATATTTATTTGTTTCTTTTTATTATTTTCTTTTAACTTTCTTGATTCTTGAAACCCCTTTCTTGATTCTTGATTCTTGATCCTTGATCCTTGATTTTTTATTCTTGAAACCCATTTTATTTTAACCCTTAATCATTACCCAATAAGTCTTAATCTTTAATCCTTTCCTTATTCTATAAAACCTTAACCTTTAACCATTTTCATTGAGATTGTGGTCATACTTGCTCAAAATCCAAAATCAAATTCTATTTTCTTGTCTCGTTGCCCAAATCCTTAACCCAATCCCCAACTAGAATTTCCTTGAATCCCTTGTTTTTTCAAAATCATATTCTATTTTCTTATCTCTCCTATTGTCACCCAAATCTTTAACCCAATCCCCAACCAGATTTCTCTAAATCCCCTATTTTGCCTAAATTAACTTCCATTTTCTAATCTCCCCTTATCAATCTTGCTTCAAATTTGATATCAGAGCTAAACACCTGGAATAAATAGAGATGGTATTGGAAGTCAAAACCAGATTTGTTTTACCTTTTGAGAAGTCATTTAGGGTATTATTCAGTGATGAATATGAGGAAAACTTGATTTCCACAAGTTTTTTCTGAGAAGATTTTGCAGAATGTTGACAATAAAACTTATTGTGGTTATCGTGATTACGACTATATCGCTCAATTCCGCTAGGGAAGTTTTATCCATGGTGCTGAGTACAAGGTGGTTCCTTTAAAAGATTGTCATGTTGTGTTGGGTTGAGGTTGGATCTCACATGTATAGGCTACGCTCGATGTGGAGCGAAATATTTTACATGTTACTTCAGATAGACAGTATCTACTCAAGGTATGTCCTTGGAAATCAACTCTTGTGATACCATCAGTTTAAGTGCAGATTGAAGAAAAGATAGATCAAACATTAAGTTCAGAATATTGTGCCTACAGTTCTAGAATCAACGTGAGAACAAGATCATGAAGTGGAAAATACGTCAAAAAAGCCTAAGGAAGATCTTTTATAGACATTTATGGTTTTTGTTCATGATGTAGTTGTTCCATCACTATCTCAAACCGACCTAATCATCTTAGGTGGGTATAATAGAGACTGCGAAGATAGAAGATCATAATTTGAAGTTAAATGATTCAATACAACATCAAGATATGGGAACAAATCTTTGCTAAAATGGATGAACCACAAATTGTCAAACACCTTAAAACTCGAGGACAAATTTTCTCCAACCAGAGGAGAATAATGCGGAACGCAACCGATGATGAGAATTACTACAATTTTATTTCTCCAGTGGTGAAACCCCAGCCAAGGAGGATTGATGGGGATATCAAATCTTAAAGAGTAGATTTTAGTTTTTATTTAGAATTCTGTTTTAAGATTTTATCTTCATATTTTTTTGGGTTTATTTTGATGTTTTATTGGTCCATGGATAATATTTAGGGACAGTTTAGTAACTTTACTTAGTCTTTTATTTAAGTTTATTAGGATTTGAAATTTAAGAGAGAAAGCTATGAAAATTAAGTTTATGTATTTGGTGTTTTAGTTTGATTTATTTTCTTTATATTAGATTGTATTAGGGTCTTTTTTTTTTCTATTTTTTTGATCGATATATTAGGGTCTTTTTTATGAATGAACAATGAAAATTGATGAATAAAAGAATGAGTTTCTTTAATGGAGTAAAGTGATTTCTCCACCATTTTTGGTGTGATTCCAAGGTTTTATCTTTCTATTTCTTTTTTTTTTTTCTAATATTTATTTGTTTCTTTTTATTATTTTCTTTTAACTTTCTTGATTCTTGAAACCCCTTTCTTGATTCTTGATTCTTGATCCTTGATCCTTGATTTTTTATTCTTGAAACCCATTTTATTTTAACCCTTAATCATTACCCAATAAGTCTTAATCTTTAATCCTTTCCTTATTCTATAAAACCTTAACCTTTAACCATTTTCATTGAGATTGTGGTCATATTTGCTCAAAATCCAAAATCAAATTCTATTTTCTTGTCTCGTTGCCCAAATCCTTAACCCAATCTCCAACTAGAATTTCCTTGAATCCCTTGTTTTTTCAAAATCATATTCTATTTTCTTATCTCTCCTATTATCACCCAAATCTTTAACCCAATCCCCAACCAAATTTCTCTAAATCCCCTATTTTGCCTAAATTAACTTCCATTTTCTAATCTCCCCTCATCTGTCTTGCATCAATTTGATATCAGAGCTAAGAACCTGGAATAAATAGAGATGGTATTGGAAGTCAAAACTAGATTTGTTTTACCTTTTGGGAAGTCATTCAGGGTATTATGTAGTGATGAATATGAGGAAAACTTGATTTCCACAAGTTTTTTTTGAGAAGATTTTGCAGAATGTTGACAATAAGACTTATTGTGGTTATCGTGATTACGACTATATCGCTCAGTTCCATTAGGGATGTTTTATTCATGGTGCTGAGTGCAAGGTGGTTCCTTTAAAAGATTGTCATGTTGTGTTGGGTTGAGGTTGGATTTCACATGTATAAGCTACGCTCGATGTGGAGCGAAATATTTTACATGTTACTTCAGATAGACAGTATCTACTCAAGGTATGTCCTTGGAAATCAACTCTTGTGATACCATCAGTTTAAGTGCAGATTGAAGAAAAGATAGATCAAACATTAAGTTCAGAATATTGTGCCTACAGTTCTAGAATCAACGTGAGAACAAGATCATGAAGTGGAAAATACGTCAAAAAAGCCTAAGGAAGATCTTTTATAGACATTTATGGTTTTTGTTCATGATGTAGTTGTTCCATCACTATCTCAAACCGACCTAATCATCTTAGGTGGGTATAATAGAGACTGCGAAGATAGAAGATCATAATTTGAAGTTAAATGATTCAATACAACATCAAGATATGGGAACAAATCTTCGCTAAAAGGGATGAACCACAAATTGTCTTAAAACTCGAGGACAAATTTTCTCCAACCAGAGGGGAATAATGCGGAACGCAACTGATGATGAGAATTACTACAATTTTATTTCTCCAGTGGTGAAACCCCAGCCAAGGAGGATTGATGGGGATATCAAATCTTAAAGAGTAGATTTTAGTTTTTATTTAGAATTTTGTTTTAGGATTTTATCTTCATATTTTTTGGGTTTATTTTGATGTTTTATCGGCCCATGGTCTTAGTATTAATATTAAGGGGTAGTTTAGTAATTCTACTTGATATTTTATTTTAGTTTATTAGGATTTGAAATTTAGGAGAGAGAAAGTTATGAAAATTAGGTTGATTTATTTGGTGTTTTAGTTTGATTAGGACTCTTAAATTTATTTTCTTTATATAAATTTTATTAGAAATTTTTTTAATGAATAAACAATGAAAATTTGATGAATAAAAAATGATTTTCTTTAATGGAGTGAAGTGAGTTCTCCACCATTTTTAGTGTGATTCCAAGAAACCCTTAGTGTGATTCAAATGTTTTATATTTCTATTTTTTTTTTCCTAATCTTTATTTGTTTCTTTTTATTATTTTCTCTTAACTTTTTTGATTCTTGATTCTTGAAGTCCTTTTTTTGATTCTTAATACTCATTTTATTTTAACCCTTAATCATTATCCAATAAACCTTAACCTTTAATCTTATAAAACTTTAACCTTTAACCATTTTCATTGAGATTGTGGTCATACTTGCCCAAAATCCAAAATCAAAATTCATTTTCTTATCTTCTTGTCTCTCCTATCGCCACCCAAATCCTTAACCCAATCTCCAACTAGATTTCCCTAAATCCCATATTTTACCTAAATCAAATTCCATTTTTTTATCTCCTCTTATCCGTCCTGCATCACTGGAGTAGGGTTTGGTTATGGGTTGGAGTAGGATTAGGGTTATAGGTTGGGAATTATGTGTTGGGATGGTAAGAGGGTGTGGCTGAGTTTAGGCTGCTTTGGGCAGTATTTAGGGCCTATTCTAGTGGATGCAGGGTTCGGTTGGGTTGTATTTGATGGGCAAGAAGGTGTAGAGATAGATTTAGGGTTTAGAAACAAGTTTAGTTTGTTTCTATGAAAGTTAGAGATGATTTGGCCAATAGGTTCAACAATTTATGGGTGATAAAATAGAAACTAATGTGGAGAAGAAGATGAGATATGTAGAAAATTTACCTAGAATCACACTATTAAGTCTTCTATACCTTGGATTCACACCAAGGGAGCAGGGCCTCACACTAAGCAGTCTAACCATGGAGGTAAGAGAACATCCTATAAATTTTATTAAGCACTCTTCTGTAAAATAACATAAGGATGTCTTTAAATATTGAAAGTCAAACAAAATCCTAAAGAGCAAAATGCTTAAGTTAACCTTAACATAAAGATGAAAATTACAAAAAATACCCAAATTATCGTAACTTTATCTCCCTTAAATTTTCAACCCATATGAACTTATAAAAAGTCATAATACTAAGATCATGGACTAATAAACATAAAAATAAGCCCACATTCCAACCCTAATTATTGAAATAGACCCTCTTATTAAACATAAAACTAAATAACAACTCTTGAATGTCTTCATCAAAATATATATATATATATATAGTTCTTGTTAACGTGTGCCTTTAGGGCACACGTTAAAGTGCAATAAATACACTTTGGAAATTGAATTTTGTACCGAAAAGGCCCTTAAAAAAATTACTTTTTACCGAAATACCCTTAGATTCTAATTTCCAAAGTATATTTATTGCACTTTAATGTGTGCCTTTAGGCTGCACGTTAACAAAATCCAATATATATATTAGAAACTTAGTTGAAAATGGAGGAATAGATATCTGGCCTCCAAAGTAAGGGGATACAACTTAAAGAATGTGAAAGAGGAAAACAAGAGACAAGAATAAGGAGTGATTGTGAAGATAAAGATATGGTAGAGGATACATTAGACACCAAAGTTTTAAAATAAGTTGAACCAGGATAGAGTACTAGCAATATAACTTTAGAAAGAGCCTGCAAATATATGAGGTGGCAGTTGAGACTTGAGTTGATGGCACCATAGTCACCAAGTTGGGGTTCGGGAATAAGTCGGCAACGGAAAAAGAAAAAGAAAAAATAAAAAAATGGGGAAAAAATTGTAGTAGTGTTAAGACAGTATATATTTTTTTCTACTAAGTGATGTTATCATTTATATCATCAAATCCTATTTTAAACTTAAGAATAAATGGTCTTTGTCTCACCAAAAAAAAAAAAAAAAAAAAAATCACATTTTGTGTTTAAATGGTGACTTTTTCAAAAAGTAGGGATTAAATCGCGTCTTTTTCAAAAAATCATAATTTAATTGTCAGTCTTTAAAATCGTGATTTAAACACGATATTTTGAAAAAGTCGGCGACTTTGGTGACTATGGATGGCACTAAATTCTGTTAATTCCACCTATCTAGATTCAATTTTCCTTGTAGAATGAGAAGTTGAATAGGATGTTCTCAATGAAACTAGACCTAGTTTTTTAAAGTGGACATCCACTTCTGGAATTTTCTGAGATTGATCCATGCCAGTAATTTTCCAAGACATCTATCAGACCAACTGTGCTTTATGGAACAAAAACTGGGTAAAATCAAGAAACATGTTATTGATTGATTCATAGTTCATCAAAATATAAGTAGGGGATTGATATGTCCAGACATAACTTTCCAAAGGGCCACATTAAATGCATTACAAGGAAGACATCAAGGCAAAATCAGTCTTTGTAATGTATTTAATCCATGTGGCTTTATGACATTGTGCTTGATTATATCATTTCCTCATAATTAAATAAGGATCACTAGGGACTGTAGAACCAGCAATAACTATGTCATTGTTTGTATCTTATGATTTGTCATCAATTTTGATGTATATGGTGATTTTTTATTGCAAAATAACAACTTGAAAATGAAAATGTTAAAGGACTCTTTCTTGTGCTTGAACTTATCCCAATTGTACTTTTGGTAGCTGTGAACAATTTCCTTTTGCTAAATATCGATGTAAATGTCTTTGCCCAGGAAGCTTCTCCTTCACAAGTTGCATCGGCCGCTACGCTCTCTGTAGCATTTATGGAAGCTCTCAGCACAGTGCTTTTGAATTTTAGTCAAGGATACAGGTGATTGTTTATTTAGTTCATTGTGTTTGGGATTAGTACATATATATACATATAAACCCTTAAACTCAATGGTTGGGTACTATATTACTGAATTCACCCTCATACAGAACCCCGCTCCGGTTTTCAGTACAGTTTGTTTTGGGTTTGTGAAATACAATGAGCCACATCAACAAATCTGCGAACCCAATTGTTGTGGTTGCTGAATTTTTTCATTGGTTTGGCAAACCAAAATGTAAATGTACGACTTATTTATTTGAGAAATTTGATTACGTATATATACAAGAGAAATAACTAATGAGGCTTTCTATTTGTCTCCGTGCTTTTCTTTAGGCTTTCTATTTGTCTCTATGCTTTTCTTTTACTCTAAGACATCTTCAATCTCCCCATAAATTTTAGCTTCTTTTCAATGCGAGAGTTGTGATCAATAAATCATCTTGGCTGTCACCGAATGAATATATTTTAATATATATATTTTTATATGTTCTGCAAAATCGTGGAAGTGTCTGGTAATTATTTCTGGAGTTAGGAATCTAGGTAGGCGTTGGATAGGACTCCTTGGCTACTTCTGACTCTTGCGGGGAGTTAGAAGTCGTTTGGATGCGTTTGTATGAACTACTCTTTCGAAGAGTTACTCCGCGCAAGAGCAAGAAATTACTCTTTATGAAGAAGTCAAGAAAACCTATTTCTCAAAACTCTTCTTGCGGGGAGTCAAAATCTAACGGTTCGTTTTACCAAAATACCCCTAACTTTATTAATTTTCTATGAAAATATTTCTAATTCATTTGCCCTTAAATCAAACAAAAGAAACATTTATTAATATTAATTTTATTTTTTTTTAATTTTGAGTATAATGGATTTAAACACATTATATTAATATTTAATATTTAAAATATTATATTATATTATATTATATTATATTAATATTTATAGTTAACACATTATATTAATATTTAATATTTAAAATATTATATTATATTATATTAATATTTATTATATTATATTATATTAATATTTATAGTTAAAATGTCAAAAATAATATAGTTTGAAGGCATATTATGACACTAAAAGACAGTCTGTCAATTTTTTTTTAAAATTTTGAGTATAATGGATTTAAACACATTATATTAATATTTAATATTTAAAATATTATATTATATTATATAATATTTATTATATTATATTATATTAATATTTATAGTTAAAATGTAAAAAACAGTATAGTTTGAAGGCATCTTATGACACTAAAAGACAGTCTGTCAATTTTTTTTTTTAATATTATGTCATATTATATCAAAAACAGTCAGTCAAATTTTTTTTAAAATTTTAAGTATAATGGATTTAAAC